>NC_139043.1:111593527-112147781 GCF_965140915.1 Aythya marila
ACCGTTCCACTGAGCTGTTCTGCAATATCATAAGAATTTTCCTGGAGCAAACAACAAGAGCAAATTACAATCAATTTTCCCTTGAACTATTTTGTACTTATGATTGTCAATAAATATACCTTCACAACTGCTTTTCTTGACTTGAACATTTCCCCTATGCATCCAGTACTGTTACCGTCCTATGTCTTCATTTCTTACTGCTGTGAGGTCACCAGGCTTCACCACAGGACCTGCCTGAGGATCAAGAGATGACATCAGAATGTGACAGCTACATGCCATAAGCTGGAAACCTCAGCCCTGAACACTGTTACAGACATATTTCTTCTGCCTTTATTGACTTTTTGATGTTCTTTTTTTCTGAGCTATTAAATCGGATCCCCCAAAAATCTTTCATCTGCCAACATAAATGTAGAGTTAATCACATCCATCTGCAAGGTCACTGTTTTCAGAGCAGACATTCAAAGACAAATTCATACAAAACTTTTGTATACCTAAATAAACCCACATAACAAAATACACAACACTCCAAAAGGGTGAAAGTATGTGGTAGGATGTAAGTGTTAAGTAGGCATCAGTCCAGCCTACTCTCTGCTAGGTTATTTTTTTTTTCCTGCTAGACTCCCATTCTGATTTGCAAAGCCAGTTCCTGATTCCTACCTCAGCTGATACAATTCCAAAAGTGAGGTTCAATTCAGCAAATGTATCTATTATAATGCCTCAGAAAACATACTTGCTTTGCGCTAATCTTTGCTTTCCATGCCTAGCAGCTGCTTCATATCTGTTATTTTCAAAGGTACTTAACCTGGACCTATTCCTTGGCAAGTCTACAGATGAGTGAGACAATACTGAGGTAGAACTAAAAACTCCCAAAACACCCAAGGAGTATTTTGAACTCCTCAGCATAGATCCTGTTAAGTCTCTTAAATATCTGGAATTTCAGTATGTTCTGCTCACCCACATTTCAATGAGAATAAAGGGGACAAAAGACTCATTTGTTAGCGTTTAATTTACTGCATGAATTTTATGCATGGTCAGTTATACTATATAAAATAAGGCCAAAGCCGTTCCACGCATTTTGCACAGTCAGCTTTGTCAGATAAAGTCTGAAGATTCAATTAATATTTTAAAAGAACAATTACCTTTTAAAAACCAGCCCTACTTAACAAAAGGGACGGTATGATCATCTACTGACAATATGATCATATTCTAGGCAAAGACAGCCTGAGCAGCTAAGCCATGGAAAAGACTGTTCAAACACTGAGCATTTGATTGTAGTTTTTGTAATATATTCACAGTCACCTTAGCAATGCCAATTAGAGCAAATATTGGGACAAAACCCAAAGGCTGATTCAGTTTTGACTTTCATTTTATTCCCCTGTACAGAATAAAATGGCACACCGGCTCTTGAAAAGGAGCTAAGAAAGTGCATTAAGATTTGTTATCTCAGAAGACAGTGTCTGCCCTTTATATCCAACTTTCTGAATAACCTAGCAAAGACTGAATTAGTTAGGGTGCCCAGTTTTTCTTAACTGTAAGGTCTGTATGACATTCTTGTGTCTTACTTCTCTTGCACGGCTTGCTTGGATATTCAGGAAAACTGAATACACAGAAACAACAGGAGATGTCATTTGGAGTCTTCTCATTGACTTCAAAGGACTGCTGATCTGTCCGGGTAAGATGCAAATATTTCAAGAAAAAGCAAGAGATATTGTTAAGTAAAGGGCACAGTCATGTTTGCTACCTTGTTCTCTGCATTGCAGGTATTCATTTCGTCCTCTGTAAAGTAGACGCCTATGCAACCTATTCTGTGAAATCAAGTTCTGTTTATCTTCTTGCCCTCAGGTAGCCTCAGTTAAATAAAAACAAACTTATCCTTTTCAAAATTACCGAGTTCTGTGGCAAAGGTTTTCTAGGGAAATGCTGTCATATAAAACACAGTAACATTCTGGGAAACGAATAAAGATCCAGATCCAGAATAAACCTGACAAACTCTAAAGCCTTTAAGACAGTGCTCACTTCCAGGGCTAAGATACCATGGATGAATCTTTGTCTGAAGCAGAAAAGGGACCCCTGCAAACTGGAACTATATAGGAAATTCAGCAGAAAGAGGGCTGACAGCTAGGACAAAGCCAGGGCAAAACAGATTTGTCCAAGACCAGGAAAGAAGAAAAAAAGATGGATGCTAGAAGCGTGCAAGCCACCTGGAAGTTGTTCACATGATCTAAGGTTTGAGAAGACCACATAATTCATAATGGCAAATTTCAAAGTAGGAGTGCAATGAGCCTTGCTCAGCATGCTGTGGAGGAAAGCCATTTAAGTACACATGTATCTACAACAAGATGTTGTACACAGCTTAAATCAGATTATATACCCGCACACAGAACCTAACTAAGGCAAAACTGATGGGAGATATTTTCACATAAGAACGTTGGCTTTGTTCTTTATTTTCACTTAACTGATACCAATTGAAAATAGGCTTAAAGTCCAGGCAAGGGAGTGAGTATCCCATGAATTTTGACAGATCTTGTGCTAAGCTACTGTGCTTTACCTGAACTGTTGAAGTTCGCCTGAATGCAAGGCAGAAGTCTTATCTTAAACCATCCCCTTGTGATGAGCAATGAATGTTCTTCATCCACTGTGGGGCAGAAATAACAGGGCAGCACAAACCAACGCTTTGGTTTAAAGTAGAGCTTGCACTGAAATGGACTGGGGGAGCTCACATGTGAGTGTACCTCACTTGGGAAACTACTTTCTTCAACTGTCCAAAGTATCCTAAATGCTCTAGACGAACCAGAAAACTCAAGGCACAATCAACATCTACCTAACATTTTACCCTACTTTAACTCTGCATGCCTCCTTCCAGCCCGTGCAGCCATCCTTTGTAAAACGTGGCCTAGGAGATTAACTTTCAGCTCACATTAAATTTTTAGCTGCTGTTTGTAATTACTTCTGGAGCCGTTGCAAAGATGCGTTGCTTCAAAATGAACTGATCAATTTTAGGACTTTCATTGGCTTACTCCTGCAAAACACAAGCCCGATTTACAAGCCTGTAGAGGTTAATTTGTACCCCTTTAAATGCACATGTAGGAGCTGAAAATAAACAGATTATTTGCAGGGTGCAAAACTCACGCTTCAAAGTGAGATCACGGGAAACTGCAGAAAAGACAGAAGTTGGTGCAATGAAATGAAGTTAATAAAGGAAAAATGAATATCACAAAATTAGTATATTTTTGACAGCAGATCTATTATGCTTTGGAACATTTTCCCCAGGGAAGCAGCAGGAGCCCCATTTCTTCAATAATTTAAAATTAGACTGGCAAAAAAGTAGTAAATGTACAGCACAATATAGAATAACTCTATATAGGAAGGGCAATGAAGTAGATGACTAATAAGTCTTTCTTTCTAACAGCTATGATTCATACAAGCGCTTCTGTGGGGCTTGACTTTGGAGTTTCTGTGCATGGATGGCAATGCAAACAGACAAGGTCTCACATGGCACTGCCTGTAATGGTTGGAGCAACCAGCTTTTCATACGCAATAAAACACAAATACACATGATTAAAATGTTTGCCTAAGCTCTACAGAGACTTGATGTAATGATGCTTTACTTCCAATCCCCTCTCCCCCAAACAATAATAGCAATGCCTATTTCATTACGGTACGTACACTCATTTTGTTGGGACAGGATGTCCTTAGCTGAGAGAATATATTGCAACTAATTTATAAGCAAAGTGTTTTATGTGTAACCAGAGATAAGAATTTCTGGTCACAGGTTACTCTGTGTTTTACTTGAGATTAATTCATACTTTATTCAAAGGCATATTTAAGACAAACGCTTAATCTTTTGAGTACGAGTTCAATATTTTCAGAGAGAAGTTGAGGGAAAGAGAGAAACACAGACTTTTCATCTGATTCTTTTCTTTTCCAGTATTGTCTATACTGCTGTAGATAGGTAAGTGTTATTCAAGTTGTTTGACCCAAGCACTTTGTTGCCATTATTTGACATTTGGCCATTAGAAGAGTTGTGCCTTAGCAGCCACACTCAGAGCACAGACCAGGGGTTAATCATTGATCTCCACAGCAGCAATTTGCAAATCAAAAGAGGGAAGCAA
Source organism: Aythya marila (assembly GCF_965140915.1). NCBI lineage: Eukaryota > Metazoa > Chordata > Aves > Anseriformes > Anatidae > Aythya > Aythya marila. The sequence goes on from NC_139043.1 coordinate 111,597,640, forward strand.
CAAGGTTCAAAATATCCACAGGATGGAGAGTATTTTGGATAAATCTGAACATGATCTAATTTAATTTTGTTGAAAGGAAAGATTGGCCAAAACTGCTATTATGAAGAATTTTTTGTCAAGGACCGTAGAAAGTGAAACTTACTGTGGTGCATGTTGGGCTCTTATAATTGAAAACAAACAAACAAACAAGTACCTCCAACTACAAATTTGCAAACAACATATCAAAGAACAAAGGTAATTTTCTTCAAACTGTGTAGGAATGCGGGAGAGTGGGACAAGATGTTCAAATACTTATAAGCTTTGCATTTCACCATTTTTGGAGAAAAGTATGCTTATGGAAAGAAAACTTTCAAGTTTCTTCAAAGATGCTATAATTGGAGCAGGCTGAGAAGGCTCCATCAACCCTGATGTTCTGACATTGCTTAAAACTCAGGAGCAGAGGAGCAACAATTGCTGGAACGCTTTGGAAACAACCCGTTTCCTTTGCAGGCAGGCAGGTCATTTTGTTTGTCAGGTCTCTTCTCCAGGAGTCCAAGCTCTTGGATGTCATTTTTCAGCCACCTTGACTGGCTTTGTTTGAGTGTGACTTTTCAAACGATTCAATGATCAGAAAAGTGATACATGCAACTCTGGTACAGAATTCAGATATTGATGCACAGAAGCATCACTGTGGAAGCAGTATAGGATAAATACTTAATAAATACTTAATAAATACCATAAATACTTAGCCATCCCCACACAACATTTCTCTGGCCTGCAAAACGCACCGCTCCGGTGGCTGTCTCATCCCTGCAGCCTCCAGCTCACCTCTGCATGGTTGTGGTACTGATTCCAGGATCACTAGAACTTGCTTCCTTTTATCAGCATGAGCAATCCCATGACGTGCAATGCAGCTACTTACATTAATAAGGACATGCAACTCTTAAGTGATTGTAAGATCAGGTCCTTTAGATTGTGAATAGCCTTTTTTTTTTTCCATTGACAGGTCACTGATGTACTGCAGTTTCCTTCACTTTTGACAGAGGGCTACTCAGGTAGACGTGTATCACCGTCATTTTCCTGTTACAACTTTTTAAAATGAGGAATCAGGTTTAAAAGGCAATCAATAGCAATTCAGTTGCAAGCATCTCTAATGAAGTGCAACAGAAACAATTTGGTATTAGATTTTCAGCTAAAGAGTCTCAGAAAAAAGCATTTTTCAGAGCCACTTTATCTGCCCCAAAAGAAGAGCAAGGTGTTTATGCCAGGCTCTGAGCCAGGGAGGATTGCATGCATTCAATGAACCTCATGCACAGCAAGAAATTCCACTGGGTTCCACAGCACAGCTCTTTGCAGAAAGTTATAGCTGCCGTAGAGTTTTTGTCCTGCTCCCATCTATTCTTCAAGTGCATATTTCTACTGTTCTGATTATTATCGTTAAGTATAGATGAAAGGACCATGATAACTATACATTCTTTAAAATGTTTTCAAGGAAAAAAGTGTTTCAGAGGGAATTTAAAAAGTGTTTTGAAAAAGTGAGAGTGTCTGCCAGGATACCCTTTCAATATATCTGTTGTATTTTTATTGCTAAGGATTTTACTAGCCAAGGCCTGCACACAGGATAGAACTCAGTCATCAAACCTGTTTTACCCCCCTTCTTTACAAGTCCCACGCACATTTCCGCTCTGCTGCTGTATTCATGAAGCGAGCTCATCCCAGAGGAGCGCAGGTGAATGATGCCCTCGCGGCTGGTTCTGAAAGGTGAAACCGTCTCTGCCAAGAATGAAACAGACTTGGAGGGAAGGGGGAAAAAAAAGAAATAATCAATCCCTTTACTAAGCCTCTTCATTGCGCTAGCCTTCAACATTTCCTGGAGCACCACTGGGCAGGCAGACAGCAGCGTGATGCCTCTTATGTTTGTGAAGAATGACAAATTGGTAGCACTGATACGGGTCAAGTTTAGTGCAAACTCTTCCACACTGCTCTGCCCATGCACTGCAGCTCTCTCTGTCCCCTGACTCCTCATCCAGCCTCAGCAAAGTATGGAAGCCACAGTAGCTTCACTTTTTGTCAAATACTGAGGAATGTCATCAATTAGAAATACTTTTCCTCCTGGTGCGGGAGCTAAAGATAAAGGCAGAACGAAACCTAGTGCATCAGTTGGCTAAGCCTGTTTTCAGCTTTTCTTTCCTAATTTTTCCATACACGCTTCTGTGATAATTCTCAGCAATGCAAACTACCCTGTATTCACAGCATAACACACAAGGAAGAGTTAACAAGTGATTCCTTCTAAAATATGATTACCACTTTTTGGTTTTATACGCTCAGTAAATATCCAATGATCCTTGAAAACCGAAGTGATTCCCATTTTCAGATAAACATTCTAGAAGAAGAGGAAGGATTAAATTTATGCTATAATTTCTTCAACAAAAGTATGAAAATATCAATAAGCACATACTGATGTGAATTGTCGCTATCTCCTACATCCCAACTGAAAATCCATTGTCTTTGCTCACACAGTAGATTCATGCACTTGACTTTCACTTCCCAGAATCAATTAATTCAGATTAAGGCACACTGCTACATATGCAGCTCTAATCCAAACTTCTGTTCCTAAGCGCTAAAAATTACTTTATTAAGCCCTAGACTTCAAATAGGTCTGCAGTACAATAATACTAAAATGCTCTGGATGAGCTACTTGTTTGGTGCTCAAACTAATTCCTGTTAAAAAATGTGTTTGATGCTGACTTTGTTTTCAAAAGAAAATGGAGAAGAGTAGCACAAATCACCCTGAAATCATAGGGCTGACTCAAAATTAGTTTTTCAATTTTTATATTTGACATATTTTATTCCCAAGCTTTTCTGCACAACCATAACAGACAACATTGGTTTAGCTGAAAGCCTTCTAGCACCTGGAAGTCGTATGTTGAAAGTAAGTGCAGTATCCCGAGGGTCAATAGTGCTGCACAGGGCCCTGAGAACTCTACCTTCCTTGAGAAGCCAGCATGAGATTAAAAGGTGCAGTTTCCGAATTCATACCAATAATTCAGCACTTAATCTTTTTCAGCAACTGTTCACTCACACGGCAGTGAAGGTCTGTTTTACCCCACCTTGTTTTCCCAGATCCTGAAAAACCTCTTGGTCTCCCCAAACTGTATCTCAGCAGGCTGGGAACCATTACCATCGATCCTCTTTCCTTGACTTAAGGTCAAAGGTTTTGTACACAGTCACACAGGAGAATGGAGTCTTCAGCAGCAACTCTGCAGCCTTTGGCTCCAGGAGTATCAAGTGAAGCCTGTGGTTGCTTTTTCCTTCTGAACTACTCTGAGGCAATAGCTTAGCGCGGATAACCTGGGAATGGCCTTCTTTAAAGTGCATGAAGCTCTATGTTTTCTCACTGCTGACACCAAGAACGAAAAGGGGAACAAAGCCACGCTTGAAAGTGGCCCGCATGCTTGGTGTCGCTTGCATTGGAACTGGGAGCACGGGCAACAGCACCTCACTTCATGGAAACTTCAGCATGGCAGCAAGGGCTGTGAGAAAGGCCTGCTAAAGCCCCTGGACACAACAAATGAGTTCTGTCAAAAAGCAAACACGTTCTCTAGATACTTAGTAACAGACTGAGCAACTCTAAGAAACATCTTTCAGGTCAAGCACCCACAAGAAGAACCATGGAGAAGCAACTCTCAGCAAGGGTCACTCACGTAGCTCCAGCTCAGCAGGATGAGTATCTTGCAGCAGTGGGAGAGTGGGAGTGATGAAATGGCAAACCCTTACCCTGGCTGCACTGCAAGACAGCACAGGGCTTAAAAAGGCAGCAATACTCATGAATAGGTTTGCAAATGGGAAGTGCCAGGATTTTTATGAAAATGACTTATTCCTAATGTGTGTGTGGGCTTCCACTGGCCCAGAAGAAAACAGCAACAGCAGCAAAACAGAAAAACGAAATACAAAGGAGAAAACAGAATGACAGACCTCGATGCAAAAAGAAAAATCCATGACTTAATCTAGATTTAATGAAAACAACACGAGAACTCACGTTCATAGGTCAAATCCTTCACATTTATTTGGCTGATCACAGTCAGAAGCAGAAGAAATGCCATTCCCCAAAACGTTCCTTAGAATGCAAACAAAAACTCAGTCATAGTAAACTGACAGCTAAAAGCAAAAGCCAAAATGAAACGAGATGCCCTTCTATGTATTTTCCAGCTATCAAAAGCTTCCAATATATTTATCAGACTTTTCTTCTTTGGCTGGAATTTCACATTCCTGTCTTCTTTAATCTTAGCTTTCTACGCGCCCTTTTTTGGATCTTAATTCCACTTTCAACTCAGATTTTGTGTTGCCCTTGCAGAAATGCTGCTTGTTTAACAAGAGCTGCAAAATGATTTTTAGCCCATTCCAGAAACAACACTGCACTATTTCTACCCTTTTTTTCACGAATTGCCTTTACAAAGGTCATTAAAAAAAATATATGCTGCCCTACGCCAAAGGAAAGCTATTCCATCAAAGAAAATGCTAATAGGCACATAGCCACATTATTAAGATTGCAGAAATTACCCCATTCTGTGTGCTTTACATTTATTTGCATGCATTCACTCATGTAGTGTGATCCCCTGCCACAGCTTCATGACTTAGAGGTGAAATCAGCGGTACGATGATTACCGGGGGCTGTGGGATCTCATGGCACAGGAGCTGAGGCCAGGGAAAGGACGTGGGTGAGTCCCGTCACGCATGGGGCAGGGAACAGATTTTTTCGAGTCCCCACATAGGCTCCTCAGCTAGAAGGTGGGGGCCAGGTTTGAAAGCCTGTCAGAGATCATCAGCTGCAGGGAGTATTGATGAGATGTTCTTGGCATCTGGGGGAGGTCTGCGGCTGATTCTGCCTTGCAGGAAGGTTCAGCAGCTGTGGTGTGGGTAGGGTCATTAGTAATGCTGCATTCATGACTCATCCTGTGGGTTATTCCCTTAGCTACACACACAGAGGCAGGGATTTTTGTTTCTCTGGGCTTCAAGTTGGTCAGGACCTGCAACATAAATGTGTGTATCAGTCTGCGAGAAAATTTATTACCTCTTTGTGACACCTTTCTTCCTCTTTGAGAAGCAGCACTGCTTCCTTCATTCCCTACTTGTAAGAAGAGGGAGCACATCTCAGAAGAAGAGAATCCTTCGCAACAAAAGCATTTCCCAAGTAAAACATGCAAATGGGAATACAAGAACCTCAGAAGAGAGCTGGTCAGCAGAACCAAACAGAACAGCTGGAGGTTTTCCAAGGAAGCACTTTACCTTACGCTGAAAACTGGAATCTTCCATCAGCAACCTCTCCCTGAAGTACTTCATTAAAAGGCACGCTTAATTCACACAGGAAAATACATCACTTTCAGGGCACACTGAACATTTTGTTTGGGGATAAGCTGTGTCTCTCTGGGCTTTGGAGTACCTCCCTGGACTTTGGTCCTGATTTAGACCTGATTTTGGTGCCTTGTCAACTAGACTCAGCAGCAAGAGCAGAGCTCCCCCCGGGCACAGAGGCTGCATGCCCCTGACACATCCAGACAGACACAACCCCAGGCTGAGCAGCCTGGCCTATTGGGAGACATGGGGGAGAAGAACAATAGCTTTCTTTTTCGGGACAAAAAAATCTAAAATTCAGACAAATGAAAGAAAAAAAAAAAAAGAATTTGGAGATGTCAAAGGTTTATCTCAATCATGAATTCCTAAATGAAATGTTACAGAATTCCTCAATGGGAAGTTTCAGTTTCAGCTACAGTTTTTTTGTTGGTCAGTTGTTTCCACAGAAAATAAGTATTTTTTGAAAAACATTACACATCACTGAAAGTCTTCATATCCAGTGATACAACAAGAGTAAACTTTGGACTGGTCAGTTCTGATGCTTCTTACCCTTAAAAAGCAGTGGGTTTATTTCAGTATCATAATGACGACTAAAATCCACTAGCACTTGAATATAAAAGACTTTCATTGTTACCACAGGAAAAAATTCCCTATTCTGTTCTCTGTGAAACTCACAAAAGTAAGAAATGTCAGTCAGGACCAAATCCAAATACATATGTTCTTAAGACTCACAAGTGTTTCGGTTAATTGTCTAAAATATGTATGAGTAGTGCCTCAAAAATATAACTCTATTTCTGAGCTTTTTCAAGGATAAGACAGGGCAAATTGTTGTTTTTTTCCTACCCTAACAATGTGGGGTTGGCTCTTTAAAGCTCTGTGTTTTGTATGTGGAGTTTTTCTTCCTCTCTTTTCATAACAGCTGCCTTTTTCTTTGCGTTGCTTTTGAGAACAGGCTATGCAATTTTTAGAAAATAAGCACTGCAAATGAATCATCAAATGATAGTAGTTAAGCTCCAGCCATTGTGGATGCTCCTACCGAGGGGGAACACAAGGGTTTACTTAGGCGCTCGTACCCTATGGGTGGGTGACCTCCGGTACAGGCTGTACTGGCCCACGACTGCTTCTTCTGCCACCACTGTGGCTTTGTAGCAGGGGCTCAATGTGGGTGTCATGCAAAGCACACGCTGCTCACTGACTTCGGACCTGTTTGGTCACCGCAAGGTCCAGCAGAGAGATCAACACCAAGCAACCCGAAGGGAAAGCAGAGGGCTGCCTGGGAGAGGCACGACCAAGATACTGCCTGGTCCTCGGGAGCCACGTGTGGGTGTGAGCAGGAAGGTCACCGTCATGTTAGCTGGGATTGCATGAAAACACTACATAACAGTCCCCTGGCTTTCCAGCCAGCCAGTATCTTCTTAAAAAAAAAGGAACTGAAGAGACTTTCTAGGGCCACAAACCTCTCCTTGCATATTCTGTAACAAAATCCCCTATCTGGATTTAGCTCGAAGTAAGCTAATATAATCTTAAAGTCCTGGTGCATGCAGCAGAGCAAAAAATCTTATTATGGCAGTGAAATCATGGCTGAGGTAAATAGATTCAGCATTTCCACTTTCAGACACTTGTAACCTACTAACAAATGCTGTCCTTTGGTCCAAGGATTTCATGTCTTGTCAGTTCAAAAGAATACTTATAAAACAAACAAGCAAAAAAGGGTTGCCAGCTATTTTTGATCGTCTCAAGTACTCAGCACAAGAAAAGAGGAAAAAAGTGGATGAAACATGGGTCTAAATATGCAAGGTCACAAATTGTTATTGTTATTATTCAGCCTAGAGAAGCCTTTCTTCTACAACCAGGGGCTAACCTGGCATTTGGCTCATGCTGATCCAGCTGGGACTGTATGCAGAGATTGTCAGTGGAAGTGAGCTCTAACATCAGCTCCCGAAGTTTTAACAATGTCTTTTTTTTTTTTTTTTGACCTTATGTTGAAAAAGTTATAAAGAAGGGGTATTGATTGACAGAAACAGAAGCATTTATTATTTGAGGTTGTTATTAAATAGGTCTAAATCTGACAAAAACAAATCATTACTTGCAGCAGTGGGCGATGTGATGAAGGATGCAGTAGTTAAATACCAAAGGAGAGAGTTCACTTGGCTGGTAAATACAACAATGATGAACTTGCACCTGTGTAGGACTTGAAGCCTGGCATTGAGAAACAAGCTGACTTAATATTACTTAAATTATAAATGGGAAAGGTACTCATCCTCAGTCAGATTGCTGAGAAAAACAGAATAATTCCTGACATTCAAAATATTCCCTTTTCCTGAAACAAGGACTAATATAAACATGGATTCCACCCCATTTGAAAGTGCCTCTCATCATCTCAGTGTGCGGTCTTAGGACTTCGACCTTCTACTTGTTATTTTTTGTGATACACAGCAATTTCAAAAAGCTTCCTGAATATTGATTCCTGACTTTTTTTTTTTTTTTGAATGATCATTGTCTCCTTCCACCCCACCCTCTAAAACACTAAGAAATTCAGTCTCCCTCCCTTTGTAGCCATGCGTGTATGTGTATATTCAGGCATGTATTTCCCTTCTCTGATGCACGTGTGGTTCGATCCCGCCCCAGCTGCATGTGCTGGGTGCTGCATGGTGAATAGCTTCACAAGGAACATGCTCAGAGTCAGGGCCGATCCTCTTAGAAGCGACTTCAGTGGAGCTACATGAATTCATGGAGCTAAGCCTCTGCTGTCTAGATTGTGTGTTACACAGCTCTTTTGCTTGAGGAGACATAGATTAGCTGCACTGCTTTGTATTCTGCTGGAAATTCTTCTGGACTGTGGTAGCTCTCTGCAGCATTTCTTGATAACTGTTCCATGCATTTTCTTTTTAAAAGGGAGATTTTAAAATAGAACGTGAATATAGAATACACACAGAACAAACCACCAGTAACAGCACAGTTACCAGTTACAAATGCGGCATTTTTAGAAGCAACTGCTGTACATGCTTCTGCTGAGAATTTGTCAAGTAGAAAAACACAATAGTTAAGAAACCCGGTTAATACAGATGCACAGACTATATGGAGCAGAGCCTGATATATCGAGATCCACTTAAAACACTTGAGTATCTAATGACACTGATGATTCATGCTTAGTATGCAAGCGGGTGCTACCACTTCCCCGAACAAAGTCACATCAAACACTCGGCTCCTTCAAGGTAAGGGAGGATTGTCTCATTAAAACAAACAAACCAAGAAAACCCCACAGGAATAAACTGTGAAATGTAAGCTGTGAAAAACAGGGAAGATCCTCTGAAAGGTCCGAGCTTCCGATCTAACTGTTCATGTAACATACATTAACAAATGCCTGTGTACTCAAGGGCTGCGTAAGGGCGTAAGCTGAAGCTTCCACTTAAATGACACTTAATGGCATTTCACAAAATTATTTCACAAATTTGGTTCCAGACACTGGAAAACAACTACATCAAGTTCTACCCAAACAGAGGTAGAAGTATGAAGTAAAACATATAGAGCAAAAATACTCTTAATGGATTTTTGACTCCTGGTTAACAAAAGATTCGTTAGACTTAGCCAAGCTGATAGGAAGAGACCCGGGAAGTTTCACTCTCCTTTTTGTTTGAGGCTTTGTGAACAAAGCAATACATTCTTTTTGATTACTGCATTTCAAGACTACTACAAAAATGTAGATTGGCCCAGTATCTTGTAGTCCTTAGATGAAAACAGACACACAAAGAGCTAACTACAACAACATGCAACCTTTGTTGTCATTTCAGTGGAAAGAAGCAGATAAAAAGCAAATAAAGGAACACCATGACAAACAAATACCCTTTTCCCCACCTCCCAAAGTCCTGTGGGAATCATCCAAAAAGATGCTGGCAGTTTTGGATAAGTGGGTCTGAAAAAAAAAAACAACCACAAACAAACCAAGTTTATAGGTCTGTAGCTTAGCAAAAATAAGTGTGTTGATATCGGCTAATTGGGATGTAAATCCTAACACCAGTTACAGGACCAGCACTGTTTTTCTCTCTTAGGCAGGACCACAAAAAGTCCTTTGGGGGAAGAAAAAAAAAAAAAAAAGTATCAAAATCAATTGCCCGGGACTTGTTTCCAGAATAGCTAACTCTGGAGTGCTAAAATCAGGGGCTACATCCCCCCTCTCCCTCTGCATTTTGAGGGGGCAGCATGCCACAGGACCCACCACAGCAGTGCAGACCTCTCCCTTTCAAGTACGGTTCCCCGAGAAAAAGTGCACCATCTGGGGCAACTGAAACATGACAAAAGTGACACCCCCGCGTGCTGCTCTCTGGGGTAAATCTACATTTCCTCACCTGGCCAAGGGGGCAGCAAGGTGCCGGGGGCCCAGGCAGCAGCTCTGCTGCCTTCAGCCTGCAGCACGGCAGTGCCCGAAATTGCAGCTCCTGGTCAGCTCCAGCCGCCCAGGACCAGCTGGTAGATTTGGCAGCAGCTTTCAGCTCTCCCGCTATTGCGTAATTTCAAGGTCTTGCTAAACACACGTCAGTGATGTATGGGAAATTTGGGTTTCAAGGACAAATTCGCTCGGCAGCTGAGTAGTAAGATGAGATTGACTCATAGGCATGAAGTCTGCCATGAAAGACAACTTGGGTTTTAAATATTTTTGCTCGGTTTTGAGCAGCAAACAGTGTATGGGAAATTAGACTACTAAGGTTTCCGGTAGTGTTATTTGACTTCTGCTCTCCCCCCACCCCCCGACTCTCATATTTTCCAAAGCTATGTCCTTAATTGGATGTTCAGACTGATGTGAGAGATGTATTAAAAATACATAAACAGTAGGATCATCAAACAGAGGATATGCAAAATGGTAGACCTTAGAAATACTCGCTGCTAAAATTTCAACTGTTAAATGTGTTTTGGTAGGCAAGAAAGGCTCTGCAGCTTTTTTAAACATGAGGAAATCCAAAGGATTACATCAAATCATGTTACAGACGCTGGCAGATACAGGCTTTCAAGCAAAACAGCTGTCACTAAAGCTCCCGCGACTGCTTATAATACATTGCTACAGCCTCCTGAAACCAAAACCGTGGGGAAAAGGGGAGTGCCTTTAATCTACGCTTCAGCTTCCGAACAGAGACGGGGCTCCACGCTTCTCCCTTCCCCTACCAATACAGGAAAGCTCTGTGAACCATTTCCATGCCTATCGTAATGAAAAAAGGCCTGAATGCCACGACATGGCCTCCAATAATTGTACCTGCCTTAGCAGCCACTGCAGCCTCCCACATCCGTGCCTAGGACACACTTACTGCTACATGTCCACACGCACCTTATTTAATGCTAGGGCATTCCCTACACGATTTCCTAGTGGCCAAGCATTCACACTACTGGAAGCAAGGACCACGAGCACTGCTTAGCTGCCCAAAACAGCTCCCGGGATCAATACGGCCACTCACTACAGTGCCTCCATGTCTTTCCCTTCCTTGGGCAACCACGAAAGCTGTCCCAGCACATCTCCTACGGCAACAGCCACCGAGGTTTGCGTTGCTCTGTGTGACAACGAGTGTGAATGAGTTACGGAGATAATGTGCACGTGTGGTCAATGTGCAGCAGGGGCTGAGATAAGAAAGAGCTGCTTAAATCCAAGCCCCACAGGCAGAAGGGGAAAGCTTGGGCATACAGGAGAGCAGCTCTGTGCTGGGGAATAAGGGAATTACTGGGCTGCCTGGTCGACGGTCTGTTGCTCTGGGAGGGCAAGGGATGGCAAGAAAAGGAAGCAGCCACATCCAGGACACATATAGAGATGACAGAAAGAAGCATCACCTCTAAACCAGCCTTTTTGCTGAACTTTTGATTAGCCTCATGGCCTGAGGGCGAGGATCTTTGATCTGACATTCACGTTATTATATGGCACATGGAGGAGATCATACCTGCTCATTTTTGAGACTTAGATTCACAAACTCTCACTTCTCAAAAGGATCAGTTCAGACCTGGCGCGATCTCCCCTTCCATTAGAATAGCAGAGTTGCTGACTTGTATAGCTCCCAATTTTATTTCTGGCCTAATACTTCTGCAGTAATACTGATAAATACATATTAATGCCTTTAAAAGGCATTTTCAGGGGAAATGCAAGACAGATCTAGCCGTACGTGTCTTAAACCTTTCCTGTTCACATCCTGCCCAGAGAACCAGCATCACTTATCAGCAAATGCATGCCTTCTCCCTCTGCCCCTCCAAGATCAGCGTTCTCAGTCTTCCTCCCAGTCCTTCCATCTGGGTACGTGGCGAACCCGAGAGGCATTTGCACCAATGGCACAGGACTCAGCACAAGATCTGCCACGTATGGCTAAGCCGCTGCTGGGCTAAGCTCCCCACCCCCCCCTTTTTTTTTTTATCCTGAGTGGTATTTTCTCTTTGAACTTTAGGAATTTATACGGCGTTTTATCCTTTCAAGTATCTCTACAAATTCTTCATAGGATCTACAGCACAGGCAGGCCCTTTTTATGACAGAAAGGCACAGTAGGTTTCCGTGCTTCGCAGGCGCTCTAATACAGCCCATTGCTTCACTAAGGCCACTAACACTACATTAATTATTTGGAATAGAGCTGATGGCTAAGAAGCCATTGTCGTTTGTTCTGACAATCAAGCACACCATCAAAAATCTGACTGCCCACAACAAATCACAGGTTTTATTATGCTCTACCACATGCTTTCATGCTTTGGAAAAAAAAAAAAAAAAAAAAAAAAGAAGGTACAAATTGCACAGGAATAATTATCTTTAAAAAAGAAGATAGGCAACATTTTAGTGTAAACGTCAACAGCAACATCCCATGGGACTCCCCGAACATAAGAAACACAGCGTTCCCTGTGGAAATGTGGAAGAGCACTACAAGGAGACAAATGTAACATAACTTTCATCAAAATGTGTTTTCTACATAAGGAGGAGGACCCAGCTAGTCCATGGTGCAAAGAAATACACAAAGTAGCTGCATTTCTGTTACTAACCTTGAACAACAGTTACTGTTTATCTTTTCCTGTGCAAACAACTTCCATGCAGCTGTCCATAATAATGCCAGACTCACCGTGACTGGATTAAATGGGTTAGGAAGCAAAAATTAGCAAAGTGCTTTTTAGGGTAGACTGATCAGATGTTCACGAATGCTGACTGGTTATAGATCTTCTGTATCTGCCTAGAGAAAAGGGAACTGCAAAAATAATACCTCTGATATTAAGGTACTTGACAGTGTGCATCACCTTTCTCTGCAGAAGGTTATACAGAGCAGGGTGTGATACAGCTCAGCTCTCAGTGTGTCTGTCTGCAGCCTTAAAACATAGAGCAACTCTTCTCAGTGCCAGCATGTAACTGAGGACAAATGTATTCCTACCTCAGCAGACTCAGTAATGAAAAGGAAATCGGTGTCCTATCTGTTGGCATAAACAGATGCACCTTGAACCTGCTGCTCTTTAACATTGCTCTTTGCCCTGCAAAGGTCTTCTCAAGTGACTTTCCCATCTAAGTAGTCCCGTGAGGTCAAATGAGACCTTTTTCCCCAAGAAGCTGTTGCAAGGTGAGCCCTGCTCCGTCACATCAAGAGAAAAAGAACTGAGTGTTAGCACGTATTTATATTCGTTAACACAGTGCAGTACTTCTCATCTGATGAACTGTTGTGTTTTTTTTTTCCCTCCTCTCCCTCTTTCCTGATTGTTGGTTTCATTTTTTTTTCCTTTCTTTCCTTCTATCTTTCCCTTTTGCCTTGTTTTCCTTCTCCTCTCACATTTCTCCACCTCACCTTCCCCTTTTCACAGCCCTCCTCCACCATCCTGTTTTTCTTTGCCTTTCCCTTTCCCAGTCCTTTGCAGGACTGCACCTGTGTTTTTGTGGAAGTCCCACCAGCAGCAGCTGAATGCAGGTGATAAGACAACCGATAAAAATCACCGGAGACTTAAGAGCAATGTTCACCCCAGCCTGTACAAAAAGGGAATGGTAGATGTAGGCTAAGGAGACGGGATTAAATGAGCAGAAACTTGCAGAGTTCCCACGCAGCACATTTAAAGTTCTGTAATTCCCATTAAGCAGTGCAGGCCACCATTAAACCGCTTGCTCCGGACTATTGTTTATGCATGGTTACTCCTTAAGGAGAGAAAAAATGAGCAGGGTCACATGGTAAACACATCTGAAATAAAAGAACAAGAAGTTAAGGCCCCCTCACCAGGCAGGCCAGCCCCACCGAAAGCCTGGTGCCCTCCTCCAGGCCAAAACTCTCTGGCAGCCCATCTCGGCTGCAGGCTGAGCACCAGCTTCCCGGGCACCTCCTCCACACGCTGCTCTGCTGGATCTGGGAGTCACGCAAACAGCTGTCGTGTGCCTCCAGGTGAAACTGAAAGGGATTTCTTACCCCCATAATTTCTGCTAATCTGTCTAATTTACAGGTCCTTGAAACATACAGCTGAATCTCTGCTTTTATACTGAGAGTGGAAAAAAAAAAAAACACAAAACAACCAACAAATCTCTAACCATCAGGGTGGTGAAGACAGCTCTGAGGAAGCAAATTGCTTCCAGAGCTCATTATGGATTTTGCCAAGAATCATAGATCCTTGGTTTGCCCTGTAAAGCTCCAGAAAAACTGTGTCCACAGACCCTTCAAAGTTTTAAGAGGAGCCTGAGGCAGTTTCCAACTGGGGCTGTGATGCTATTCATTGTGCAATCCACTAGTGCTCTCTCCTTATGTGGAGACCTGGAGTTTCAACCAAGAAACTGTGCGACCTGAGACAGCAAGGCTTGGCAATTCTCGAGCATCGCACCGATAAAATTAGGCAGAGGCCTCCAGGGACACAGGCTTCGGAAATCCAATCCCTCTGCAGACAGGTTCAAGTCATTTTGCTTTTTCTGTGTCCCTTCTGTAGAGACACAACTAACATTTAGCTCTTTGAAGGACCTGTAAGTGTTTAATTACCAATGGTTATGTGGCCTCCACAGGGGAGGGGGCAGCTGACAGCCATCCATGGAAGGGGCCCAGCATTTACTCACTGGCTGACCATGCCCAGATTTGGAAGCATTAGGGCTGGTACCTATATGCAAAGCTTTGTTACATTCTCTACTCATTACTGGTAACTGATTTCTATGTAACTCCTGTTCAGTGAAATACTTCATACCGTAATTAACTCCAAAAGAAAAGCATGGCACGCACAGATTTTCACTGAACTCACTGTAGTAGTGAGCATCCTGGTAGGCTCCGAGCTTCGAACAGGTTTGCGAAAGGATTCACTGCAGTAAAGCATTGTTTTCCACATTCTCGGTTATAGTAACAAGAGTGCCTGGATTCAAAGACTAAACAGCCTCCTTTGTTTATTATATAACCTGCAAAACAGCAAGCAGAGAGCAACAAGGGAAGTACGGATCCCCCCTCCGAGCACCCTAACGCATCCCCTCGCCGCAAGAAGTCTCTTTTCGGGCTCTTTGTTCGGGAGCTCAGTCTTTCATTTGGACAACCCTTCCCAAAGTGAAATCATAAATCCCCATTTATTGCACCCGTACATAGTCTCTGCGTCTACACGTATGTAGCCGCTTTGCTGGCTGCCCACATTCAGGCCCATCTGCTGGGCTGGCGCTCTGCCCGCCGAGAAGTTGGTCGGTCCGTTTCATTAAAGCGTAGCTGTCAAGCCGTGATGGGCTTTGGTGGGCAGCCAAGAGCCCTGCTTCTTTCTTCGGGGCGGCAAGCCTCGCAGCGCAGCTCCCGTTTGTGCGGCACAACCACCCGGGCAGGCTCATTGACAGACGTGCCAAAGCAAAGAGCGCTTCAAAGGGGGAAGAACAGAGGAGAGCTGCCTGCTCCTTCAGGCTGCCGTCAAGACCTACTTTGTGATTCCTGGGAACAATGACTGCGCGGCGGAGCACAGCCCAACCAGCATTTAACTTTAACTCTGGTTCCAATCGAGTACAACAGAGCAGCTGAGAGAAAGCTCAATAGATGCAAACAGCCGCCACACGGGGCAATTCTGCGAGGCAGAAGGGCATAAACAAACGGGCAACAAGACAGCTCCTGTGCGTACAGACCTGGTGAGGGACTACAGCTGCCCAGGAGCCGGGGTCAAGATCAGAGCAACACGCATCAGATCTCAGTCAGCTCAAATCTTTCCAGAAAGATCATACTACCAGCTAGCTCCCTCTGCTCCCCCTTCAGTTTCTGATGGAAGCTGATCTTTTCTTTCCTTCCCTGTATGTGGTTTCATCTTTATTACTTGAAGACAGGTGGGTTGTGCTTTCCTTTGGGTTTTAATCTTTTAATAGCAATAATTGCATTCCAGAAAAAAAAGTTGCATTATCTTCTGCCTTTCCTTTTCTCCAGTAGCCCATGGACTTCACAACTGAGATGCCCGGAACTGCTGGACACAGCTCTTCCTTCTGGAGGCTGCTCACCCACCCTGCAGGCACCAAAGGCAGGGTGCAAAAACAATTCCACCCTTCGGCACCACCCAAGCTGCACAGCTCAGCGTGGTCTCGTTGCTTTCATTGCATCTAGTCGCCCTTAAGTATGACAAGCACACTTTGGCACAACACCAGGAGCTCCTCTGTTCCCCAGGAAGGCCCAAGGGCAAACTGGTATCGGGCTTTTGCTTAAACCAACACGGTCAGACCTCACTATAGAGGAGTTCTGCCAGTTGGATGGGCCTCAACTCACACGCCATTGTTAGCAAGCAGGAGGAAGCTCCGGCTGAGCTGCTGAAAAGCCCTGGTAATGCTGAAAGATTTCCTTTCCCCTGTTAATTTTCATCATGTCAGAAAAAATCTTACGTTATGATTCTTACATCACAAAACAGTTCATAGAAGTCGCTGTCACATCACATTTTAATTGCTGTTACCTCTTTAGACAACAAAGCCAAGGCAGAGCTTGTCAGCGCCAAGAGAAAAGAAAATCAAGCATGCTTCTAAAGTTTGGATTTCATTTTAAATAAAATAAGCAGAGACATCCAGACCACTACGCGAGGAAATTCCACCTGAGTCTACTTTGTTTTTGTAGATCTCCACCCCTGGCTCTTCTGACATCTCTTCCAGCTAAGAAGTTTGCAAAAAATAGAAATAAAAATAATTTGAGATATCGCATTGCTTCTTGGCATCAGTCTGGTAGATGACTTAACTAAAAAGAGCCTTTATTTTTGTACCTTGTACATTATAGGGTGGAACTCTGTGGAGTTGTAATCTCATTTGAACAATTACAGAAGTCTCTGCATTTCTCTGTACAAGCTGCTCTGACTACACAGAGCACCCTTACAGAAACGCAGCCGCTGTACAGCAAAAGAGGCAGGTGAGGATTTCTCTGCAGGTCCTTGTGGCATACCCGCCAGTACGTGGACTGTCTGCAGTACTTCTCACAGCACCAGCACACACATAGCAGAGAGAGGAGGACACGATGACACTACAGAGTTAACAGTGAGGGTTTTGAATAGCACACTGGAGCACTACGCAGTAATTATGTTCTCTAGCAGGAGTTGTGGATATGCTGCAGATAGCTAGTAGAGTTGTCAGCTCTTTCTCTTCACTGCGAGGAAGAAAATGCACCGGGACTGGAATTACATCATCATAAATGAGAGAGGAATTTGGCCCCAAATATTTCAGTCCTGGTTATCCTAAGTAGTAGGAAAAACCCTGGCTCTACTGAAGTTAATAGCACAACGCTAATCTGTCACCTTGCAACTTTATGGTGTTCCAATTCTAAGGTAATTAAACCCAAACATGGTGTATTTAAAGGCTTTTCTTAGACCTCTATCTATACACTTGATATGTTTACTCCTGGAAATCTCCAAAGCTTTGGCATCACTTTCCTCATCAGTGCAACTGGTCTTAGGTCTGTTGATCTCCACGCCTGGACACACAGACCACTGGCACTTCCAAGTTCTTGCAATCAGCTTTGCATTTCATCTCAACTGCTGAGACTGCTGAACCCTCCCTGCGTTGATAGCAGGTTGTATTTCTCCACATGTAACATTTTAGAAATCTATACATCTAGAGAACACAGAGGTGTACCTGCTAACTTTAAAACAAATAAAGCTTTTATACTTGATTGGAATTGACATGATTTAGATCTAAATTGCCACATCTTTCCAGCATGCTTTCCAGTATGTCTTCATTGTAACAGTTTTCCAATTCAAGACAATGTGAGAAGACTTTATTTTTTTTTTCCCAAGACCATCAACACCCCCTCCCAAACTAGTGCTAATGCCTGTCGTGATCACAAAATGGTGACTGGTGACATTCACGAGATTTAAAAATATACAGATCAATAATGTTCTGCTACAATTTTCAAGCCAAAGCCTCATATAATGTTTCCAGCACACTCTCTCTGGTAGCTTTTGCCATGAAGCAGGAGAGCGAGCCTCTGCATTATACTCTTCCTGGCCATTCGGATTACTCCCCACACAATTGCCCCCCTGCCTGCGTGTCCATCCCCCACCCCCATCCCGATTTTCAGCAAAAGTGTTGTTCCTGTGCTGTTTGCGTAAGTGGACAGAATTTCAAGCATGCCGCTAAATGATTATAAATGAAGGAATTTTCATGCTCTGTTAGCTCGAGAAGATGGTGTTATTAACGATTACCATTCAAGGAAGTTCAGAATGAGCGCCTAACTGAGGACACCTCTGACATAAGGCTTTGTTTTGTTCCTGAAAATAGCTGCGTGAGCAGTCTTCACTCCCACTGTTTAACATATTTCTAAGGCTACTATCTCTAAGAAATTTCGTTTTTCTTAATTTAGCAGTAACACCAGTTTCCTCTGGAATCTCTAGAATCAAAGTTGTCAGTCCACAGCAACACCCACCACAGAGAGATATCGGGACCTAGGAAGATGGAACGCTGCTCTTGCTCCTCTACTCTTGATCCACTTTCAGAACTCTAAGAACGCTGATGCGAATCTACAACGCGTAACGTGAAAATGCGAGCATTAGGTCATCCTGCTGTTGGATTTGAGACAACGTAGGAAATGAACACGTTGCCTGGCAGACCTGATCTACTCAGCAAGTTGATAAACCCTGACTTCCCCCATGATCCAAACCAACAGCTTTTTACTTCGATGGAAGGAGGATCAGCTCTGCAAAGAAAAGGCATCGCAGAGGCAGAGGATTGTCTGAGTGAGTTTTTCACTCGCTAGTTACTTGCCTAGGTACACAATGAACACAATGCACCCAGTCCCTGAATACCACACAATACCAAATTTAAAGATAAGAGGTCTGACTCATCACTCCATTGCACCAGCTTTGTGCCTGCGGGGCTCCATGTTCTTCCTCGGTGACTCAGGCCCAAGACCCCCCTCTCTCCAGGAAAAACACGACAAGCCACGCAGTGCATGTCAGACTTACCCGTCAACTACAATCCACGTTTGCACAGCAAAACTAATTGGAATGTAACATTGCACACCACTTACATTTGGCTGTTGTGCCTAGAGATAGGAACACATGTAATTAACGCAAAGAGCAACAGTTTAAAGCACAGTCATTAGAATTAACCCTGCGACACCTGGCGACAAACTTAAGGGGCCCCGTCTAAGAAAACAGTCCTTGGCCAACGCTAATAGCGGGTACATGGGCAAAATAAGATTAAGACCACGGAATTAAAGAGAAGGAGATTAGTCACTGGAACAAAAAGTTTCTGCAGAATAGTTCTCATTCCAAGACTGCTGCCTTCACTTTCCTAACCAAAAGCTGCTGAAACGGAAGAAAGAAACTTTTTGGGCAACTGTAAGGTGGGCATCGACTCTTTTTTCCCAAAATGATACACTGCGTTTATGACAGCTAATTTTGACTTGCAGGTATACAAATATGAAACACCATGAGACCGATTTTCTTTTCGGTTTTGTGTCAGTGTATGTTCATTGATCTCAGTGCAATTATTTGCCTGGCATGGCAGTTAGATCAGTGCCGACCATTAAAGGCTATTCTGAATAGACTTACACTGAGTAAAATGGACAGGAGGAGATCATCTATCCTCCAGTCTGACAGCGTACGACTGCAGAAGTCAAGGAAATCATTAATGAAGGACTAAATCTTCCAAAGCCAAACAAAAAACCATAAATCCATCCGTCGCCTTTCTCTAAACCTCAATAGATTGCTGCCCAGCACCTTCCCTTGGTATATACTCTGTGCTTTTTTTCCAGATTTCCAGTTGTGGAATCAGTCGGTCACGCTGCCACACAGCGATGACAGCCACATGCTTGAGGTCACGATGGGGGCCTGAGGTGCTTCCAAGATAGCGCTGAATCCACCATGGTTGAGCATGCATAGTTCAGGCACGGGTGCACAGAAACAGTGGCACACCAAAACCTGCTTGTGGAAATAGTTACACACCACTGTGGAGCCACACATCCCGAGCATTACATCTGTGAATTAGCCACTTGCCTCCGACCACAGCGTGCGCACGTGCCTAGTTTTGTCTTTACTTCTACCGCTGCGAAACCGTAGCGCCTCGTTCCAACCGCAGCCACAGCGCGCCGAGGTTGGGTCAGGAGCTGATGTTTTACGTGTGACTTTTTTTTATAGCGAGGAGAGGTTTATTTTTAGGCATGCAGTTCTTCGGATCGCAACCCCGTCTCGTGACAAATAAAGAGAAGACTGGCGTAAAACACACACACACACACAGAGACCTGGAGATGGGTTTGAAGAAACGCGGGAAGGGACCTGGCGGCGGGGTGACACCCCGAGATGTGCTGACAGGATCGAGCTCTTTTGAGGAACAGCGTGAGGACGCGGAGGTAAGATGGCACGATGGCACTATGGCTCTGCCTTTTACCTCACGCTCGCTCACAGGCAGCGGCCGGCACAGGTGAGCACCGAGCAGCAGCAGAGCCGCGGCCGGGCAGCCCCGCAGCCCTCACCCCCGCATCCCCACAGCGGCCACGGCAACTTGCAGAACTTCCACGGCTCGGCCACCTACCCTGAGGCACTCCCCCGAGGGGGGGGTCTCCCATCTCCGGGACCCCCTCCCGGCTCCCTGAGGCGCCCCCCATCCCCTCAGCCCCTCAGCCGTTAACCGCCAACCCCACGGCGCGGGGCGCAGCGGCCGTTGGGCTGGCGCGAGGCTCCCCAACGGCCGCCCGCGCGCTGCCCAACGGCCGCGCGGCAACAGGCGGCGGCGGCGGCCAACGCTCACCTGCGAGGCGCTGCCGGGCGGGAGGCAGGGACGCCGGCAGCCGCTCGGAGCCAGCGGAGGAGCTGCCGCCGCTGCTGCTGCTGCTGCTGCTGCTCCTCCACCACCTCCTCCTCCTCCTCCTGCACCGCCACCGCCGCCGCCGCCGGAGCGGGGCGGCCGCGCCGCGCAGAGGCAGAGGCGGCGGCTGCCGCTGCAGCTCCTGGCACATGCTGCAGGTGTCAGCGCAGGAGCTGCCCCGCCGCCCACCCCGGCGCCTGCGCCGCCGCCCCACCGCGCCGGCGCCGGGCCCCCCGCGCATGCGCGGCGCCGCTCGGTGAAGCCGCTGCCCGGCCGCTTGCCAGCCCCGGGGGGATGACGTCGTGGGCGTGGGGAAGGGGCGAGGCGGGAGGGAGGGAGGTGGGGGGGGGGGGGAGAGCATGGGGGGTCCCCGCGCGGGCGGGCGGGGATGGAGGGGGACAAGAGGGGGACAAGGGGGGGACAAGGGGGGGACAAGGGGGGTGCCCCCAACCCACGGGGCTCCGCGGGCGGCCGTTGGGGCGGCGGTTGGAACGGTTGGAACGGTTGGAGGGGGTGACGTCATCCCTGTGCTGGGGGAGGGCGGGGCGGCAGCCCCCTCCCTCAGCGCCCTCACCCCTCCCCGCCTTCCTCCTCCTCCTCCTCCTCCTCCTCCTCCTCCTCCTGCAGCCCCGGGGCACCCCTCCCCAAATCCCCGTGTCTCCCCCCCACCCCCCCCCCGGGTCCGGGGAGGGGGTCTCCTGTCATGGGGAGGGGGTGTCCCGCCGCCATGTCGCGCCTGAGGGGCTGTGAGGGGCATCCCGCAGCCCGTCCCCAGGGCAGCCACGTTAAAAAGAATCCACATTTAAAAGAAAAAAATAAATCAGTCAAATGCTCGCCCTGTGAGAGCCGCCTGCGAGTCCTGGCCTCCTCTCCCAGCGAAGGAGAGGTGAGGGCAGGGTGAGGATGTGAGGATGTGGCGCAGGTGGAGCAGGAGATGGCCGGAGAACAGCGGGAAGATGCAGGGGAAAGGCGGTGTCGCAGCGGGTGGGCCCGCAGCAAGGGGTGCTGAGGTGAGGGGATGTGACTGTAATGTGACTGCATCCAAGTGACAGGAACCTTCCTGAAAGGGACGAGCGGCACATCAAGGAGGTGGGAGCGCAGGAGAACCTGCCCTTGCACGCCGATTCCAGCTCAGGAGATCACGCACCTGGCTGCTCAGTAGGGATCCGGTTAAGAGGTTAGCGGGGCTGAGGATGTTCATGGCTCTCTGGGCTGCTGACGGGGAGGGCTGCTGTAATTTATAGCTTCTGAGGCGCTGTCAGGGTGCGCTGCTCCATTTCTTGAAATTGCGGGCTAAATTCGTCGCCGTTTCAATAAAACGCTAACCTACTGGTGTTTCACTTGCAGGCGGTTTCACCACAATAAACCGTGATCTTTCAGTCTCCAGAACATGACCTCCAAGGCTAAGTGGCTAAAGGACTGCCTGCTCTACGGGTAGCAGACCCGGCTGTGACAGCTTTGCACAGAAAGCTTTCATAAGGGGATTGTGACTAGCGACAGCAGCAACAGTTCAACAGACTGTCATCAAGTAGCGGGCAGGATTCCCCTAGAAAAGTGCTTTGGTTCCTGGCAGAGCACCGTAGGAACCATACATCAGGGCTTGCATGCTGCTCTTGGTCCTGTTAGGAGTCACAGGATGGACAAGCCTGCCCACCTGGCTGAGTGGCTGCTTTTTTTTGGGTAAACTGAACATCAGCGTATTCCAAGGGGAGTTTTCCTCAAGCGTCCTGCGTTGCAGGGATACGCTGTGTCTGTTGGCTTTGCTTGAATTGGGTGAAAATTAAATGATACCCAAATCAAAAGTCATTTTCACTTCTGCTAAGTGAAAACCCTGCCTTTCGGTCTGTCTTACTGAGATGCTGATTGTACAAATTAAAATGCAGAGTTACGGGGAAATCTGTGACCATAAGGAAAATATCTTGACTATAGGAAGTATCTGTGACTGTAAGATAACTTCAGGCACCTGTTCCTTGCAGGAGGGATGTTGGCTTGTGTCTGTCAGAGCCAGCATCTTTCTGCAATCAAGCACGTGAAAACTCTTGTCCTCTTGTTAATTCTCATACCTACAAAGGAGCACATTCTGTTTGCTGATCCTTTACACATGTCTTGGGGGGCAGTTCCTCAAGAAGCTGCTTCTTTACTTGGATGCGTTCGGAGCTTCTCACAAGATAGACAATACTCTGAAGTTTGTTAGCTTCTCCTCGGCTTGTCATCAGTGCTAGTCAAGTGCAAGCATTAATCAAATTAAAGGTTTACTACAGCCAGGCATAAGGGCAAGCTCCTAATTACAAGGCTGGAAAACAAGAATGACCGGGAGTCATTTAAACTTGAAATGTAATTCTAGGGCAAACTTAACAGGTTTTTCCTTAGCTATTACCTCTCACCTTGAGTTTTTAGGATACGTCTCATCCATAAAAAAAAAACAGCAGTCTAATTTGTATGTGCGCTGTGTGGCTTGGCTCCTTCCCTTCCAGCATGAAGGAAGTGCCTCAGGTGTGGCAGGCTGGGGTTTTGCTGGAAGCACCGAGTGCTCCCTCCTGACCCTGCTTTCTGTTGTGCCTTCTGAGCAAGCTGCCCTAGTACACGTTGACCAGCTCCTCTTCCCCGGCAGCAATTCACGAAGCAGTTTACAAAGCATTTACTGGCTTTCCTGCGTTTACTGTTTAACAGCATTACAAACTGTGAGCTCTCTAGCTGATCCCTCAGATTGTCCGTACGTAGCTGATCTCCTCTGGGGTGACATAAAAGGTGCTTTAGCAAGGAAGACAACAGGCTTGGTAAGCAGCCGTCCCACCATTTGGTGTCAGCTTATGGGGTTCCTAATTTGACATCACCCCAATGCCGAAGAATGAGAGGAGATCACACCTCCCACATCTAAGAGAGTGTGAGGAGAGAGGGAAGAGAGGGAATCACGCTAGGCTGTGCTGATCTTAATGTCACAGTTGACAAATCTAATCTTTCCCTAGTTCATCTACCACTGAGCCAGCTAGGCATCGTTTTGTATGATTAAGTGCCTGTGAAATCAAATAATGAACAGAATTTGTTCCATTTGGATACATTATCCAAACTGGACTTTGGGCACATCATCATCTCTACGATCTTTAGCTTGGAGATGCCACAGTGCAGATAACAGCAGTGGAAATACTGACACTGTATGTTAGTGGTTCGCTGGACTCATTACAGACAGTGAGGTGTGCCACTGGCAGAAATGTAGTGCTTAGCACTGAGATGTCACAGAAAGAAACAGAATGTGTGCCATATAGCAAGAAAAGATTTTCAGTGGGTAATGTGCGAGCAGGGAACTACAAGCAATTTGCACGCTGGATTTTTGTGATTTTTTTTCATTAATAATTTATTTATTCTCTCCTTGGAAGAAGGAAATGGTGTCAGCTGCTTAGAACCAGATTGCATGTGTAAGTCTGGGCTTTCTTAATGATCTGCAAGTTAGAATTGTGATTAAGCGTGTTACTAAATTAGCAGCTTTGTGGTAGCTGCGTGAGCTTCATTCAGAACACGATGGCAGTCCCAGAGAGGTCACGCTGTACTAGAAATGCATTGCAGCAGACATTTGGTGGCTTGCAAAACGAGGGGGCTATTCACATCCAGCACTTGTAAACCCCCTTCTGGGAGTATCGCCCATCCTTTTTGGTGGTGGGCACTACTAGATGCTGCTCGCCACTGGGGAAGCTGCAGGACGCCTCCTTCCCCTGCGCTTCCCGAGCTCCTGTGGGCACAGGTCCAGCCTGGGTGTCAGGGCTCGTTGGGAATCTGAATGAAGCACCACGGGGGCTGTGAGGGAGCCAAGGGACTTTCCAGCTGCCTACTTTCTCGTAAGCCATCAGATTTCAGCTCATCTGACAGGATGAAGCTGTAAAGGTCGTCGGTTACAGCAGTAGATTTCATTCCCTTTTAGTTTTTATCTGCAATAAACAATGCACACTAGCAGTGGCAGTCCTCTTGTGAAAGAGTGAAAACGTTGTGCTATACAATTACCATCAGCCTATACGTGCAGGTTTGTGACTTATTTGCATTAATGTAGTGCACAGAGCATTACTGTGCTGCTGTGCTCTGCATCTTGTCAACACAAAGGCTCTAACTTTGTCTTCCAAACTCTTAACTTCCTAGCTTTTCTAACTTTCAAACTCTTTTCCAAACAAACAAACAAACAAACAAAAAAAAAACACTTTGGAAGTTGGGTATTGTAATGATACTTTGAAGCAATGTGTGGCTTTACAGAAACTTCAGTTTCCTGAGGGCATCGCTGCTCTCTGTGCCAAACGGTTGAGTAGCATGCAGCAGCTTGAAATGGAAGGTGGAGTTAAATGTGTATCACAAAGTCCTTGATGGGTATGGAGAGAAGTCAGCAGTTCATCCGTGGAGATGATGCGAGGCTGTGGCAAGGATGCTGGGTCAGGATTCGGCAGCCTGGTTGCCATTCTGAACGCAGCCCGTGTCGAGCATTGCCCTGGACATAGCCCTCACCTTTTTTTCTGCATCTTGGTTCCTCCACCTGCAAAAAGAAAGGATGGGTTACCTTGTAAATGCTTTAAGATTTGTTAAGGTAAAATGGTAAATGTCCTTCCTGGGATTAGGTGTATCCATAGCCACCGTTTAAATTAAGTACGTGGGAATTTCTTTGTGGGAGCAGACAGCTGAAAGCGGCCCGCAGCTCAAACACAGACAGGTGCAGGATGTGAAGATGAAGCTGTGCTGCCTTGGGAAGGTAGCATGTCCATGAGTTAATCTACTGCTGGCTCTAGAGAAGCTGCAGCTGCTTTGCCAGCGGTGTACATGTCAGGTTGTGTGACAAGGAGCTGCCCGGTGACTGCACTGCCTCCTTGCTGTCCTCGTGACTGCAATGAGCACCGCAGAAATGCCCTGCTGCATTTCCAGGTTCACATTGCAAGGTAAATAACAGGAATCACACCAAATCAGCTGTACAGGAAGGGATAGAGGGACAAAGTGGGCCTGGATAGGAAGGACTCGGAAAAGCTAAGGCACAAAATGAGTCACAAGGGACAAATTGCAATGACAGCTTTGAAAGGATGTTAGAAACGGGGAGGCTGAAGGAAGGTCTGTGGCTTAGCGAGAGGAAAGGCAGATGACACCAAGACTGAGATATTCAATGGTTTTAAGTCACAAACAATGTGCTGGTACCCAGAAACTTACCGTGTTTCTTTTTTTAACAGGGCTATAGAAAAGTCAAAAATCAAGTAAAGAATACATTTTAAAATTTAAGAGATGTAGATACATTGAAATCAGCCCAGTCTGCTGAGCTTTATGCTGGCAAATTTAAAGTGCTAGAGCATTTTCAGAAGCACTAACAATAATCTTTGACAGCTGCTAGAAGAAAAGTCCCTGTGGATAAACATAATACCTGTCATTAAAAGTGAGAAAATGAAGAAAATAGAGACTTTGGGGGAGTCGGGCTGGGACTGTCACTGAGAAGCATTTTAAAACAAACTAATACAGTTTGTTCCTAAACATGCAGAATACAGTCAGGCAATAAAGGCTTTTGAAGAACATTGTGTTAAACAGATCTAATCATCTCCTCTTCAGGACGAGCAGCTCCGTGCTGTAGGCACCTAAAGCTCTTGCTGCTGGGGACATGACCTCTCTGGGGTTGCGCAGGAGATGCCTTGCTTTTCCCGTGTGTTATGGAAATGTTGTACCCACAAAACCCGTCATCTTTATGCCTCCAAAAGTCCATTCCTTCCTGTGGGTGCTGGATTTGTTGGGTAAGCACCACAAAGGTCCTTCTTATGGCTGAATCACTCAGGTGAACATAACCTGCTGTCTGCGTAGGTACGGCAGGTGCCTGGCAGTTGGCTGTGGGCTACACAAATGAACTTGGAGGATCCAGTCCGTAACCTGTGTACACTGGGCATCCCTGACCTGGCTGGTACATGGTAAGCTTCAAACATGAGCAAGAGTTTTGAAAACCTTTTGATGTGGTCCCAAAGGAGGTTTCTACGTGCTGAACAGAAAAAAAAAAAGAATGAGGCCAGGCCGAAATCACTGCAGCTGGGCAGGTGCACAAGTGGTTGAAATACCACTTGTCCAGAGTAATTATCAATGATTCACTGTCAAGCCAGGAGGATGTTGTAAGTGAGGTCCTGCAAGGGTATGGCTGGGGTCAGTGTGACTCAATGCTTTCATTAATGACTTGGATGAGAGTAATGGTTCGAACAGAGTAAAATTTGTGGATGACATCGAGATGGAAGGGTTTTTGAGCACTTCGGTGAACAAGATTAGAATTTAAAGTAATCTTGGCACGTTGGTGAAATGCTCTGAAATCAATAAGATCAAATTCAATAAAGAATGCAAAGAACTCCTCATGGGGGGAAGTCAAATGCACAGCTGCAAAGTGGAGAATAGCTGGCAAGGCAGCACTACGGCAGGCAAGGCTTCGGGTCCTCCAGTCAATGATGAACTGACTGTGAGTCAACAGTATGATGCTGCTGAAAAAACATTCCTCCCTCAATGATTTTACTGACCCATAAGCCAAACAAATGAAATTCTGGGGAATATAAATGTAATTTTCTGGTTTACTCAGCACTGATAACTAGGGTTGTGTGTCCACTTTGGGACATGATAAGAAAAGAAATAAACCAAGAAAACCATATGAGAGTAAAAGGAGAGATGAGATTCAATAAATCCAGGGGGTGGGGGGGAGATTTATTTAATCTAGAAAAAAGGAAACTGAATGATGACCCGATAGCATTCTTGACCTGTGTAAAAGACGTGCAAAAGGAATCAAGTCTTCTCCATGCCAACACAGAATAAGATGAGAAGTGACTTGCAGCAAGAGAGATATTTGTTAGACAACCCTTTCCTCAGCATTTGAAGAGGTTTCTTAAAGAATTCCCATCATCAAAGCTTTAGAAGAACAGGACAGACAAACTTCTTTCAGGAATATACAAGACAGACGTGATTTTTTCTCAAAGGAGATATGAGCCATATGTTTCTTCCAACCTTATGTGTCTGTGATTTTGTCTAACAGCTTAAATCACAGGGGATAACCTAATTCTTAACAATCCAATTCTGTAACTCAGTGTTGAAGCGTGTAGTCAATACCAGTCAATTAATTCAGAGCTCTGACAAGATAGTGGTGTACGGAACTGAAAAGCTAATATATCATAATATTGTGCTATGGTACAATTTCTTCTACTAGCGTCCAGTCTTAGAAATCCACACATACATTTTTCTAAAATTACATTACCTTTACGCAGGCAAAAATAATACTCAGATCTGTACAAAATGGAAGGACTGGGCTTTTTTTTTTTTTATGTATTACTGGTGCTCAGAGTACAAAAATACTTATCAACACAGTAGTATATGTCATTGACTTGTTTTCACTGGTATTTGTGGATTGAGCCCATCTAAAACCAATTCTCAATCCAATTACATGTGTGAAAAGAAATACTCTAGGCACTCGATTTTGTGCTTGTTCAATTCGTGCCAGCCACTGCTGCACAGCACCGTGTAGACGGCATGCGAGACTGGCAGGCCAGCTCAGCGACTAGCTCCAGCCTCTATAGCTCTGCCAGCTTCTGGACTCCAGAAGGTTGCAGCAGTGAGGATCCAGCCTGCAGCATCTCTAGAGAACTGTTTTGCAACTTTAATGATAGCATCACGAAACGACACAACTTATTTTTGTCACGCACACACTCTTTGAGCATTTTCATCCTTCCCAGAATCCTTGAATTTACAATAGAACTGCTGGAAAGTTGAGCAAGCAGCAACAAGGTGATGCTTATTCATTTACTGCTTGTTTTCTCCTTTAGCAGCCATTTGTTTTTGGAGACCAGGTAACTGTACTGAGAGATTAGAAATGCACAGATTTGAGCTTTCCAGTTGGTTATGCAGAGTATTAGATGTGGGTTAGAGCTAAGGAAATGGGCCATGGAAGAGCATATGGTGGATCTTGAATAACACACAGATTTGGCATAATGGAAACACCCATGGGTGATGGTTCACTTTAGCCTGGGTTGATTACCTAGTACCATACAGAAGAAGTTAGGTTAGAATTCATCAAAAAAATAAGTGGAATATTCAGTCGTCCATAGGGATAGGACAAGTGGAGACAAAGATTTGTGCTATGTTTTAGCCATACTTTTCTATACCATCCTTTCAAAAGGTTTAGGAAGACAGTTCTGGAAACAGTAAAAAGAAGGTTGAAAAGCTCCAGGTTACTGGTGAAACACACACAGAGAATGAAGTCTGAGACTAAAAGAGACAAATAGCTAAGAGACAACTTTTTTTTATTTCACTCCCAGTTTTGTCAACTGTTTCTCATAGAAAGGAAGGATGAAAATTAATTACTTGGAGCAAGAACAATGGGAGAAGCAGATCCCAGCCTTCTGCTGAGGGGAAATTCCCTAGGTGAGGATTATGTCACCATCCTCTGCTTTCCCTGGCACAGCCTTTCCACCTTGGGTCTACCCTTCCTCTCTGTCCTGAGCCTAACCCTACCTTTTTGCAGCCCTTGGTTTCCTTCAGCAGCTGTTTGCTGGAGTGCCCAGCCCCTTCACCATCTTCCTGTTGTCCTCCAGACATTTCTATAACCTCCTGTCACGGCATCCCTTCCAAGTGAACAGGAGTCCCTGTAGATAGCTTGAGGAGGGAAGGGTGACTCCCCCGTGCAAGGAAGGAGGCACAACCCCATCATCTGACTGTACGTGGAATAAAGGATTGCTTCATCTCCCTGATTTATGGAAGAAATAAGAAGGCTCTGATTTATGAAAACAAAAGAAGTATTTCTTCAAAATAACGAACCACAGAACTTCACTCAGCCAAGCATTCCTCAAACTATAAAGAAGTAGGAAGAGACTATGAATCAAATTGATTATTTTTTTGTATCTCTTTTGTGGCTGTGATCTGTGCCTTCTACCTGCAAGACAATCTTTCCTGCTCAAATATTCAGTTAATGGAACAGAAACATTTGAAAAGCTGACTAAATTGAAGAACGGTAGATTTTTTTTTTTTTTTTTTTGAAATAATAATTTGTTCTAAAGTATACAACACATTTGTTTTGTATGTCAGTGCAGTCGTGAATTATGTTGAATATAGCTCTTTTTCTATAGTTCTTTTTAGTTTACAGTTTCTTTCATTCTGTGGGGAAGAATTTTCTCCAAAGGCAGATTTTACTCAAATTATAAGCCAGGCCAGAAAGTTTGTAATATTCAACCGTCAATCCTTGACTGTTTTTCTGAGAACTGAGCAAAAATGGCCAAGTACAAAGTGAAGTCAAATAATAATTACACTTTAAGGAATTAGTGACAACAAATCAAGTAGGATATTTGATAGCAGGGGTGCAGGATTACAAGCAAATACACAAATGTCTTTTCCTTGATGGCAGCACTCTAACATTTTCATAGTTTCTGACATGCAGAAAGAAGATTTAAGACTGATATGGAAGAGAAGCTCCTGTTCAGTCTTCTCCCACTCCCTCCTTTATCCTTTTTACAAGTCTACATATCTACTTTCATCCCCTTTTTTACTGTTCCTTTCAAATTCTTTTTTTTCTCTTCAGCAAAATCACACTTGAAATTTTAAGCTTTCACTCATATACAGTGAAACCCTCTCAAAATGTTGCACCTTGTGTGTTTGAAGCTCTTCATTTACTGCCAGCGCTCAACTCTCCCTTGCCAGGTTATCAGATTTTCCAAGTTCTGTGTTCCAAGATCGCTCTGTTCGCTCTTTGCTGGTCTTGCGGAGTTCATTAGAGGGAACATAGGGATAATTATACAGATGACTGCATTGCTTTCAGAGACAGCTTCTTTCTCAAATGACTCTAGTCATGTTCATGTAGTGCTGGGGCCGAGCAAACAAACTTTGCTAGAATCTAGCAGTATCTCCTGTAGCTAGAGCATCAATAGCGGATTGGATTGATAAAGGTCTTACACCAAGGCATCTGTGCTGCTGAGATTATATCGTCTGTGTGTTTGTGCAGCAGTGAGCTTGCTCATAGCAAAATCTTCCCCGGACTTGTGCTAATGGTTGTCCTGGCCAATTAATGTTGTTAAACACAGGCCCTGATTTGTACAGTCAGCAAATGTCAACAAAAACCCTTTGGGAAGTAGCAAGAGCAGAAGAAAAAAAAAAAATATACATGAAAAATTATCCACCAACCTGTTCATATTTCTGAGATGATTAAAAAATACACTTAATTTCAGCCCTTGTGTGTTCACAGAACATTAAATGAGAACCATAATTATTCTGTGTGATGTTTACAGCAGAGGCAAGCAAAAAGAGAACTCCATTTAGGGGTAAGGAAGCAAGTAGTTGTGAGTCAACTGCGTTGACAGCCTTTCAGCTGGATCAGGACTCATTTTCCTGAACAGTTTTGGGACAGTTTATATAAAATAGGTGAAGCTGTGCTCTACAGGGAATACTGCCTCTTGTTTGGAGGAGTCACTGTGGACCCAACACTGTGCAACAGGAGAAAGAGTCAAATCTACGCACATTGATATAATATGTGTTCCCAACCTCTAGATACATTGGCTTCCCAAGCCATTGGTTCAAGCGTGACTGATGAGTTTTTTTAGCAATGCCATGGTATCTGATGTGTCAGCTAGAAAACAATGTCACCAAAGACATACTCGCTGTTACCAGTCTCACCGTTGATATGAAAGCAGGACATGGTTTTCTAAACCTGTTTGCTAAAATTCATAAAACATCCCCTGAGATTTTTATATTTGGTCATTGTTTGGACCTAAGACCTCACGGAGGCACACTGCTTGAGATGCCAGAGCTGTGGCACACGGTTCTGCCTCTACTGAGAGAGTGTTATCACAACCAGCAATGCCCCTGTGTTGCTGACCAAGCCCTGCTTATCTGTGCACTCCTGTGTTACTCACACAGCCGTGGCAGGCCCAGCGGCAGCAGGTCAGGGAGCACACACCTCGCATTTCACAGCAGAAGTGTGGGCAGCACTGGTGTTGGCCTGCCTCTGATGAGTCAGCTGAACTGCTCCGACAGCGAGAGGTTACACGCATCAGGGTAAGACTTTGCAGTTTGCCATTTTAATAACAAAGCAGATAGATTTAAAAGAATTCGGGATGGATTGTCTTAACTTGTGGTTCCAAGAGAAATCACACGAGGCTGTAGACAGCTAGCAGTGGGGAATTAGAGTGCCGCAGCTGGATGATGACAGACACCGAGGTGGGACAACTCACTCCACTGCTTCAGGTTTGTTCTAGACATGCTGAAGGGATAACTTTGTTTGTGCAGACCACATGCCAGACAGGGCATTTACTGTTACAGCTCCGATATCGGATGAGGAATAACTCGGAGAGGCAGTGTAAAGCATTGTCAATGTGAATTGTGTTCTGGGTGCTCCAGCTAACTGGACAGAATGTAATTTGCTCCCTGATCCTGATCAGTTCTCTTCTCCCAAGTGCTGTAGTGGTCCAATATTAATAACATGGAACCAGAGCTCTGAAGACAGCAAATAGATTGAGTAACATTAACAAAGGAGTATATAACAACCCACCGGAAATCACAACAGAATTTGGGCACAGCAGTATCAATACTCTGATGTGGTAAAATAAGGCTGCAACTGTTTGTGTCAGCTGATCAATTGACACAAATGATATAAATGATTTCTGCTTCATTTAGCCTTTTAGCAGTTACCACTTCTAGAACCCCAGGGATAATTGTATTTCAAGAAAACAAGAAAACCTTTCCAGTATTTGACAAAGGGAGATCTCCTTTGAAAAGACAGTCCTTTTCAGAAGTAATCACAGCTCCAAACATGAGGTGGTGGCTCATAACATTCTTACAAAAAGCCTTTTAAAATTGACCGGCAGATTCAGCCCCACCTCGTTCAATTACAAGGAGGCAAATGGGCTGCAAAGAAAACCTACTTAAAAAGTCACCCAGCAGGCATTTTGGTTACTACCCAGTGTGAGTTACAAATTGGGTAATAGGAAAAGCAAAGAAATAACAGGCTTTAGTAATGTTAGGCCTAAGCTAGTATTAGTCCACTTCTTATTAGAATCATATTAACTCGAAGACAAAACCTAAGCACTGCTTACTCAAATAAGTTGAGCTATGTGGGAACACAGACTTCAGAACATTAAGTCATGTTGGCCTGTGGTCTCTCTGTAAAAAATATAACTAATGGAGTCTTTAGGTAGCTAACAGAAGTAAGGTAGTTTTTAAATTATCAGAACTCAAAGAGACTAACAAAACTGATTTAAAGACTGACCTGCTTCAGTGTTAACGTTAATTCTTGTGTACAGGCATATTTCATTTAGTGCTCATAGCAAGCATAACCTTCCTCACCCCTCTAGCGCTTTTTTAATTGAATAAATACTATGGAGTTAAATCATGAATAACCAAGAGCAACAGACTTGGCAGAAAAGGCAGACCTCACAAAAAAAGCTGTGAGAATATTCTTGCATACACAGTTTTTCAGGGATTTGACCAGTTAGTGAATTAATGTAATTTTGGTCATATTTGCTTGTTTCTAAATGCCTTTGTGCTTAAATGACAATCGTGCCTTACTGCTGCATCTTTCAGAGGCCACAGAATACGCAGGCAGGGCTGAGCCACAGATGGCTCTCTTCACTGAGACACTGCTGCTGCTGTGCTGGAGGTTTCCACCTGGCAGCAAAGCTAGCAAAGGGGTTTCTCAGATCCCTCAGCACAAAGGCACCTGCCTGCGTCTGTTTTGGTGCTGGACAGTGCTAACCGTGGCGATTTTACACCAAAGTGGGTTTGAGAAGTGCTCCTGCATTTAATGCTAACTGGTGGCAAGCTGGACGGGCCCCTTGTGCCAGTGGATGGTTGTATGGAGGGAGACAAAAGAAGCTCTTCAAGAGGCAAAGCTAAGGCCAGAATAGTGCATCTGCTGGTGCTCTCAGCCTATGGGTGGTGACACCATGACTATGTGCTACTCTACTCTGCAAAGATATATTCTTCAAATAATCTTATATTTATTCTTATTCTTCATCTGTATTACTCTTCCTATCACCTTTAAATATCTGTAAGTGCAGCAAACAACTGGCAAAAGGTTATTTGTGTTTGTACCACATTCATCAGATTAAATGCTTTAAAACCGTTTCACTTAACAGTAAAGCAGTAGCTTTTATATTGCCTTGTGGACCCAAGGCAGCACAATTGAGCCCATGGGTAAACACAGGGTTTGAGTGCTTTCAGGTACAGACAGCAATAGTTGCTGGTTTGCTGAATCAGCATTATGGGCACGAATATACACAGCCCTGTCACCCGAAGGACATGAACACAACACTGTTGTAGTGGGTTTACGTGGCAAGGTTTTGGTAGCAGGGGGCAATAGGAGTGGTTTCTGTGAGAAGGATCTAGAAGCTGCCCCATGTTTGGTAAGGGCCCCATTGTTTTCCAGAGCTGAGCCAATAAGCGATGTTGTTTTGCACCTCTGTGAGAGCATATTTAAGACAGGGAAAAAAACGCTGCGCCACACAGCAGCCGGGAGAGTCAAGGGAATGAGAAACAGCCTTGCAGGTGCCAAGGTCAGTGTAGAAGGAGGGGGAGAGGTGCTCCAGGCGCCAGAGCAGAAGTCCCCTGCGGCCTGTGGTGAGGACCATGGTGAAGCAGGATGTCCCCCTGCAGCCCATGGAGTACCACGGTGGAGCAGGGTTCCACGCTGCAGCCCGTGGAAGAGACCACGGTGGAGCAGGTGGCCCTGCACCGACGGAGGCTGCCGCCTGTGGAAGACCCCTGCCGGAGCAGATTCCGGGCCGGACCTGTAGCCCGTGGAGAGGAGCCCACGCAGGAGCAGGTGATCTGGCAGGAGCTGCTGCCCGTAGGGGAGCCAGGTTGGAGCAGTTTTCTCCTGAGGGATGGACCCCGTGGTACGGACCCATATCTGGAGCAGTTCTGGAAGAGCTGCTGCCTGTGGGAAGCCCACGCCGGATCAGTTCATCAAGGACTGCATCCCGTGGGTGGGACCCCACAGCACAGGGGACGAGAGTGACCAAGAAGGAGCGGCAGAGAAGAAGCGCTGTAGACTGACCATAACCCCCATTCCCCCGTTCCCCTGCGCCACTTGGGGGGAGGAGGTGGAAGAGGGTGGATGGGGGGGAAGGTGCTTTTGCTTTCTTTCCTTTGTTTCTCACTTCTCTAGCTTGTTAGTAATGAGCAATAAATCTTACTATCTTCTTATGCTGAGTCTGTTTTGCCCGTTACAATAATTATTGCGTGATTTTCTCGTCCTTATCTCAACCCTTGAGCCCTTTTCACATATTTTCTCCCCATTACTCTTTGAGGAGGGGGAGTGAGAGAGCAGCTGTGGTGGAGCTCGGCTGCCCACTCGAGCGGCACCACGACAACTGTAAGGTAAGTAACTTCAGCCAAATACTTGGGTTTATAACAGCAATTCAGATTGTGTCATCGGAGAGGTGGATTACAGCCTGGATTCTACAAATTCTTCTTTTCTGTGTCCTGCTTTCCTATCCTGAAACAGCCTCCTTGAGCAATACTGGAGATGCTTTTGAATACTCTGGAGATGCTTTTGAATACTCTGGAGTGTTTAATCCCACCAAACGTTGACTGTCTGCCCCGTTCACCCAGCAAAGATTTTAGCAAAGGGGTGCCATTTTAATCAGGGACAAAATGTAATTATCAACCACAAGTTCCACTGAGATATGAGGAGAAATAGCAAGACCATCAACAACTTTATTCACACAGAAGAATATTTAGAAACATTTAGAAACTCTCCTGAAGTAGTTTGATGGCTATTTAGTAGCCTGTCTCCTTTTTTTTTTTTTTTTTTTTTTTTTTTTTTTTTTTTTTTCTGCAGTGTGATCTGTCTGGCTTTGAAGACTGGTCTAGATTTGCTATCCTGGATATAAATCTGCCTCATGACTTTCTAACATCCAAGTTCAGCACAGTAGAGAGCTTGGTTTTGTCCACTTCTGGTACCTGTATGGGGGATGTTATTTCTAATGGGGATCTCTAGTTGACACTACAGTGTTGCATTAACTGTGTAATGATAATAAAAGCAATTAGATGGCCTTAAGCTTCATGTGGAACTATCTGACAAAGGAAAATTTTGGAAAAAACACAGGTGCTTAGTTTTGCACTCAGAACTTCTCTAAATGAGAGGATTTCCGCTGAAATAAAATTATTCTATTTAAGTGTTTCATGTTATCTGCTCCTGAATAGGCAGAAATAAAGAAGCAGGTGGCATTTATCATGCTATATGTCACTGGTTCATTGTGGCAGTGATTTCTTTCAAAGTATTCCCTCAGTGCTGCACAACAAAATGTCCTGCTCCTGGGGCCTGACTGTGAACTTGTGACTCGGGGTGGAATAGTGATATGTCTGGATAAGTACAAGACATATTTCTGCTAGGTATCTCATTCCTGAGCAGTCATAAGCTGGCCACAATGTCCCTCCATTACCGAATTGAGGACTGGAAGGGACCTCAGACTTCACAGGCTCTCCCACTGCCCCCAGGGCCAACTGCCCTATTTCAGTCTTGACTCGAGCTTTTGAGAGACCTACACTGGGAAAAACTCCACAGGATGTCTAGGAAGTAGGATAAGAAGGGAAACGATAAAGAGATTTAAAAGTGTCACTTCTGAAAAACTTCACATTGGGTATGGCTCTGTCCAGGATCAGGAAATGCAACCACACAATCACTTCTGCAGTAGGTCAGGTTAAAGTCTGTCTAACTCAACACCAAGTATCTAAAATGCTGAAATAAGGCACCTAATGTTGAAAATGGACTTATAGGGAAGTTTTCCTCTGATGAAGACTGTATCCAGATTATCTCACAAAAAAGCCTCGGCCTATTTTGCATTAACTTTATAATTCCTTTTAAAAACAGATTATACTTTTGACCTGCAAAATATCCTGTGCCATTAAGGTCCATCATTCAATTCTGGGCTATGTGGAAAAAAATGCTTCAGTTTGTTTATTTGAATTTAAAGCCTTGAGGTTCTTTGGCTGTGGTATTGTGAAAAATAATAAAAGACTGTTTGGAGGCTGAAGATTCCCACAGTGTATGGTCTGCCATCATATGGGAGCTACTGCATGCATTTGTTGTCACCTTTCTCTTTCTCCACTGTGCTTTTCATGAAACAGGGTGATCAGATATGTCTGCTGCATTTGAGATGGGAATTCATGATCGATTTTTACAGTGGTATGATCATTTTTACTGTCACTTTTTTTCTGCTTCTTTTCTAGTAATACTTAAAATACACTTTGCATTTTTGACCACCATTGAGAAACTAACTAGCTGATATTGTCAGAAAATTCTCCAGAACTGCGAGTTCATTTTCCTGAGTAACAGTTAATTTGTGTCCCATCACTTTGCATATTTATTTTATAATATTTTTCCCATGTGTTATAGTATATGAATTGGCACTGAATTTTCTCTGCTATTTTGTCACCAATTAATAAAAGACAGCAAGAATCCTTTTGCAAGTCTTCATAGTCAGCTTAACTCTCTGAACAGCTGTGTCATCTGCAAACATTGCAACTTCTTTCTTTACCTTTTTGCTACATAACTTGCAAACATCTGGTACAGCTCAAGCACCATCATTTATCTCTGTGGTAATATCTGGTAACCAGACCCAGCTACAAAACGTTGTCATTAATTCCTGTGCTTTACGTTCTACCTTTTGACTGAGGCTCAGTATCTGAGGACACCTTCTCTCCTCTCAAGAAGCTTAGCTAATTTAAGAAGCTTGTTGAAACTTTGGCAGTCAAAGTATACTATATCAAATAAATCACCTTTGTTCACATGCTCATTGATTTTTAAAAAGAACCCTAATAAACTGGTAACTCGTAAATTTGGCTTCCAAGAAGCACCTCAGCCTTTTCCCAGTGTGTCATACTTTGGCTTTATGCCTCTTAAATGTATTCATTATCTTAGTGTCTACTGGTTTGCCTTGTACAGACAGACATAGAGATTGGTTGGAGGGGATTTTTGCAGCAGAATTTGGATGACCACTAATGTCTGTGTGACTTGAGACTGACAAAAGTATATATTCCTGGAAATAAGCACTTGGGAAGCTCATATGCAAGTGGTCTTATTGCTTCTGATTATTTATGAGGAATTATTTTTTTTTTAATGAAAATTTTAATGATTTTTTTATTATTTATTACTTACGATTGATTCTGAATGAGCTACTACAACTGCATTGCATGCTGCCATGAAGAGGCAGCCAATCCTAAGGGTTGCCCACCCACAGAAAGTTAGACACAGCTCTGCAAAAATGGTATTCCCCATTTTCAGCACGCACTGTTTGGCTCCATACTCACCCACTGAGTTTAGAAATGAAAGGACTATTCCTCTGCTAAGTCTCATGGCCTGCTATGTTGATTAATAGTAATGAGAGTCTGCTTGGGAAAGACTGTGAGTGAATGTTCATAAATTGTTATCCGTTTTCCCCAGTGAAAACTTAAAAAAAATGAAGTCGTTTTCCAATGTGGTTAGCAGTATGAACATAAATGCAGTTAGTATTTCACTTCTTATCCTCCTACAGTCATGGTTAAGGAACCCTTTCATTGGACGAAAGAAAAATAACCCCGATGTCACCATTATTCAAGCATCGGCAGCGTGACAGTAGGCTTTCTCTTTAGGAGGTGGAACAGCAGGCACTGAACAGACAGCCCGAGATATCCAAGCTATATATGCTTTGAATTATAATCGAATGCTATGCCCTGCATAATGACCAAAGGTTAGAGCTCAAGGTTGCTGGACAGAGGTTCAGTGACTTACAGGACAGGTTGATCAGCCCTCAGGATGCCCTCCTGAGCACCAGCTGCCAGCAGCACATGATCAGAGATGGCTGGTGCACCTGCCCCGAAGAGGGAACATGTTGTTTTTGAAACACTACTTGGAATTTTTTAGTTGTGAAGCATTCGTTTTATGTGCTCTGTGTGTCTGTACGAGTGGTAAAATGAAATAGTGCATGTCAGCCCTCACGGTGCGGGAGGGCTCTGTGTGATGGATCCCAGGGACCATTTTGCAGCCGGCGTGTGCTTTCATGAATGTTGATGGTTGTTTACCTGTAGCACGGAGTGGGTGATCTATGTGAGAGGCCCAGGAAGGTTCTCTGTACATTGCCTGGATTTTTTTCCCCCAGTATGGTTTTACTCTTCTTTCAGAGTGTGTTCTCAGTGTGAATGCTTCGGTTTTCAGACTTAGCAGCTTCGTTATATGGATCTGTTGTGAATTTTAAAATCACCTGATGAGAAAAAAGAGCAGAAGATGCTCAATCAGTAAACAAGATGTGGCTTTACTAAGTAAATAAAATAAGTCTCTGTTATACTTAAGGTGCACCAAAATAAATATCACCAGAAGTGCATACAGAAATAATTTTGAGACCTTTTTGAACTATACAAAGAGGGAGATGAAAAGAGATAGCAATATAGTTTTGTAGTTAAGGATGAGTTAATATAATAAGAGCTTTTTGTGGGAAGGCTTAGAGACTCGGTGAATAATCTTTCTTCTGGGGGTTCACCCGTATGTTGAGGGTCTTCATCAGACTCATAGTAACTTTGGGAGCAGTTCAGTCTATGTCAGATGTAGCTATGTTGTGGCAGGGGAGCCAACTGCTGTCTGTCTTTTCCTGGTAGGACAGGTATTAGGGACTGGTAGTGTCTGGGCTGGCAAAGCTAGGTGACACTTTGCAGATACATCTTTCTTCAGATTCTCTCTGAGGTTTCTTCACATGGGTACTCTTGCCTGGCTTGAGGTTCATGTCAGTCCGTGATATGGGAACAGGGAAAAGGTGACCCTACTCTACAGCAAGGAACTTTTCAGCAGCACTTGCTCTGTGGTGTGCCGTGCTGGCTATTTTGTGCTTTGGAATCATCATAGGAGGTATGTGCTTTGCGCTTGCACAGAGTATTGCCTGCTTCTATTTTGGATGTGACCACCACACAATACCCTAAAAATTCAATTATGAAGGCCTGGCTACTGCAAAAACCACCAGCAACTATTTAAGATTCCTGCTAAGTCTAAGAAGGAAAAAATAATATTTTTGGCTCTTTTAAAATAAAAGATCAAAACATTTTTAAATAAAATCACAACTACTTTTAAATAAAAGACAACTACTAAAAATAATTTGGACCCTTTGTTATCTCTGAACTAAAGACTACAAAGGAAAGAAAATCGTTGATGCTAAAATGGAAGACTATGATTTCTGTTTCCATAAAAACACCCCCAAAACATTACTTGAAATTGACATGATGATGTAAGAAGCCAGCACTAATTTTTGGTATCAGTACCCTCCTGACGGAATATATGTGCTCTAAGATAGAATAATAATCATACATGGGTTACTCCTGATAATTTCAGGTAAGGAACCTGGGAAGTAATTTGATATAATGAGCAATGGAGTAGGTGTCATGGGGGGCTGAGATCCAGGACAGCCTCCTCTGTTGAAAAAGACTTGAAGCCAGTGATATATACACATGTGATGGGGATATGGATTTAAGGAGTGTTTGGTCAGGGAAATGGGAGCAAATGAGGGATTTTCTTGACTGTAATCAAGCATTTTGAAGACTCAAAGGGAAGCTGAAACATGGGGGTAGCAAGCAGCCAAGGAGGAATAAAATCCTCAACTGTGTTGCTGGTGACCTGAATGCTCGAGCAGCAGAGATGCAGGGCTGAGTACGCAGGCTGGTGTGGAAGGAAATTGGGTCACAGTTCTGGGAAACAGGGAATGCCTGCATAGCTGAATGAGCTCTCAGAAGACATCACGGTCTCTTTGATGTCCTAAACTCTTGCCATGTCACTGCCAGAGCACCATGTCAGGAATCTATCCTATCTTCTACACCACCTTTTCCCATAAGTCAAGGGGATTCTAGTAGGGAAGATGCATCCCATCAGAAACATGGTCAAGAGGTAGGTGGGCAAAATGCTCTGCTGGGCTGGCAAGGGAGTGATTTGAGGGCTTGGGAGTGCACACCTGGAAAAGAAATGAGCATAAATGGACAGAAACAACTAAATGCTGGCATGATAGAGAAGGATGAATAGAGAAGCCAGAAAGCAAGGAACACCAAAACATTGCAGCCACATTTTTTTTTTCTCATTGTTCATGGGCCTCAATGGCTGTCAAGATTTCTAAAATCAGTAATGTACAAAGCCATTCAAATAAATAGAAGGGTAAACTATAGGTAACCAGCTTGGTTAACTATACTGTAAACTCTGTGCTGAGGGAATGTGTGTCCAGGTGGCCAAGAAGGCCAACGGCATCCTGGCTTGTATCAGGAATGGTGTAGCCAGCTGGATCAGGGAGGTGATTGTCCCCCTATGCTCTGCTCTGGTGAGGCCGTACCTCAAGTGCTGTGTTCAGCTTTGGGCCCCTCACTACAAGAAGGACATCGAGGCCCTGGAACATGTCCAGAGAAGGGCTGTGAAGCTGGTGAAGGGCCTGGAGCACAAGTCCTGTGAGGAGCGGCTGAGGGAACTGGGGGTGTTAAGTCTGGAGAAGAGGAGGCTCAGGGGAGACCTCACTGCTCTCTACAGCTACCTGAAAGGAAGGTGTGGGGAGCTGGGGGTCAGCCTCTTCTCACAGGTAACCAGTGATAGGACTAGAGGGAATGGCCTCAAGTTGCACCAGGGGAGATTCAGGTTGGAAATGAGGAGACATTTCTTCTGAGAAAGAGCAGTCAGGCATTGGGACGGGTTGCCCAGGGAGGTGGTGGTGTCACTGTCCCTGGGGGTGTTCAAGGAAAGGTTGGATGTGGTGCTTACAGACATGGTTTAGTGGGTGACATTGGTAGTAGGGTGATGGTTGGACCAGATGATCTTGGAGGTCTTTTCCAATCTTTATGATTCTATGATTCTATGAATTAATTCTCGATGCATGTGCCTATTCATTTTTACATTATTGAAATGAAAACCAATCCAGTTTTAAGCAACAAACCAAGCAAAGGATTTAGACAATGAGAGTCTTGAGATGATTGCTCGAAATCAGTAACAGTGGCTGAGCAGCAAAGAGCAGTCCCTCTGCTGTTGTAGACTGGCATATCTCCACTGAAACTCATGTTGTTTTGCTAACTATTAATTTTTGCATGACAAAAGAAAAAAAATTAACTGAAAACTCATGATTCACAATTCAATAATAGACTTCCTAGGATTTGGTTTATTCGTGTGCTAACACAATTGGTATATATTTGAAGATTGCCTCATCCAGCAGGATGCATGTATTACCTTTAAAAATATGTTTAATATGCAGAATGGGGCTTTTGTAGGCAGCAGTTCACTAGATTAAGAGTCTGAATGTCCCAGCCAATGCACAGCAGCAATTGCTCATCTTGCTCTATGAAGTTGCAGGAAAGTCCCCTTTCTTCTGAACCAGGTATCACCAGGGATTACCAGACAGGTAAGGGTACAGTAGGTTATACCACAGAATTGGAGTTAGTATCACTCATTTGGTATAGGAAATGGGAGTTTACAGTACAGATGACAAAGGGCTGAGGCACCCAGCACCAATATTAACCATCCTGACTTTTTCTGACAGCTCCTTTTCTTCATTTCCAGAAGAGCATTTTCAAGACACACAATTTGTATCTCACTGCTACATGCTTTCTACACACAGTGCTTAAGGGATAATCCCAAACGCACTGTAGTATATGAAGCAATAAATGGCTGCTG
The DNA here is from genome assembly GCF_965140915.1 of Aythya marila. NCBI lineage: Eukaryota > Metazoa > Chordata > Aves > Anseriformes > Anatidae > Aythya > Aythya marila. The sequence goes on from NC_139043.1 coordinate 111,639,759, forward strand.
AGATTAATAGACTGAGCAAAGCTGAAGCATTTAATCAATCTCAAAAAAAAAAAAAAATACTCATCGCCAGAATATTACAGGCAAGAGAATTTCCTCTTCGTGTATAACAAACCCTAGCAGGGAACAGCAAAATTTCTATTCACCAGTGAGGATTTAAATTCATGAACTGTCCCCTTTCTTAAGACGACACCTCAGTACAGGTGGAGGTGAGGGCACAGAATGCAGTCATAACTGAGTGGGCAATGTGTATGGTCTTAGACCTGTCTGGATAAATATGCTGCAGGTAAGGGTTTCTGTGCTTTGTATGGAAAGGATAACGACTCCCTATTTCTCTGTGCTGTGATATCTTTGTTTAAGACAGAAGAATATTAACAAGTGTATTTCTTGGTGAAAGAAAGAGCAAAATACAAGGAGACCTTGGATCCTATTGATCCAGCCAAACTTAGATAAAAGTTACAGCAAGGGCCAAACTGCTGCAATTTGAGGCATTGGTTTAAAGTTCTTAACCTCGCATCAGCAGGGATTACTGAAATGAGGTTTGATTGGATAGGATTTCATGGACCACTTACAACATTGAGGAGGTAGAACTCTAACAAGAGTAAGGAGCTCCTGTCCAACAGGGAGCTCTCATTTGAACACACGGCCTACGTTCATCTTACCAGGACAGAAGTTAGTGGACAAGCCTTCTGGCTTCAAAAGTTGTCTGTAGGCTCTCAGTTCCCTGTAAAAACGCATAGAGTGACCTGCTTCAGAGGACATCACACTCCTCTTCCTGTTCTGAGCTACCAGAACAATCCACAAAGAGGTCAGCAAGCGTCTCTCAAAAGAAAGTCATATTTCCTGGTGATGGTTAAGGAAGCGATGTGAGTCCTGATGGGACAGGAAGAGGATGGGAATTCCTTCCCTTACACCTCCTCTCTTGAATCACACTTTTTCTCCTGTATGATACATTTATTTGTACTTTACCAATATCTGATCAAATGAAAAGTTATGTTTTTCACTGTGAAATCATTTACTTGTTATTCAGCCTTCTCACAGGGATGCTGGTACATGCACAGGATGCTCTGAGAAGTGCTGGTAGTGCACGCCATCTCACACGAGACTCTTACCTCTGCTTGCAACTCTTCCCTAGCTGCAAAACATTTTCCTTCCCCTTTTCTTCTCCAGGCTATTGGTCTGGGTTGTTCCAGTTCTATGTGCCCCCTACCACAGTCTCTTCCAGCCCTTCTTTCTTTTGATTTTATAGTTTTCAGAGTCCATGCTAAACACTTTCTGAAAAATCATACATTTGGAAGCAAATAGATGATCAGTGGCCACTTCTGAAAATCTTGTCTCACGTGACCAGCTGAAGCTTCTTAGAGGTTGTGTAAGAATGCAGGTGAAGAAGCTTCCCTGCTTCTAGCTCAGGTGTTTGACAAAGCAGATTGATAGGCTGGATCAGACCTGAATCAGCTTTCTAATACTGATCTTCTATTTTTAACTTTGCAGAGAGGAGTAAACTACAAAAGCAGAACAAAGAAGATAATGGATGTTCATTTGCAAGGACTTTGAAAACAAACAAACAGACAAATAAACAAAACCAGATTTACCTTGCCATAAATCCAAGGTAATCTGCTTTTCTCTAGTATCTTTGTAATGAATTCTCATTAGCTTACAGATGGAGTAGTGGCACTTAAGTGGATAATGTAACATGCCATCTTTTATCTTTCTTCACTTATCTGATGGATGCCCACAGTGCCTCTAGGATGTTCTTACTTTTGAAGTCCAAACAATAAGAAAGTCTTTCATATAATTTTGTAAAGTCATGATGATTTTGAATGAGTGTAATTTAGAAATATGTTATTCAAACAATACTCTAACTAATCTGAACTGAATGCTAATAGAGAATTTTCCTAGCAGTTTAGATGGGAGGAAGGACTTCCTGGCTTAGCTCCAGACTTCATTTAGACAGGGATTATGCTATCCTCCTGAATTGTATTTCCATTAGCATAAGTTTGGAGTAAGCGTAGTATCAGGTACTTTATGTTTCTATCCTCCTTTCCAGAATTTGCTCCTTTCCAGAGCAGAAGGAACCCTGGATGTAGTCATCATTCAGGAATGTAGCATGATAGGAATAGTTATGAATGTTTTGTATATTTTACACAAGAAACATCTGAAAGACTTTGGGAATTTTCTGGTGACAATTAAGTTCTTCAATCCTTACCACTTCCACTTCCAAGATTTTAAGGACAAGTTACAGCAATTTGCATCGCTAACTTCAAGACAATGGTCTAATGTTACACTTTTATTTTCTATTTCTGATAAACAGTTTAAGACTCAGATATGTATTTTACAGGGTTTCTAACAAATTCTGTCATCAGTGTTCATGTACATTCCCTTGAGAACTTAGGGAATGGAAAATGTCATGCTAATACAAACACAATTCAACTGTGACAATCCATAACTGGATTGTTAAAAAAATCTATAATTTGAAGGAATACCACCAATTAGTTTGAACTCAAAGCTTGACCAGTCTTAGAATTATTTTTCTCCAGCAAGATATCTTAAAATCACATTTTACTTTTTTTTTTCTTAAAAAAAAAAAAAAATCCACTACTTTTTCTCTGAGAAATAGAATAAGCTCTAATAGAGTAACCATTTAAATGCATGATATTTGAAGTGCTGTTGCAAAGAGAAGAGTTACCCAAGTGGAGAAAACAAATTAACAAACTGGAATCCCATCCATTTCTTTGTTCAGTTGATGAGTAAAGATATTTAGAAGAGACTGTATGTCCTATTTCCAGAGTACTGTTGACTTTACTGATTACATTGCAGATATTCATAAAAACAACAACAACAACCAAGCAACAAAGTAAATCGCATTATATGCTTTTGGCATATGATCCATATTGACTGCAGTGGGAAGAGGAATTAAGTACTTGAAAGAGCAGCTAGCGGTGTCAGAACTCAGGTCAGCCAGTCCTGTCCCACTTATTTAAGAGGATAGTCTTGCCTTCTCACAAAGATATTGTTATTCTGACTGACTTCTTTAAACTGTACTTGTATATCTACAGCAAGAGAAGCTGATTTGTCATTGCCATATGCAGAAATTTACAATGTAGTAACAAAAATGTGAAGCACACCGCACCCAGGATAATAGCATTTTACTCTGACTGTGTATTAGCATTTTATGCCTACTTTGCTAAAGATGCAATACATCAACTACAGGGTGATGCAGAAACCAGAGATATTTTCCAGTTAGTGGTCTTTACTAATTCAGTGAACCTAGAGCACGTCCCATTCTGTGCTACTGCAGCCTATTTTCAGTATGAGTTTGCTCTGACGTTGTTACTGTAATGGGAACTTTTATAAACTCAAGGCACATCTTTCCCAACTTTTTTTTTAGGTATGTGTACAATCATCTAATTGTTCCACAGAGAACTTTTTGCAATCTAAGCTTTCCCAGTTTTAGCTTGAGGCCCTTTGCCCTTGACCTGCTATTTTCTGAGACAAAATAATTGCTTTCTTTAATTTATAATGTTGGTTTGATAGTATTTATGAACTGCTTGTTTCTCCCTTGACATTTTTCTATGCTACACAATGCTAATTTTCCTCTTACATTCTACATGTACTACAACTTGCTTTCCAGGTCTAATATAGTTTTTTCTAATGTAATTTTTGTTTTCCTGGATTATACAAACACACACACACACACACACACACCACTTATATGGTATTATATTTATCATATATCATTTATCACATATGTGTCATATATCACATATCACATACAATATATGTTATATATTATATGTTATTTATTACACATTATATATTTTACACTATATATTATGTATGTATGCGTGTGTGTATATATACATATACCTTTAATGGATGCTTAGATTTTTACAGTGTGTGATTTGCAAATATTCGTAATTCCAGGTGTGGCTGCTACCTGAGCCGTGCATAATCATCTTAACTCTAGATTTACATATATTCCTCCTTTGATATATAGCCATGGATACCTTTGAACTTTGTGGTAATGGAGCTGCACTGCAAATTTTATTTGGTTTCTTAATGTTCAGGAAAGTCCTAATCTAGCCCCAGAGAAGGCTTGGTATTAGAGCTACTTAGGAGAGAAACAGAACTGAATTGTGCTATACTTAAAAGGTGTAGAGGAGTCAAAAGAGAAGGGAAACAGAGTGCAGGGAAAATATGTAGAAGGAAAATGACAGGGCTATAAAGGGATTCCATCAGGTGTTACCAGGTGAATGGGAGCCTTCCCTGCCAAATGAACTCAGTTTCCCAGCAGTTCAGGCCTTGCCACCACAAGGCTGGGAGGCATGCCCCTGTCAGAGTAAAGGGGGATTATTGCATCTGGGATGCCACGTGTTGGGTGGGGACAAGGAGAGACAGCTTCTGGGTTCTTCCTCTCCCCTTTCGTTATTCCTCCAGCAGAAGCTGCTGCCTCAGGCACCCTTACACCTCCCACAGCAGCACCTACACTGGGCCCAAAGCTCGTGGTTTGCAGGTCTTTTGCCATCTCTAGTTTACTAGAGATGTGGCAGCTTTGCCTAGAGCTGGCCATGCTTCTTCATGCATTAGAGCTCAGAAGAGCAATACAGACGTGTTCATGTCTGACCATTCAAAGACATGCATACTGGGGAGATTTTCCAGGCTGCTCTTTGTTTCCCTTCAAGCTCCCATACCTGAGCTTGAAAAATTGGTTTGGGCAGAGCATACCCTATCAGCACAGCTCCAGCACCATGCCCTTTCTACACATCAGGTCAGATTTTTGTGGGTTTCTTTTTGTAGCTTAGGTAACCTTTATCAGAAAAGCAAGAGGAAAATAAAATCTAAGATAATAGGAAGTAAAGTTGTTTTAGTAATTTCTGTAAATCAGTGGAGTTTCATATGCAGAAAATACAGAGAGGGAGCAGGAGTACATGGCTGAGTCATGCTGTTATTGCATTCTGTAAAAACACAGTATGGAAAAAGATCTTCCTGACCTACATATGTGCAATATATACACTTTTTTCAAAGTGTATCTTCGGTATTTCCTGCAAATCTGGCACTGAAAATCAGCCCTCGCCCAGGCTGGAACACAGTGACTGTCTCTCCACTCACCCATTGGCAACCAGCAGCAGACCTCAATTGAGGACAAAACAGGCATTCTGGAATAAACTATTTCTAATGAGCGTGAACTGGAAATCACACAAAACGTGTCCTAACATTTGCAAACTGCATTACAAATGATATAATTAAGTTAGCAATGGAAAAAAAATATTTTAGTGGGCTTTTTAAAAGAGATGCACATTTTACACATGCTACTGGGAGGTTCGTCCCCAGAAAATAATGAGAAAAATGCTCTAAGTATTCTTAGGGAAAAATTGTTATGAACATGTTCTCTACACTGTAACCAAGGATATTGCTCTGAGTAATTATTTTTTAATAATTATTATAATTTATTTAGTAATTTTTTTTTTTTTGTCATGAGGCGTTATAGTTTCTTGCATGTTTTCAAACCATGGAAAAAAAAGAGCAACACAAGATCTTTCACCTCTCCTTTGTTGGGAGATTGGCCTGTTCCCCTCAGCCACCAAGCAATGTTTCTCTAACAGCCCTTACATTCTGTACCTTTGCACTTCTTTCCATTTAACCCTTTCAGAAGTCTCCTTCAGAACCTGCTACTTGCAGGGCAGGTGATAGGATGCTTTCCAACCTCATCAGACATCCAGCTGTTGCCATTTAATGCCTTCAGGCCCTCAGGAGACAGGAATCTAGCTGTTTCAGAGCAGATTCCCCAAATTATCTCTCTTAATCTTATTATTGCTTGCCAAGGTCCGCTGATCTTCTACAGGTTAGGCAGAGATTCCTGCAGCATGTAGCAGTGCAGCTGAGTGCCTGCTGTGGGACAGAGGTATGGTGAACTGAAATAAATGCTAAATTTCTCATACTTCTTATCTGGTATTGTTTTCTACAAGGCTGCAACCCACCCCTTAATGGCCTGTGCTGGCCCAGCCCAAGCCTGCCACTTCTATATTTATTGGCACAACCCCACCAACCTGCCGGTTGAACCCACAAGGGCACAGGGGTGCATGTTAAGTCTCTCTCTACCCAGGGGTGATGTCAGTGCCTTACAGCAAACATTGCAGCCCCGTTGGTGGCGATGTTAAAGGTTTTTCCCTCAACTGGTTAGAGGCAGAGCTGCAGTTACAAATAACAGCTCCAGCAGTCAGCTCCAATTAAAGAGTAATTCAGGGAGAAATAAAACTCCAGGCACTACTGAGCTCCTATTCTGGTGGAAGAAAAAAAAAAAAAAGGCTTTCAAGTAAATCTGATCTACTTACATTATTTCATTATTATTATTAATTAGGATACTCAAGCAGAGCAGACCAAGCCTTTATTAGCTGAAGCAGCAGTTTGGTGGGGACTGGAGTTTTATTTCCCATTGATTAAGCAATAGATATGAGCTGAACCAAGAACCTCGTGTGAGGGTTATTGCAGCTGAATGCCTGGAAGATTTGTATGAAGTCTGGTGGCCACAGGACAGATAGAGCTATAGATGTTGTCCAGGGTGAAACTGCACAAATGACTGAGAGGAGAAAGCTGCTGTATCACATCACAGCAAACAGTTGTCAGTTCATCTTAATGTGAAATGTTTTTGCACCTCATGAAAAATAAGACCCTTTTGTGGGAGGGTTGATACAAGAATATCACCCTTCAGTGCACTGATGGGGCTAAGTGCCTTCCTTTGCATGGAAAGGATGGACAGTTCTTCAGTGGGCCTCAGAGAATAAAACTGATGTTTCTCTGCTGCTCCTACTCTGCCAGAAACACCGTGTGGTCCTCTGAGGAAACGTCCACAGGCTGCATGGCACCTGAAGAGGAGCAAATCCATTCCCGGTAGGTTTGGGCTCTGCCATCCTCAGTGCCTGGGACTAGCACTGCTGTGGAGGAGCTGAAAGAAGAAAAGGCTTGTTCACGGTCTGGTGGGGGCATTCTGGCTTAAATCTCTGATGAAAACGAACATAGAGTGATGGGTCTGCTCTGGCCTTGCAGCTGCTTGAAGTGCAAGTGTACGGCTTTTTTATTGCTGTCACTGCTGTGGGAAAGCTATCTCGCAGATGCAGTCAGAGCATCCTAAGCCACCTCAGCTCATCGCCTCAGGGAGCGTGAGCCAGGGTGCTCAGATTGCTCTGGTTTCTGTTAATTGCCTACTTTGCTCCAAAGAGCCCAGCGTGGCTATTTCACTTCAACTTACTTTTTCACTGACTTAAAAATAGAATAAAATATAGGTTATAGTGAGAGTTGCCTAAAAACTCATTAGATTTCATTTCCCCTCATTGTCATGTGATATGAAAATGAAATGATGGCAGATGGGGAACGACATGTATAAAAGAACCTCTCCTGAACATTGCTTTTGCCCAATATTCAGGCCTTAAATTTGACATGAATGTCATGGTCTTCACAGAAAAGATCTGCCCAAAGGGCTCAAAGCCTGACTTGCATAAACATACCAATGAAATGTAACAAACACTTCATAAGCTAGAGAGCCTAAACTGCATCCTGCTTCATTTCCTAAAAAGCCAGGAATGCAAGTACCCACCTGGATGTAAAGAGGGTTTGAAATAGCTACAGGAGAAGTTTTCCAGGCAAACAAGGTCATGCCATTTATACATGGCTTGTGAATTTTTGCCTCACATTTTGTGCCAGCTATAACTGGAAACAGTTTTTAAAATCTGTTTCATATTTCAGACAATGCATGATCTTGGGCTGCAACACATGGGACTTTCTTGTAGTGGATGCACATGAACTGTTGAGGCAGAAAGCAGGAGTTTTCTCAGTCTCTGATATCTGATTGTCACATGGTAGTCAGTGGATCCCGTTTGCCTTACGATGGCCAAGTGAAATTCCCCTTGAGTGGAGTCTAATCTGTGCTTGGGTAACGTGTGCAAACATGGGCTAAATTTGGCACTACAAAAAAGAGCCTCCCATGTGCAGTTGTTGCAAACAAACACTGGAAGCAGTTTCTGAATGTCCGAAGATGCATCATGCAGACTTTAAAAGCCCTTCTTCACTAAAATGTAGCATAACCACTGACTATCGCAGTGCTGTGCAAGAATGCAGAACATTTCTCTGAAAAATCGCAGCTTCTGGTCTGAACAGAGACTCTCCAGTGCACTTGTTTCCCAGTGTTTTGGGGGTTTTGCCTGGGAGCAGCACAGGGTCTGTTCTTCACTTCCTTCAGGAAGAGATTGAAACAATATAGGAGCAGACTGCCCTGGCCTGGAGGAAACTTGCAGTGTTGTTTTTAACACTGCCTGCCAAAGCCTGAGATGGTCCAACTTCAACCCAACAGGGAGACAGAGGAAGGAGAGGGAGATGTAATGGCAGATGGCAACCCACGAGGAGGTGAGAGCAACACGCTGCACTTTGGCAACTGGTGACAAGGACAACTTTACAGTAACCTAGTTTGCCTACAAAGGGATGAGGATTATTTGACACTTCTTTTTCTCCCCCCATCTTCAGTCAGATCATTGCTTAAAAAAAAAATAAAAATTAAAAAATTAATTGACTTAGCTTTGGGAAGCTGTACTTCTAGATTCTAACAGAACATAAGAGAACTGATTTTTAAATAATTAAAATGGACATTGGTTATGTGTTATTTCAGCCTTCGATACAGCGCTACCCATGTAGATGAGCTGGGGGATGAGTTTTCCTTATCCTGCAAAGCACCAATGGGTTGTTTGGTCTTCACTGTTACATGGCCCGAGCGCCCCAGCTAAAGACTGAAATCTGCAGAAATTCAGCGGAGATTTTATTGTGCTTTCTGCGTGTCTTTGCCTTCAAACAAGGATGCATTTTTTTGAGGTGAGCAACAGACATGGGGAAAGAAAACTTGATTTGTCAAAGTTTTTTTTTGAAAAATAGTGCTCCTGTCTCTGCTTCTATCCATTAAAATTGTCTTGCTATCTTAATGGATCTTGTCTAAATTAATTGTGCTGTCTCTATGTAGTGTTTCCCCAAGGAACGTCTGTTCTTGGCTGATTGAGATATTAATTAATTATATGAAGAACCCTAGGAAAATAAAAGTAGGATTCTGTCTTAACTCAGGTGAATGTCGGGGTCCATGCCTCACATGCAGAGCTCACCAGTGGCCACTTTGCTGCGTGCCCTCCACTGCTCCCCTGCCAGAGCTGGGTCTCCTTGGTGGCGTTCACCTTCACCACAGCCTGCATGGTCGGGGCAGTTGCAAAGAAGACTCCGAGTCCCACGGGGATGTAGTGGGAGGCACTGCGGGCAGCTGCTGGTGAGTGCTGGGCAGGGTGGGCACTGGTGCCCTCTCTGGTCCTCACCACCAGGTGACCCTGCCCCATTACATTCACATATAAAATCATAAATATTTTGTTGGAACAAGGAGTGAGTACTTAGTGTCATTTAAGAATACTAAAATTGCAAACTTGGTAGCTGCAACTGCTGTTTTGTGTTGCACAGCGGTGAACACTTCACACTCCTGCAATGTGTCTATTGCCAGTGTGCCCATTAAAAAAATAAAAGAAGCATTTAAGGATTTGAAAAACAGAATTTTCTTTATAATCTAACTGTGACCACTAACATTTACATTTCAAAACGCAGACTTGACTTGAAAATAACCATATTCCAGGAGAGCAGGTGTTAAAATTGTTCCTATGCTTGTTCCAAAACTTTCTGTGTGCTTTACTAGACCAGAAGTCAGATGAGTACTTTTAGAAGAGTCCAGGTGCTTGCTTTCCCCATGAGGAATTATTCAGAGGTGGATGGGGTTTATGAAGCCCCTGTGTTTCCCATGGGAGAGTTGGTGGAGCCCAGAACCTGCTGCAGGGAAGCAGCACCACCTGTAACACCTGGAGGGACTGGAAACGGATGTGCCTGTTCCTCTGAATTAAGTGCAAAACACCTCCTTGATTAGGATGCTCATGCCTTGTATTTTCTCTGACTGTCTGAGAACACAACACGGTTTTCTTGTCACCTCGCTGTTTTGGTGCAATTGTTTTGCTCAAAATGATGAACAATGCCTGGGTAGTGTCAGTTCTCCAAGGGTCATAGCAGACGCTCTGCCAGTGGTATTGCGGCATCCAGGAAATATTTTTATTTCCATACCTAAGAAATCTAGAAAGCTTTAAGAACTTTGAAACTTGATTGCAAAGGAGTTTGCTTTAAGATCTTGCAATTTCCAGAAGACAGGTAGATAGCGCTGAAGGTTTCTCAAAAAATTAATGATAAAATTGCAGAGCCTCGAGACAAAAAGGAAGGATATTCTCCTGTCTGTAGTCTCCTGTATACGGAAAAAACACATCTGATTCAGTATTAGCATACAATGTCCATTTTTCATATGCCACCTATTGATTGTGGCAGGGAGATCCTAACTTTGAACCTGACGTTCTGCAAGGAGCACTAATTCTTGTGAAGAGCAAAACCCAGTTCAGACCACTCTGAAACTCTACATGGGAGTGCTGTGATTAGAGTTTGTGTCTCTTTCCTCAGAGTTTCAAGTGTGCCTCAGCAAACCTGGAGGCTTGGAAATGAAACCAGCCTTCCCTTTGAGATGCTCTGCTAGTCGCAACCGAGATTTGTCAAAACAATCTAAACATCTCTGATTGGAAGCCGGAGACAAGAAGGAAAAATTTGGCCAAATTCCTATATCCAAATATTTTTACAGCATGAGAAATTGAGCTAATAATGCTTCTGTCTGGTTAACAGCTGTCAAAGGAAGAAAAATAAGCTACTGTGAATGCAGTCAATCACTCGCTCCTTTTAATGTGGTGTGAAATCCATAAAGGCATTTATACTGAATCTTAATGTGTTTTTGGAAAAATAACTGGTAGCTCTGTTGAAGAGATGCCAAATTTTAACAAGCAACGTCTGGTGCTCACGGAGACTTTCTACGCATGTGTGTTCTGCAGGAAAAGATGAGTTTGCATTCTGTCTGCGTCTGTGAATTCGTGTTTAGTAACATCTCCTCTGCTCCCCCCCTGCTTGAGGTGGGTCACCGTGACATCAGCTTTCATTCACAAAACCATGCCCGAGCTCCTTCTGATCCCTCCCTCCCCGTGCCTGCAGCCTGGCACCTGCACAGAGCATGGTGCACGCTGTAGCCCCACCAGCACGGCAGCTCTCGGGGACAGGACCGTGCTGAGTCCTGCTGGTTTTGTGACACACAAAACCATGCACACATGGACACCATGCACAGCGTTGTGCCCTCCATCACGTGCTATATCCTTTAACCAGTGGGTAACGGTACCGCTTCCCTGCATGATACAACGCAATGTTAATGTGTGATGAGCTCGGCACAAAGCAGCCTATACACAGCTGGAGACGGCAGCTTCCGAAATCAGGACGGCAATTTTTGTGACCGGCAGCACTGGGAAGTGAAGGGCTCAGCAACAGCACACAGCAAGTGCAGAGCTCAGGTTGTGAAGGCTTTGTGTATCCCCATGGCCCTGCTGTCCAGTGGGGTTTGTTGGATGGATACAGCTGGATACATGGTCACAAAAAGCGGCATCTTCCTCATCCTGCCCCAGAGGAGACATCCTGGATGAGGCGGTGTTAATGCATGGCCTCAGCCCCCTTTGGCCACCCTCCTCCTCCCCACGGCAAACCCACTGAATCTTTTATGTTAGCGACTGTGGGGAGACTGCAGGGAAGCACGTCCTGCCCAAAGCACTCATTCACGAGAAGAGCACCGGTCCCAAGGTTTTTTGTCATTGCTTAAGGTGAAAGCAGCGAGGGAAACATAACTCATGGCACTCCTTCATACCTCCACCTGTTCGTGTGGCTATCAAAATCAGGCTAGCCACAGGGCTGTTCCTGACAGTAGTTTTCCACTATATAAATCTACAGTCCTAGGGAGCTGAGCAGGTGACAGCTCATTTCCCCTAAACTCAACACCACTTGAACCTCGCTCCCTATTCTCATTACATAGGCTCACTGTGTGGCACGAAGCTGACGTTTTCAATAAATTTTATCAAAAAAAAAAAACACAACAAAACAGGAACAGAAACAAGGCAGCACCCCAGCTATAAACTAGCTCATGAGATCCATGGATAAGAACGGTAGAAACCTAGAAAGATACTTAATAGAGACTTGCTGTTTTCCTTTCCATTGGTTAACTTTACCTAATGATCTACAGAGGTGAACAGTTGATATTCCTCAAATCAATCATTTACTTATATTCCATAGTGTCTCTCTCACACGCAAGTCAAGGCAGTGATCCACGCCCTCTCACAGCTCCACAGAACAAATGAGACAAACCCACACAACCAAAACCCTCGGCAGCGGGATTACACTCCACATCTCACTGTTTTGTCACACTGAGTTCTCCTCTCCAGACTGGGAAGGGCCTGTGCACAGCCTCACAGGTTGTTCCAAAATAGCGAGTGCCTCCGGATGACTGCAGGGCTAACTCTGGTTCGTGTCCAGCCTGATGCTATCAGTTTTGATGAAAGCTGTGGTCTCAGCTGAGTTGCTTGCAGATGTTAGTTCAGAGCACAAAAACCATCCCATGGAGGATGTGACCAGGGCTGAACGAGCACGATGGTGAACCCCATTCAAAAAGAAAGCCACCTGTAAGGGTAATTCGTACTGCACAGCTGTCTGCAGCCTGCCGAGCCCATGAACCATCAGGGGTGTTGGGCTTCCAGTCCCTCAGCTCCCAGAACACAAATGTTTCTGAGTTGGTCTTGAATTTATGTAGTGTGTAACATGCAACTGCTGCTAAATGTGTCACACTAAACCATCATTTATACTTTCTTTTCTCTGTGTATTCATTTTCCTCTTTTAATTTAGATCAGCTACCAGCCTCCAGAATCTCTCTCTTGCAGCAAGATTGTATATTAGTGACATAAAAAATTTGGAGGCTTTCCTAATATAACCCCTGTGTTCCAGTGTGGCACTCTTTTTTTTTTTTTTTTTCAGCTAAATATACTATCGCCACATGCTTTTCCATTTCACTTGAGTCAGGAAAGATATACATTTGTTTAATTAAGATCATACCTCATAAAATACTGTTTTTTTTTTTCTGATGGATGACAAGTTTCCCCAGCTTCCACTGAATTCAGTAATGATGGGGGATGCTTATGAGACTGAGCCTTAATTCTCAGCTAAGCAAAGCATTTCTTTTTTATTTCAGTCCCACTGAAATCAGTTGGACATAAATATAATTTTAAACAGACATGTAAGCTATTTGCCAAATGCAGTTAGACTGCTGAACCTAGATCTCAACAAGTAACTGTTCTCTATTTCTCACCATAAGAGCATATTTTGACACGCTGTTATGGTACTAAGCCAGTCATATCATCTTTAACACATTACAACCAAGAGAGAAGTCAGCCTTGTGTACTGAAAATCATGAATATTTTTCTGAACATCAGCTGTACCCCTTTGTACACAGGAAGCGCAATGCCCCTGTTTGCTGAGATCTTTCACTTGTGCATCTCCAGGGAAGCTCAAACCAAGAGCTGGACAGCCAGTGAAGGCACAGGATGCACACATGCTTCCAGACAGATGCTCTGTCCATGCCAAGAGAAGGAAATATTACGCATGAGATGCATATTAGGCAAAACGTTGGGTGCCCAAGGGCACCGAGCGTTCCTCAGGAGCACGTTTTGTTGCACTTACATACAACAAAAGCTCCTGAAGACCTCTATGTCATTGACCAGAAGTTTTATACAATTAAGTGTATCTGCCTCCAAATGTATCCTTTTAATGTTTGTTTTTAATTAGTATTTTTAGTATATGGTTTCTCTTTCCTTTAACTCAATGCAGCTTTGTGTCTGTTACAGCATTACAGCTACAGTACTGAGCATTTCCTTGTTGTTCTTGCAGTTACTTCTCTTTTCCCACTTCTGAATATTTTCTGGAATTTATCTAAATATTCCTTAGAGCCATTGTGGTAGTAAATCATCACCAGTTACTGGCTCTCCCCACCTCAACTTCAGGCACTAAAGCAGTAGGGCTGTAGAAATGTCTGTGAAAGTTAATAGTTGTGATGCGTGGACATGGACTTGTCCTGCCAGTGATCATCAGCACGGGCTTACCAAATCCAGGACAATTAACCTGATTTCAGAGCTTGAAGCTCTTCCCAAGGCCCTGAATCACAGAACAGCTGTGTCTGGAAGGGATCCCCGGGGGCCAGCGGGCCTGAGCCCCTACTCAAGCAGGGCCACCTGGAGCAGGTCAACCAGGGGGATTCACACACAGCCACCTGGAGGGAAAATCTTCCCCAAACGCTCTATCCTGCAGAAGTCCTGTAAAGAGAAGAGCACGAAGAGGAAGGAACACAGCAGGGAGAGATACCATTATGCTACTGACTCGGACGCATCTCCTCTATCAGACCCTGACAATATCCCAGATGTTAGCCCCTGGTTCCCACCACCTCCCCGGTTCTGCCTGAGCGGGCAGGGGAAGGTTTCCTCCTGCCAGAGCTCTTCCCTTCTGGCCAGCAGAGGGAGCAGGGATCTGCACGGCCCCCGGAGCTTTGGCTAAACCTCCCCCATGGGCTCCTAAAGCCCAGCGTTTTCTTGACTACAGGCTGCTGAACGTGGTGGCTTTAAGGCTTTTTCTCTCTCACACACACGTGGCTTTTAAGCAGATCTTAATTTTCCGTGTGATTTTGCACCTGTGAGTCATTAGACCTGCCCTCCTTACTTATAATCCCTTGTTTCACCAAATAAATAAATAAATAATAAATCCCAGGGTGCTTTCTCTTAAAAAAAAATATAATAAATAAATCGTGGCATGAAAGGCGGCAGAGGTAGGCTGCCTGGAGCATGCAGTGGATGTTGGATGCGTCGCACATCCTTAGCTTCAGCACACAGAAGGCAAGGCACCCAGTTCAGGAAAGAAACCAGAAGGAGAAACTGGAATGCATTTGAAAGAGCATGAACAAACACGACCTGCAAGATGCAGTGAGGAAGAGCTGGGCTCAGACAGCAATGCAGCAAACTGGAACACAGACGCCTGTGCTGCTGTCTGCAGTACCAAATGCTGTGTTGTGTGACTCCAATTAAACACAATGCAGAACACATTATTCTCTTTTCAGATGTGAAAGGTGTACAGCTTTTGTTGTTCTAGGGTCCAACACTGCACAGAAGACACTGTCTGAAAGGGAAGCTATTACGGCTGGCAGTGCTCCCACACACGCAGGCAGAGCAGTGTTCACTGGCCAAGTAATTCCTAATCACACCCTGGAAAGTAATAGCGTGAAAGACACTAAAGACTTAGACAACTTCATGAGCCCACAACAAATGCATTTCAGAAAGTAAGTTGTCTCTGTATTGTCTACATGCCATGTAAAAGCACCCAGGCTATGATTACAGCGTTACCATTTCTTTTTGATTCATAATCAGTCCAATGTGCTGGGAGATGCCAGCATTATCATGCATCTTTTCTGTCTTGTGACTGGGACAATTTCATCTGCAAATACTTCATCTTCTAGGCAGACTGTGCCCAGGAGTCTGCAGGGGAGGCAGCTCCATTCCCAGACCTTTTGTGCTCTTGGCGAGTTCACGCCCATGCCCAGAAACTGCAGCAGCAGCTCCAGCACTGCTCTGTGGCCAACCCTGCTTGGGAGAGTTGCATTCCCTAAAGCAGCTGTTTTTCACAGCAAGCCATGAAGTGGGACCACCCGATGCACCAGGCCACCTCAGGTAATCTAGGCAGCACTGCAAGGGCAGGAAAACAGAGAGGCTTCCACCTGTCCTGTTCAATTTCCCAGTGATATAGTGACAGTTCCTCCAAAGCTGTTGGGCTACGTTTCTGTATTGCACAGAATCACAGAATGGTTTGGGTTGGAAGGGACTGTAAAGATCCCCAAGTTCCAACCCCTTGCCATGGGCAGGGACACCTCCCACGGGACCAGGTTGCCCAAAGCCCCATCCAGCCTGGCCTTGAACACCTCCAGGGATCAGGCAACCACAGTTTCTTTGGGTAGCCTGTTCCTGTGCCTCACCGCCCCCTGAGTAAAGAATTTCTTACAAATATCTAGTTTAAACCTGTCCTCTTTTAGTTTAAAGCCACTCCCCCTTGTCCTATCACTCCACCCCCTGACACAGAGTCCCTCCCCAGCTTTCCTGTAGGCCCCCTTTAGGTAGAGGCAGGCTGCTGTAAGGTCTGCCCATGGCTTTCTCTTTTCCAGGCTGAACACCCCCAACTCCCTCAGCCTGTCTTCATAGGAGAGGTGTCCCAGCCCCTTGACCATCTTTGTGGCCCTCCTCTGGACTTGCTCCAACAGCTGCAGGCCTTCCTTATGCTGGGGGCCCCGGAGTGAGTCATGAGAGCAGAGTAGAGGGGCACAGTCACCTCCCTCGCCTTGCTGGCCTTGCTGCTTTTCGTGCAGCCCAGGACATGGTTGGCTTTCTGAGCTTCAAGTGCACAGTGCTGGCTCATGTCAAGTTTCTCATGCACCAACACCGCCAGGCCCTTCTCCTCAGGGCTGCTCCCAATCCATTCTCCTCCCAGCCTGTATTTGTGCTTGGGATTGCCCCAGCCCTGCTGCAGGACCTTGCAGTTGGCCTTGTTGAACCTCATGAAATTCGCACAGGCCCACCTCTCCAGCCTGTCCAGGTCTGTCTGGATGGCATCCCTTCCCTCCAGTGTGTTGTCCAACCACTCAGCTTGGTGTGGTCTATGTTTGGACTTCCATCTTCAGAAATCCTGTCTGTGCAAGATCTGCCTCAGTGACTGCAAGGATGTCTACACAGCTTTTTGTAGGATGTTATGCTCTGAGCTGAATGTAAGCAATACTGTAGGAATACCTGTACCAGCAGGAATAAAATGACCCTGGAGACATGGCCTGAGTCAGTCACAGCACTTAGAAACCAGAGATAAGCAGAAGGCAGAGCAACTGCTGCGGAAATAGGTGACACACTGGCTGTTTGAGGGAAAGCTTTGCATTTTCTTCTTCATGGAGCCAAAACTGGAACAGGGGCTAAGCAGTGGTACTCATCCTGACATTTCTGCCCTCTTAAGCATCTTCTACCCATCTGTCCAGCTTCCCAGTTTTGCAGAAAGCCATGCCCGGGGCTGAGAGAAGAAAGGCCCTCGTAAGCACCAGCTGTGATTTCCCAGCATACATGTAGACCAAGATCCCAAGCCAGTGCCACCTCCTTGGTGTGCATCCCTTCTCCTCTGCAGAAGACAGGATGGCAAGGGCAGTGCCTGCAACAATCTCTCCTAAATCCAGCATTTGGCCTAATTCTTGGTTTTAATACTCCTGCTAGGAAGGAAAATCAAAGCTGGGTGTTAAAGAACTGCCAGCAAGCAAATGGGTTAAATGTTGCTGTTGGCCCGTGAACGCAGATGGACGGTGGCACAGCCTGTTTATAAACTGCAGTGGCTGTGCTGCCTGGAGATGACTTCATGCCTGAAGAACTCTAGTAACCTTTTTCAATCGATGCCTCTCTTTTTCTGTCACGTAAATGTCATGTAAGGACATACACTACATTATACGAATGTCAAAGATAACTGCCCGGCAATTGGGCTTTCCTGTTACTATCCTTTTCCCTCAAAAGCGAGCCCTTCCTTTCTGCTGCATGTGAACGAAAATGGGACTTGACAACAAGATCAAGTCTTGCTTTACTGGGAAAATCTTCAGAAGAGTTGATAAGCAGACACACATGCACAGTTCTTTGCTGTGATGATCACAGGGGAGTATAATGAAGATTAATCATCTCTTTATCAAACTGTATCAGTGTTTTTAAGCACATTGATTAAACAACAGCTTAAATCCTGCAGAAGTGGCCAAGCCAAAGATGCACCATGGTGACACACTAGTATTTTCTCTTCGCTGGGAGCCTGAGGACAAATTCTTGCCTGCGCTCTGCAGAGGAGCCAGGAGCAGTTGCACAGCAGTTAGCCTCATTCCCATGTCTATGCTAAGGGCTTTGCTGCACGGGGAGTTATCCCTAATTAACTACCTCCAATTAATTTCCTGAGTAGATGTTCTTATTTAGGACCAAGTGCTCCTAATTAGGATTCTACATAGCTCATTTTGCACACAGATATAAAATAGATATTCCTATGTAATACACATGAAGTCTTGTATCACTTGTGCACAGGTCTGGGCGAGTTGGTGGCTGCAGATAGGACTGGGCGCCTGGTGAAATTAGGGCAGGCTGCTCAGGCCAAAGAGATTTCTGAGGCTGGGCAGCATCTGCAGCAGCCTCTTATCCTCATTCCCACATCGTTTGTGAAATCAGCTGGATGTGGAGGAAGGGAAGCAGCTGGGTCCCAAGGAGCTCTGATCCGATGTCATTTCCCATGCCACCCTTTCTGCCTGGCTCTGCAGCACCACGTAATGGATGCTCCTAGCCCCACACCCCCGAGCCTTTCTCCTGCTTTTATTTCTCCTGCCTTTATTTCAGGCCGTGGGTGTCTCCCCAGGGTGAGGAGGGCTCCTGCTGCACTCCTGCACCCCAGCAGGGCCTTGCTGCAGCCAGGGTGCCGCAGCAGCTGGCCTGCCCCAGTAAGTATCTCGTGAAAAGGAAGACGTATTTGGAGCTATGAGCTTAAAAATATCTTGGTTGAAGAAGATGGGTTGATTCTCGAGTGCAACAGGCCATAAAATCTTAAACCACCATTGCCATTGATTCTTACAAACAGTCTTTCCACTGGGAAACACACAGTTCTCATGGTCTCCCTGTAAATGGCTTGGCTGGTGGGTAACACCCTCAAGACATGAGTTTTCAGTTCCTCAGCATTTTTTTACCATCACTATGTATAGGTTGTAAATGTCTTAAGGCTGTTTCTGGAATAAAGCCCTGAGGAGCTGGGTGAGGCATAGTCAGCACTTGAATGAGAATATCCACTCCACCCAACGAGATGTGGGCAAAAGAGTAAGTCCTCATTGTGTAGCACCAGTAAGAATGAAGAGCTTTCACGTATAGGTTGACTATAGATTCGAAACTGAAAAAGTAGATTTTAGGCAGATTTAAATTGGATATTTTGAAGAAATTCTTTACTCAGAGAGTGGTGAAGCACTGTCACAGGTTGTCCAGAGAAGCTGTGGATGCCCCATCCCTGGAGGTGTTCAAGGCCAGGCTGGATGGGGCTTTGGGCAACCTGGTCTGGTGGGAGGTGTCCCTGCCCACGGCAGGGTGGTTGGACTGAATGATCTTTGAGGTTTCTTCCAACCCAAATCATGCTATGGTTCTGTGGTTCTATGATAGATGCCTTTTTTTTTTTTTCTTTTTTCTTCTCTATTTTTATTTATTTATTTATTTATTTTTTCTGGAGGCCTCAGTTTGATGGTTCTTAAGGGATGGAAGCAGTGAAAGACTCATTGTGTTGTGTTTGTACCTTTCTGGTGTTCTTGGAGCATCTGCTATGACCTCTTAGGAGATGGGGTCCTTGCATTAAGCCTGAGTGGCTGCCCTGTTCTCTTCTCACCAACGAGAATGGGATAGGTTCCTGCAATAAATATCTTTCTACCAGTTGTGGGATATCTTGGTCCACTCTCCCCTGTTTTGCTTTGAAATAATTTCTGCAGCTAAACAGTCAACCTAGAAGTATTTGGAAAATTGCTGGACAGAACTGACTTAAGAAAGGATGGCTTTGCCCCCCTTTCCCATTCCCCCCCCCCTTCATTTTTTTTAGCCTCTAATAAATCATTTAACTAATTTGTATTCCTGTGTCTCTCTCTGATCATACACTACAATTGGACATATAAAAATAAAAAGGATAAGGTGATGTGAGGAATTTCTATGCCTTCTGGCATGGTCATTTTCAGATACTATTTGGAGACAACAGGAAAAATAATCATTAACTACCTGAGAGTGATGTCAGACCTTTTGTTCTTTAGGGTTAATGTACGATTTAATCACCGCAAATGGAGCTCTTCAGTATGCCCTTTTGTTGGGATTAAGTTTTGGTTGTGTTTTGACAGCCATAAAGGCTACAAATAAATAGTGATCTATATGCATAATACAGTAACTGTGACAACTTGAAATCAAGGACATTGATAATTACATATCGTGAGAACTGCTAATGTGAACCACCTGATATCATTGCATGATTCAGTGATTAACAGCACTAGTTCACAAAACTGCAGACTTAAATCTTACCCAGTCCTTATTTTATGATACACAGAGAAAAATGAAATTGATAATGTTCTGTATTGCAAATATAGCACAGCTGGCTGGCATTCTGGCATGATATCTGTGTGGACACATCACAGAACAGCCAAAATTATCACAAAGCCCAGGGCTGCACACATTGCATGCTAAAAGAACGACTAAACCCTTTATGCTCTGACTCCATAGCCACTGAAAATTACCATATTTTATCCTACAGTTTTCTTTCTTTAGTCCACACTTACCTAAAATATAGTCTACCAAATGGGTGCTGTTGTCTCTCATTTGTGACACTCTAGAAACAACAGGGAATCTAAACCTTGAATAAACTCACTGTTTTACTGCTATTTTTATTTATGTGAAAATGCAGCTTGTGCCTGTGGAACTGGTGGTCCTGCAGACCCAATTGAGCTTGGCCACCAGCGATCCTGTCCAGCCCCTTGCCCCATGAGCATCCTTGCCCCTGACCCCCTGGACCCCTGCCGTGGAGCGAGATGGCAGCTTGATCTGGTCTATCCTCCCTTCTTTGGCTAATTGTGGTGTAGATGCTTGTCAGCAGGACTTCAAGAAAGAGCTTCAACTCCTTTTTCCTAGGTTAGTGATTTACAGCCAGATAACAACTCTTTTTGACAAGGATCAGAGGTGAAGCAGTGACCCAGAGTTGAAAGGTAACGCATCCTATTACCAATACACATCTGACTGCTGCCTTACAAGCCTCTCCTCACACTCACTAGGGGAAAGCAGATGTCTTATTAGCTGCCATCCTTAAGTGGCTTTTGTCATCATGTCAACCTTGAAATAACACGGGGGCAACTGGGGAAACAATAGCCAAAAATGAGCTGCTAGACACTTTAACTAGAATGAGGAAAGACACCTGTGTTTAGAAAAAACAAAATGTGAAAACGCACAGACTTATTTTTCTATGCTATGGATAGTGAAGGAATAAGTCTTGCACCCACTTATCACGAAATATTGTGATACTGAAGATTTGCTTCCAGTAAGGATGGACTAAAGAAAGCAAGAAGCAGAAAAAAAAAAAATATGGTAATGTTTGGCACCTGTCTCTCTTTTTCATTTGGGAAATGTACATTTAGTGTACATAAGTGTGCCTTATCTGACAGGTAGCCTACCCTCCCAACACCTAATTTGATGCTTTAGAAACGTGGGTGCTCATAGAGACTTCTTACTTGGCAGCTGGAGAGAAAGATATTCTTCACAGAATATGGGATTAATTTACTGGGGCCAAGATAAAACTATTGACCCCTCTTTTCTGACCAAGGGAAGGAAGGCAGGTGAAGCACAGGCAGCATCATTTCCAGCTCCCTTGGTGCCACATAGATTTCAAAGCTGAGGAGGAGCATGCTCAGCTCACAGCAGTGTTAGGATGCTGTGAGGACTCCCACTGAGATGGGAAATGGGAGCAACCATAGCACAGGCCACGTCCTTACCAACGTGACACAGCCCTGTATGGTGGTACCATACAATGATAGCCCCTGAGCCCACATGAGGGAGTGTTGAGGAGACCCTGGGAGAGGTTGGGCAGGACCACTGAGGCCTCTTGGTGCTCTCAGGGCTGAGACACAGGAGCTGGAGAAAGCTGCAGTCACATCCCCAGCTCTTGAGGACCTGCTGCTGGCCATACTGCAATATGTCCCCCTAAAATAACCCACAGACTCTAATCCCTGCGGTGGCCCTCTGAGTGTACAAGGAAATCTGTGCCACCCTGGGAGGAAATAAGGGCAGGGGGCAAGGAAAGAAGTGTAACTGTGATTGCCACTTGCCAATTTTTGTCACCCACAGAAGTTGTCATGTTCATGTTGTTGTGTGTTAGAGAGAGGGAGGCTCACGTTCACTGGACTGGTTGTTCCTCTGGCTCCAGGGAGGGTAATGGTTGTGCATGCTCTTGGGGGGCAAGCTATCAGCAAGAAAGGCAATTAGCAATGGAATTGCTTTAGGCTCAGACTTAATGCTGGTTTTGCTTTGTTTTGGTGTTAGAGTGCAAGGAAGGAGATAAAGAAGTACATTGTGGACACCAGACTGGTGCCAGCAATGCCAGCAGAAGGGGGGCTGGAATATGAAGGGAAAGCACAATGTAATGAGCATGCACATCAGTGTAGTAGAAATGGAAATTTATTTAATAGCAAAGTAAAGTCTCCTTGCTTCGGGATTAATCATGGAAATTTCTTTGAGATCATCAGCTATGAATGACAGAGGAGGAGTAAGTCTTGGTTTTATTATTCACAAGATGACAATGAACCACTAAGAAGTGTCGGCTGTGAAGAAAAAACAGGTGACCAAAAATCTATTAGGCAAGATGCTTCCTACAGAGATAAGAATTATTAATGCTGTCATAGAAGTCTCTGGAGAGATGTCATTCCCCCTTTATACTGGTGGCTATGAATTAGGAAAGACTTGGTCAGCCTGGAGCAGAGGTAAAGCTGATGGCCAGGGGCAGCCACTCTCTGATAAGGGAATACATGCAAGAATAATTAGCTCAGCAAAAGACTGAGAGCTTATATGATCTCTCTTCATAAGTAATTCAGGAGAGTTAGTTGCAGGAAGAGGAAAGGGCTATTTAAGTTAAGCTAAAGAGCAGTTTTGGCTCAAGTGCGAGTGGTGTGAGAGGCTGTGGGAATCCCACTGTGCCAGGGATGGAGCTGGAGGAAGTGAGAAATGCCATTAACCTTCCCGGATGCCCTTGGCTGTGGGCTGAATAAACCATCTCAGCTGCAAAGGACTTGCAGGGCTTTAAAAGGAGGATGGGAGTGATGAAGTAACAAAGAGAAATCCAAGGGCAATCAGAAGGGACTTCAGGACCTTAGGGCAATTGGTTAAAGGGCCACAGGTAGTGTTTTCATCTACCCTTCCAACAGCAGGGAATAATATTGAAAGGAGCAGGCAGACCCTGCTGATCAATACGTGACTGCAAGGCTGGTGCTACCGGTAGATTTTTGGGTTTCTCAGTCATGGGATTGTCTATACAACACCTGGCCTGTTGGTGCCTGATAGGATGCACCTTTCTCAGAGTGGGTAAAGGATTTTTGCACAGGGGTTAGCAGGACTTATTGATAGAATTATATGCTGAGTTTGAAGGGGGAAAGGGATAAAAACAGGCTCACCAGTGATAAACTGTGAGGTGGCATGACAAAATTTGAGGGACTGTGTTCTAGTGAGATCCTTCGGTCTGCTCCACAAGGTGCTGAGTACATTGAAACATGTTTGAAATGCTTCTACACAGGTGCATGCAGCATAAGGAGCAAGCAAGAGGAGCTAGAAACCTTGGCTCAGTCCCAGAGCTATGATATCATTGGCATAAGTGAGGCATGGTGAGAAGAGTCCTCCAAGTGGAGCGTTATGGTGGACACACAATAAACTCTTCAGAAGGGAGAGGCAGGGCAGGTGGTGCTGTATGTAATGGTGCTGTATGTGATGGAGGGGACGGGCTGTACAGAGCTTGCAGTTTGGTGATGACATTTTGGTTGAGAGCTTCTGGGTGAGGATTAAGGAACAAGAAAATTAAGTAGATGTCATTGTGTGCTGTTCTGTACTGTAAGGAGAAAATCTGTGTGGCCAGTGCTCAATTAGAGCCAGAGCTCAATCAGAATGAAGCTGGCTAATACTGTAGGGGATATATACATGTGTATATATATATATATGTAAAATATATATAATAACATTTATATATATATATATAAATGTTAACAGCAAAAGGAGGACCACAGATCACATCGATCCATTACTTAAGGATGGTCACCTCACAAACAGGGATGTAGACAAAGCAGAGACAATTAATGCCTTCTTCACCTCTGTCTTCAACACTGATGATGGGCTGGTGAGTTGGAGGACTGTGACTGAGGGAATGAAAAAATCCCAGCTAACTCCAAACTTGTGTGGGATTTTCTGCTCCAGCAGGATTCATAGAAGCCTATGGGGCCCAATGAGTCTCATCCCAGGGTACTCGGAGAGATGGCTGATATTGTAAGATCTCTCTCAATAATTTTTAGTCTGTCTTGGGAATCTGGAGAGGTTCCAATCAACCGGAAGCTGGCTAATGTCCCAGTTTTCAAGAAGGGCAAGGAAGAAGACCTTAGTAATTACAGGCCTGTCAGTATCACTTCAGTGCCTGGTAAAATTATGGAGAAGATTATTCTGGGAGTTACTGAAAAGCACCTGGAAGACAACACAGTCATTGGTCACAGCCAACATGGATTCAGGAGGGAAAAGTCCTGTTTGACTTTCCTTTTATGACAAGGTTGCCCACTCAGTTGACCAAGGTGGCGAGGCCTTGTAGAGAGATTAGAGGGCTGGACAATCACCAAAAATATGAAGTTTAACAAGAGCAAGTGCTGCATTCTGCACCTGGGAAAGGGCCAACCTGGCTATATGTACAGACTGGGGGAAAAGAGGCGGGAGAACAGTCCCACAGAAAGGGATCTGGGGGTTCTGGACAACAGAAAGTTGAACATGAGCCAGCAGTGTGCCTTGGCAGCCAAAACTGCCAACCATATCCTGGGGTGCATCAGGCATGGTACTGCTAGCTGGTCAAGGAGAGGGATTGTCCTACCCTGCTCTGCGCTGGTGAGGCCTCACCTCAAGTGTTGTGTGCAGTTTGGGGAGCCACAGTATAAAAAGGACATAAAACTAGTCCAAAGGAGGGCTACAAAGAAGGTGAAGGGTCTAGAGGGGAAGATGTATGAGGAGCAGCTGAGGTCCCTTGGTTTGTCCAGCCCAGAGCAGAGCAGGCTGAGGGGAGGCCTCATGGCGGCCTGCAGCTCCCTCACGAGGGGAGCGGAGGGGCAGGCGCTGAGCTCTGCTCTCTGGGGACAGCGACAGGACCCGAGGGAACGGCATGGAGCTGGGACAGGGGAGGGTCAGCCTGGGTGTTAGGGAAAGGGTCTGCACCCAGAGGGTGGTCGGGCACTGGGACAGGCTCCCCTGGGCAGTGGTCACAGCACTGAGCCTGCTCAGTTCAAGAAGTGTTTGGACGATGCTCAGACACATGGTCTGATTTTTGTGTGGTCCTGTGTGGAGCCAGGAGTTAGACTCAAAGATCCTCGTGGGTCCCTTCCAACTCAGGATGTGGTTCTATGATTCTGTAGTTAGCCAGGGGCTTTGGGCTGGGGTGATTAGCACATAGTATAAGCTGATACTTGCTTTTCTAATAGGGTATAGCTATTTAAAGATGCTGAGAAGTTTGGGATATTGAAAAGGGTGAAAACCAGTTGGGCCTTTGCTGAAGAACAAGGTTATAAAGCTGAAGGTGGGAGGTGACAGCAAGCACAAAAGCTCCATTTCTGAGTCTGGGCTCTCCTGCTGTTGTGCCTTTGTGGCTGAATGCTGGAAAGGGTGGGGGAAAAATGATGAAATGAGTATATATGCTGAGAGCAAAGAAGAAGAGTTTTTCATCTATGCTTTCAAGGAAGTAGCTGAAGCACAGTTCAGCTATTGATAACTTCAGGCATGTATAGGCTTGAAATCTTTCATCCCTATCAGAAACTACCTGGGCAAAATATTTTACTGAAAGAGCAGAAGCTCTGTTGTACAGCAGCACAGAGGGCAACAAGTACGCTGCAAATCTTTGTGCTACCTACAGCTGTGGACACACTTCCAGCCTCCAGAAGAATCATTCCCTTTCTTTCCTGTGCAGGCAAAGTAAATGAAGAAGACTTCATTAACACCAAGCTGAGGTGTGTTTGTGGTGGGAAGTCCTCCACCTGTCCAAAATATGGTGTTCTGAAACAGTGAAACTGTTAGAAGGTGAGCCCAGGAAATCTGGCCTGTGCCCTTTTTGAGCGATATCTCTTCAGTGTCATTGTAACTGCTCTCAGAAGAGTCCTGGAGAATATCTGTGCTTACAGAAGCACCCTCCTGACATGTGCCACAGAACGAACACCAGATAAGTTGCTTTTTTCATTCTCTCTACTATTACACACACTGTACCCATCAGGATTGCTTATCCAAAACTCCATGCAGCTCCCTCCTAGGTGCCAAAAGCAAACCCGGCACTTTGTGCCACCACCAGCAGCACAGCCTTCACAGTGCAGTACAAATGGGAATCTGTTTCCCAGTCTCCCCCTTCTCCCCTCCCTCCCAGGGCATTTGTTGGGGCTCACACCACCTTGGCACAGAGGGCATGTGTCACTGTCGCAGCTCCAGCTCGTCCTCCCACCATTAACCGGAGGCAATCCCGGCTGCGAGTGTGGTGTTAGCTCTGATGTCCTAACATGAAAATGTTCTAACATAGGATGGGAGAGTGGCAGCAGGTGATGAAGGACAAGCCACCCCAGTGAATGAGCATTAAAGGCTGATGGAGAAGCATGAACATGATAGAGGCGGGGGAGGAAGGAGTTTGAAGAAACACTGATTGAGGTCAAGAAGATTTCTATTTTAAAAGGAGACAGAGGAACATTAAACAGGTAATGACAAAGTCAATGAAGGAATGTTACTGCACAGTACAGCTGCATGATAATCAGGAGAGGTTATACAAGTATTCACTAGCTATTTGCACTGATCAGCTCAGGGACTTGGATCATGATGGAACCTGAGCATGCAACAATAAAAGGAGATTTCCCAGGTGATTGCAGGCACGATCCAAAATGAACTACCTGCAGCTTTGTGGCCATGTGGTAATGGCAGCCACAGAACACCAAATAAAATGCCCAGGAGTTCAAAGGCATACTCTGCACCCTGTCCACCTCTGTTCCCCGGGAAGCTGAGGAAACAACATTTAAAGGGAATAATCATGTGAAAATGAGAGTCTGTACAGTTCTCCTTCACAGGGACAAAGAACTTCTGAGATCCGTGGGACCTAGTCATAAGGGGTTTGAACTGAATAAATAAGAGTCCATAGCCCTTCTATTTGCTTTAGCAGGTTTTTGTTTGTTTTGTTTTGTTCATGGTTTTTATTTTTATTTTTCCCCTGAGCCAGGAAAACAAGATTGCTGTTACTTAAGGTAAGGTCTAGAGAGAAGTTTTATTCGTGTTTCTATTAATGTTAAAATTGCATCCTTCTTTTAGCGTAGAAAAAAAAAATTCTTGCAAACTATACTTCTGAAAAACTGCCTTTTGGAGTAGGCAGGACTAGACAAGTCTACCTGGATGAGGCAAGACAAGCTCATTAATGCCACTGTTTGTGAAAAAAACAAACACCCCAAACACCACCAAAAACAAAACAACAACAACACAACAAAGCAAAAACAACCATCGAACCATCTTCCAGTGCTTTAACATGAAAGTAGGCTGCCCAGGAATATATATCTGCATCCTCTCATCTGCACAACCATACTACAGTAGCGCCTGGCAAATTTAATTACAACACAGCATTCTGTTTTCCCCCAACGAGAAGAGGAATTTGTTTGCCTCTTGCCCTGGGCTTTCACATGTTGTTCAGAAAGCTCATATGCACCAGCACGGTCTGGGTGAGAGCTCTGCAAATGCAGGCCAGCTGCCAGCAAAGCTGCCTCCAGCTCTGCTGCTCTCCTCGCGGAGCTGTCAGCCCCGTGCTTCCAGGGGAGCAGAGCTGTCAGGGGGCAGCCAGCGCTGCACCGCGCTGCTGCCCTGCTTGTAATCACAGCACATCGAGCATGCAGGCTGCTAGGAATACCTTTATTAAACATGTGCTGCTGCTGTGGCTTTTGCTGGTGCTGTGTAACAGCGCTGGGCTTTGAGCCTTACTGTTTCTGAAGCATCAGCAACTGCATCAGTTGCTGTTCCTGTTAGCAGGGCAGGTGGAAGGGTGGGAAAGAGCCTGAAGCTGATCCAGAAGAAGGCCTGCACCAATAGTGCTTTTCCTGTCTATGTGATGTGGGAGTTGTCGGGATGCCAACAATTCTGCTCCTTTTGAACATCTTTTAGCAGAAGAGGCTTCTGATTTCTGTTCCAGTTGAAATGCTTCCATTGGTTTCTCTTGGTTCCACCTGAAAAAATAGGATTTAGATCAGATCCTTTGGGCAACAGATTTTCTGTGCAAGTTATTGATCGCTGGAGCCGTGGTTCATCCACAAAAAAAACAGAAAGACCCCAGTGGAATGCCGTCACAGAAAGGTGAACTTGACCTGAAAATGGATTTCAACTTCAAACATCAAAGTTAACCAACATGATTTAACTTCCTGGAAAATACTCTGCCTTTGCGATGATCATGAAGAAGCAGGAGATGCTAGCCAGAGCTTTTTGCAGCCTCTAAACCTACCTCGATCCTTCAGCTTCCACCCATTTATTAGGCCCACATCCAGCTGGTACTGTCTGCCCACGGCCCTGGAACGAATGCAGTTAGGCCAGCTACTGTGTTTCCACAGCAGTGCCTCACATTGGGCAGAGGGTACCGAATGGCATGAATCCTGCAGTGGCCTCACACTTTCTGGAGGTTCTCCAGGGCTGAAGAACCCTCGCTAGATTAGTTAAGCACACGTCAGGGTTGCTTCTCCCTGTCGTAACACAGATCACCATGACCAGACTTGAGGATGTGCTCCACGTCCTTCATAGAGCCCCAACCCATCACATTTCCAAGTGCAGTCCATTACGAGTGCAGTCCAAGCACAAAATGAGGCTCAGAGTACTTCTGGGTAGTACAGTTATGATTCAAAGAATAATAAACTTCTTTATTAGTTTGATTTTTTTTTTTTTTTAATAAATCCAGTTAGGCGAGTAAGATGGCCACTGTTTAATTCTCAGCTTACAAGGAACCTGCTGGTTTCTGCTGAGTCACAATGCTTCACACAGAAATGACTGTTGAAAATCAAAATGCCAAATTACTTTCCCATGTAGAGGTAATAAGTACATTTCACAAAGGGCAGAAAGTCTGTTAGGACATTTCTGGTTCTAGGAATTTGCAGGCTAAGGAATTAGTGGAGATATAAAATGAATGAGCTTAGATAGGATGAGACATTCCAGTTACTTTTACCATTATTAATGCGATCTGGTGGACTCAGCCACTTTACTGGAGCCTTTTTCTCCTTATACAGGAAAATGTGAGTTGGGACTTTTTTTCTGACCTGGGACACACGACAAGCCCTTGTCCAAGAAGGCTGCATAGGGTGGCACTGCCTCCTGCCTGCAGTGAGCACAGGTCAGGGACAGCACCGAGCAGCTTGCTGCAGGCAGTATTTAACTTGTAGAAGTGTATGCAGGGTTTTATGTATACATCTGCTACACCTGCTGTGATTTAAGGCAGTGTCTGCCATAAGGAGGAAGTCACTGGGCACACTGTACTTTGTGGGGATGACCCACTAGGTTCTGGTCACCCTCGACACCCACACAAGTGAATACAAGGCTACTCCAAGTCCAACACCTTGGACTTGTGGATCCCTTCACTCCCAGGGGCTTTGCCACAGCAGGCTCCAGTCTTGCCAGTAAACTTAATGGACAGCCAGCCCTATGAAATCAACGGGACAACATGTGCATTCACAGCTATGGACATGTGCAGGTGTTTGCAGAATCAGTGTCTTCTACACCCCCACACCTTTCTTCCACCTCACTGTATTACAGCAAGTGTGTATGTGTGTGGCAGGCTGCTTTTCTCTGCACCATTTAGATGAGAGCCCCAAGATAGGGCTGAATATCTGAGCAGAGTGACTTCAAATGAGCTTGGTTCAGACCAAGCAGGTTCTGTTTTGCTTTCCACAAAGTAGCAGGGTCTCTGTGCTCTCTCCAAGTGTTGTTGATCATCTGCACAAGCAGCAGCACTCTCCCTCAATTTCTGGCCTTTACTAAGGAAACCATTGATCTAACTAACAGCCCAAATTTATCAAATACTGATCAGATGCACCTTTGCTGGAGACAAAGATCTTTTTCATCAATTGCATTGGGAATTTTACATGGAATTCAATACGTGTATGGTCTCTGAAGGCAAAGATTTTCACCGAGTTTTATTCTGAAGTATAAATAGCCTTTGACTAAACTTGTTTTATTAATTTGCAGTCATGTCTCTTCTGTATGTAGACAGGATTTCCAAGTAAGGGCAGATTATCGAAATCAGATTCTAGCAATGATTATGCTGTTGGTTACTTCCCTGCTTGCAGCATGTAGCTGTATTTCTCTTCCCTCCTCAAAGAGACTTAGACCCTTTGATACTGAAATACTAATTACTCATCTGTTGTTCACTTATTAATGCAGCTAATTCTCTTCAGGCATATTTTCCTCTTTTTGGTTGCTGCCTTTAACACTTCATTCTGTAATTTGTTTGCTGCTTTTTCTAACCTTTTTTTTTTTTTTTTTTTTTTTCAGACTAGATTCATAATGTTGGGGTTGCTGGATAAAAATCTTTTTTTTTTTTTTTTTTAAGTAAAAAAATGAGAGATTTTATAGTTTATTTGATATTTAGAACTCAAAAATTCAAGAGACTGGAGAATGCTTACCGTTAATTAAAATTAGGTTTTAAATTTTCTTTGTTATTTAGAATAAGTATTATAGAGGTTTACTTGATTTGCAGGAGCTCTTCACACCAGATGCATTAAAATGCAGCCAAATGTAATTTACATACCCAGAACAGAGAAAGGGAGACTGGGGGTGGTGTCAGACCTACAGAGTGTGTGGTCACAACAGCATGGAAGAAAATATGAAGATCCTAAGAAATAGGAAGTTGGCAGGAGCTCCTGGTGCCTTGTCTTTGTACGGGGCATGGTGTGTGAACTGGTGACTTGTGCAAAGAAAGGATTTAACCACTAAATGGCTCGTTGGCATCACAGGTATTGGAGTATTTCATGTCCTTCTGCTGCTGGTGCTTTAAAAAGTAAACGTGGCAAACAAACAGAAAGAATCTGGAACCAAAAAGGGCAAAGATAGGGTTTGGACGAATGCTTCAAAGGCTGGAAGAAATGCCTTGCAGTGGGAGACAGGGAACTGAATCTGCTTGGCTTGTCAAGGAGAGGATTGAGAAGTGACCTGATTGCACTGTGAGGCACCTTCACAGAGGAGGAAAACAAATTCAAAAGGCTTTTTAATCCAGCTGAGAAGGCAGAACAAGAAATGAGGCTGATGGAAAAAGGGAAGCCAAAGACAGGCAAATCCCAAACCAGGCATGTTTTTAATGTTGCAGAAAATTAACTCTTTGAACAAAGAGTCAAGGGGCATGGCTGATTGTTCTTCTTTTTCTGTCTCCAGTCTTCTCTGGGAGATAATGCTCAGTTAATCATCAGTAATTTTGTGCAATACAGACTTAATGGGGTAACAGTCCACGTCCTCTGACATACCAGGGGTTAGCCTACACAACCTCAACACTTCTGGTGGCAAACGTTATGCTGCTGTGAAAGAAGTGCTGCTTCAAGTGAAGTGTGAGTCTCAAAGGGTTTAAAGTCTGTTTTGTAACGTCCTACTGGCTCGAGCAGGGATGACAGGCATGTCTTTTTCTCCTATGTTATTTATTTATTTTTTGCTTTTCCTTTCTCAAATAGTGGACAATGTCACAAGTTTCCAATCATATCTGTGGAACAGACTTGATATTGAAGTCCAGTGTGTTTTGAGATCCTTGGATCCTTTCAGTACTCCTTCAGAAGTACTGAAAGTTTCGTATTCGCTCTGGTATAAACCTATGTGTACTTCCAGCTGTGGTGGAGCAGAAGAAAGATGGAAATATTTGCTTCCTGAAGTCTTCTGCTGCATGCCTTCAGGCTACCGTTCTGGGGGAGAAGAGGTGCCCACTTCTATTTGTACGTCAGGCAATTATTTTCACCATAGGAATAATCATAGGAGTGGGGCAAGCCATCACTGAAACTTACTCTCTTGACAGTCTTCCTAGGAAATGCACCCATTTCACAAGATTCTGTAAAAAAAACAAAAAGTTTATGTAATGATGTAACTGCTGTAACAGTAGTGCTAGACCATTGTTTCTAAGAGAACAGTGACTACGAGATCTCTTGGTGAAGAATTGCCACGATGTAGACTTGAGGTCCTTTGGATGTGTAACTGATGTCAGATTTGCTGCTAGTTTTTTCTCGGCTGTTTACTCTGGTAAATTCTGGTTTCATCCAAGTCTTAGCTAATGGAAGAGCCAAGAGCTACGAAATTATTTTCTCTTTCACTTTGATGATTTTGCATTGAGGGAATATTCCCCAAGGGGAGGTGAAATCATGGCAACAGTTTATGGGTGGACATTTATTGCTTTTGGTTTATTGCAGGTAGGAGTTCCCACCTACACTACAATCAAGTGTGCAGAAGCTTGCAGGAAGTGCTGTTGCTTTTGAGTTCATGTAAAAAGGCTTCTCTGCTAAGACATAATCTACAGAAGAGTATTCCTGTGCTGTTATAATAAAAAGAAGCATGTTTTCAAGCTTTGAAAAGCTGCAGGTTGTAATATTTTTATTTTTCTTAATGAGAATTGCCTGTAATGCACACAGTCAGTGACTTGGCTAGTGAGCCAAGTGATTTTCCTGGGCTTCACCAGCACAAGCTGGTCAGAAGGACTGCAGAAAGAAAGGTTTAAACAATTCAGGAAGTTCAAAAGCAGCATAAAATTTCATATTGCTGGCACACGTGGTTTAAAACTTTGCAGACATGGTGACAGCTGGTTATGATGAAAAATTTTTGTAATGATCCCCTTGAACCTTGAGGCTGGGGATATGTATCAATGGTGAATTAGGTTGCTACTGGTTTTGTGAGGAGAAGTTTCCTCTGATTTGACAATCCATAAATACCAGAAAAAAAAGGTAGGTCTAGCAAATATGCATTGCACTATACTTCAAAGTAGTTCAAAAACCCTACTGCAGGGAAAATCTCAGGATGGGCCCTTTTTATTTGCATAATTAGTTTAATTTTGTCACCTTCCTAAAGTTTAGTCATTGTAGTTTTAGCACAGACAAGCGTTACATCGGTTTCGGTGCTGCAGTGAAGCATTTCTTATTGGATCAGCTTTGTTTCAGCCAACACGTGGAGGTGTTTGCAACTTGCTGAGCAAACTGCTGCTGTTCTGCCTGTGTTTGCAACTTCTCCTCAGCTCAACAAGAGTCACAGGCTGAGCGCCAAGGGAAAGAGAGCCAGTGAAAAACATCTGACTGAGGCCAGGTCAACATGCAAAAGGTTCCTGCTAAGGCCTCAAATACCTACCTGCAACTAGGTGTTGAGTTTGGATTTTGCATTTAGGTCCCTGTTCTTGTTTTATTGGTCTAGGGAAGACTGAAAGGTTTACTCATGTTTTCAGCTATTTTATAACATTTCAAAATACCCAGATGAATCACATTTGAAACCTCTAAGACGCAGGTTCTCATTACTTTGTTTCATCTTTATTTTTGTAGTCACAAGGAACTTTTTGTGCAAGGCTCCCAAGGGGACCATATACTTGTAAATGTTTCTAAAACAGGTATGAAAATTATGGCTAAAAAAAAAAAAAAAAAAAAAAAAAGCAAGTTGAGGATTGTAATGTTCTGGATGCTAGAATCCATTCTGATGGATTAGTAGAAAGAAGAACTAGAGAAGGTTGCTTCTATTATTGCTTTGGTACTTCAATAACCCTAATTTTCCCACCTGTAAAATGAGCATTAACCTTCCTCTGAGGATGCTAAAAAAATCAAGTTTAGACCTTTGAGAAGCTGACAGGAACATGTGCAAAGTGTGTTACAGTTTACAACTAGCATCGTTTCTTTTTTTCTCTCTCCAATTCACAAAATGGAAACCACTTCAGTAACACCAATACACCAGTCACCTGGTAGGAATCCCACTCCAAACAGGTTTGAATAATTCAGGGCCATTTGCTGTGTGGACATAAACTGTGAATGGATAACATCCGATCCATAAACACCCTTGACTGTCCCTCCTCTCTGCCTTACAAAACTGCCATGTTGAATTAAATTTGCTGCATTTCACGAGGAGGAGAGGAAGCAGATGAGCAGCCTGAGTCTTGATGGCCAGCAGTACTGCATTTGTTTCATTCTGCCAAATTCAATTTTCAGCAGGTTGCCCTCTTCTGTTGCATGGAGCTCGCTGCACATACACACAACATGAGTGAAAGTCGGAGGTGAGAATATCAGCAGTTGAAACCATATTGCTCATTTCGTTATTATTTGTGATTTGCATAAAACGTGTGTGCTTTCCTGTACAGCCAGAGATAATGCTGACAGCAACCAAGCCACTACCCACAAAGCAGCAGTATGACCACCACGCTGGGGCACAGCCTCAGTGCCTTTGCAGAATGACAAGTCTATTTCTCTCTTGTTCAGGTTTTGTTGCACAAGCAGAGATGACAGAAGAGCTACTGAGGTTCAAAGCTTATTCCTCCAGGCAGGAGGCAGTCTGCAGCCCACTGCCAAGCCCGAAGAGGGGTTGCAGAAGAGCAGAGCAGACCCTCAGGGCACCTCACTGCTAGGCTTGGTGGTGGTTTCCACATGACAGCGTCTGCTTCTCAAGCTGATGGAGCATGGCCCAGCCTAGCTTTTCTGTATGCCATCTCTGTATCCTGTGCAAGATGCTAGGATACTTAAAATAGCAAATATGAGCATCTGAAAGGAAGAAAACATTAAGGAGAGTGCTATTCCCACAACTAACAAACGTGACACTCGTTACGTGCTCCATCTCCCTCTCTCCTCCACCTGCACATTTAGACACAGAGCAAGGAAGGGAGAAAAATGAAAAAGCAACATTAAGACCACCAAAACAGTCAGTACTCAGACTTCTTACACATATGCCTGCCAACCATTTGTATGCAATGACACATTTGGAAGAAGGATCTTATGAAACGTGCAGCCTCTGGCAGCAAGTGCCTGAAAAGCATTCGTTATGCCTATTTCTCATTTAGTGCATACTCTTGGTTTTGTGAATGCATTTAACTAAGACCACTGCCCTCTTAATAGCCATCACAGAAAAGACATACAGATGATGAGACATACAGATGATGACTGAGGCTGTGCATATTTTTTTTTTTAAGTGCAAGTTCCTTCTCACACTAGAAGTTGATGCCCTTCAGGGGATAGCTGTGAAATCCTGCTTTAACTCTTCTTTCCTTTTTAATTTTCAGTCTCCGTGCTGTGGAGCATCCTAATATATGAAGGTAGCTAGCATTGTATTTTATGACTTCGTAATTTAGAACTTTTAATTTTTGTAAACTGATCTTTGAATGTTGAGCTTACATTTCCTCAAAAAATCATTTGGAAATGAATCAAAGAAAATAGACCAAAATGAAAAAATAAAATAAAATCAAACCATACTGATTTGCATTAACATTTATTGAAGTTACTGTGGCCAAAACAAAACCAGAAAACAATACTTTTCAGTATGAGAAGTGTCCAAGTAAATTGTAGAATTTACAGAAAACTACAAGTATTAAGAGCTTCATGTAGGAAATACTCTACAGAATTTGACCACATGATCAGCTCTCAAAGTTATTCTTCTAAGAGGCCAGAAGACCTTTGAAACTTATTTTCCATGTGAACATGTGATCTCTGTTGCTTAGGTGAAATGCACATGAGTAAGAAAACCTCATCGCCAAGCCAAGATTAATTATTTCATTTTGCAGCTAATAAATAAAGTTAACTTTGGGCATTGTAAATAAAACAGATGTACCTTTGCACCAAAAATCAGCAATATTTCCATCATTAAAGTAGATTTCATGAAAAGTGTTTAGCATTATTTGTGCCAATTCAGACAAGAGCTCAAATTATTGAATCACAATGTTTCAGTATCCAGCTTGTGTTATGATCGTACATGACAAAACCAATTTGAGGTGCTGAGAAGCAGCATTGCCTATTTGCAGCACCTCGGTGCGTAGTGCTTCCCATCCAATTGTTTCCTTGCTGCAGAGCAGCCTCCAAGCAGGCAGGAGCAGACATTTGGCTGGAGAAGCAGGAGGGGGTCCTTTAACAATTCAGTTTTTCAGAAGCACAATAATATCAAGAAAAAATGTGAAATCTTTAGGTCTGTTTCCACTGAGTCTCCATCAGAACAGCATTTGTTCTTCGGCACAGTTACCTTGGTGAGTTTGGATGGCAGTAACTCTGCAGAAATAGAAGTTTCATAACAGCAAATGTAGGCTGTAAAAAAAAAAAAAAAACAAACTCAGACAATACATATCTTTCTGCACATGGGCTGAAGCTATGGGGCAGATTTTTAAAGTACATTGATCACTTTGGCAAAAAAAAAAAAAAAAAGTTCGATTTCCAATTGGATTTACAGCTGTAAGTCTTTTAGGGAGAGATTTTGAAAATCTGTTTCAGGATTGAAATAGGGAGGTTATATTCCCAAGGGCTCTCTGGCATTTGCAGAGGCCAGCATCTTGCCACTCTGCCACCTGGTGCAGCCCTCAGTCGGCACAGGGCTACCCCCACGGGGATGTGCACTGAGTCGGGGCACTTGGGACAGGGAATTCAAGAGAACAAAGAGCAAACAGAGGAAAGGAAGCCCCTACCTGAAACACCAGTGAGATGCCCCCTTGCTATCCACAGCACAATCATCTTTTTATAAGAAACAGGGGACAATGACATGAAAGACAAAATGTTTTCTTTTTAAAATGGCTTTTCATGGAAACATGATTTCTTTTGAATATTCCCCACTTCTCTTTCAAGTATACACTCCTACCATCTTCAAATGCAACTGTTATGTCTCAGTTTGTGTAAAATGGTACTTAATGTTGATTGAAACATATTTTCAAATCCACCTATAACACTTATTATACATGGAATTAAAATTTATTTGTACCTGATCTTCAAATTAAGGTTTAGCATGTTTCTGTCATCTGTCCAACAATGTTTATACAACCAAAAAACTCTTTGCAGTGCTGCATTGGACATAAACTCCACAACCATTAAAGAATCTGACAAAAACAGAGTTTCAAAATAGATGATTAGTCCATTTCCTAACACGAGACTCCTTAAGTATCCTCTTATACCTCTTAAATCCTCTAGTTCGCAAGACTCTCATACAAACAATTCACATCCAACTTGTCAGTTTAATCACATGCTGGGACTTTATGTTGAAAAAAAAAAAAATCAACATTTTATTCAGAAAAAAATGAATTGGAGGAAAGTCTGGTAAAAACAAAAGGATGAAAACTTTTTCAGATTTAACATGAGATGACTCCATGTTTCATCTCCTTTGCCATGTTATGATTAAGGAATGTGAAGCTTTGTGTTGGCAAAATTAAGTATGACAGAAATCCGATACTCCTTTGGCAAACCAAAAACTTAACACATCTTTCTCTATTAAATGATTCCAGTCTGCAGTTGTTTTCTGAATCATGAATGTGATGAGTGGTCCCATATCAATATTATTCAGCCTTTTTCAACTTGAACATCCCTGAACATTTTCAGTGGAGGAGTAAAAACCAATACAATGAGATGATGTAGTACCAATATATACAGGTATGTAATGTAAAGCATATGTATATTCTAGATCAGTTATGTTGCACATTTAATAGTAACTTTCATTTAAAAATGTGTCTGTAATAGAAAAAATATACAGAAAGGCGTTATCTAGTCCCTCTCATTGGATCAATGCAGGATTCACTATACCTCCTATAGTTCATGACAGTTCTTGCCAACATCCTCTTATTTCATCTTAAAGCTCATCCTGATGGTAACTCCACAGCTCTCTCAGGCATCCAACATTTGAGAGCTTTAACTTGCATCAAACCCTAATCTTTCTTACACTATTTCAAAGCCTTTGTTCTTATTTACCGTACTTTAAGAGATTATTCCCTTCCTCTCTGAAACAGCATGCGCTTGAAAATTGTGATTCCTTTCCTACCAATCCCATATTTTTATTCATTAATTTAAATAATTAAAAATATGTTTTCCTCATTTCTTCACTAAGGGAGGCCATGTAATTCTCCTCTGGATGCTCTCCAAGTGTTCCACATTGCTCTTGAAGAGCAATATCCGAAACCAGCCACAGTGCTCCAGCTGAGGTTTGATCAATGATGGGTGGAAAAAGGATTTTTCCATGTGTCTTGCAATCTATATATGTCTGTATCTCCCACTCTTATGAGATTTAGGGGGAGTGTTGGCAACTGCACAGTTGAGATTTATGTTTAGCTATACTCTCAGGACTTATCTGGAAAAAATTCCTCACCACTTGTCTTTCATCCTCTTTTGGAGGGGAACGATCCACTAACCAACATATTGCATCTTATTTGTCCTTACTGAATCCCAGCCAGTATTTTTAAATCATTTTTCCCCCCCACAAAATATTTTAAATTCTACTCTAATCCTTGGGCACACTTGCAGCCCCTTCCACCTCGAGTCATCTTCAGGTTTAGGTCTCACTTCCATTGCCTAAGTCAGAGACCAAATGGATCGGCATGAAAACATCCAAGAAGTCTCTGATGCTCCATCACACCTAAGAGGCCTACTTCTATGCCAGAGGAACTAAGGTGGCCTGAGACATGAGGAACCAGAAGAACTTATTCATTATCTTGCAGTTCCCACAATTACTTACCAGTCTATTTCTGCTCTTCCTAGGATCTGGCATCAGGCTGGCCACTCTACAGCTACCAGTCCTCTGCTTTCACCATTTTTCTGAGGGTACTATCCCATTTTAAACTCTCTAGAACTTCACCCATCTTTAGAAATAATCCACAGTACTCTAAACATATTCTGTTTTTAACCTTCCAGGCCCAGCTGATTTCAAACCATCTGGCATAGGGTAGGAGCACTTTGTTGCCTCCTTACTGCTGGAGATCTGTGCATGAACTAATAGTTGCTTTTATAAAACATTTTGGAAGAATCATGCAAAAGCTATACACTACTCATCAGTTTTAATGAGTGACTTTCTGAAAATATAGTGCATGCCTACAAAGGACACAAAAATACTAGAAGTCCATGCTTTCACATTTTAGGTGCATTCAGCAGTTAATTAGTGAGTAAAGGGCACAATATAAGATTGTTATCTGAAAGTTAGGAGCTCAACAGAATTCCTAAATTTTGATCAGACCCTCCTTGTAAGAAACAATATGCAAAATTAGCTGAACACTATTCTGAAAGCAGGAACCCAGCTGCTTATTGCCAAATCTATAGCATATTGATGAGAGCAAAGAGTTCTGTTATCCCACAGCTTGTCCTCCCCCATGCTTATTGATCTAACAGCTGTATTATCACTCATATTTCTTCCTTGGTACGATAACCAATGTCTGCAGCAATTCTGTCAATGCCCTGTATTCCATTTATGAAAGAAGTAAGATTGGGGTTGTTAACAAGAGTCAAAGGTAACATCAAAACTCAGCTTTTGGTTAATTACTAAAACCCTCTGCTTTGCCTGTTTACTAGAGTAAAGTGATATAGCCAGCACAAGTTTCTAACGTCCATTACTGCTTCCTTGCTCCATGACTGCCCTGAATCCCTCCCTGCAGATGACCCCATTGCCTGCCACCACAGAGCACTGGTGGAAGTCCGAAGAAGCTGCAGCTACAGGATGCTCCAGATGCAGGGAGCCCACAGAGCAAAACGTGAGTATTAAGCAGTGCCATCTAGTGTAGTGCAGGGACTCATTCGCAGGGAAGGAAAGCAGCCTCCAGGCATTGTTATCCTTTAACTGGGCAAGAACCACAGGGTGAAACCCATGTGCACCACACAAGGGCTTTGGTGGTAAGTGAGACCAAAGGATAAGAGGGGTTTCATGCCTTTTAAGTCTTGCCTGATTTGTGCCCTGGATACCCAGACAACCTCCTCCCCCCTTCTTTTTTTTGGATCTTTGCCTGAACTACAAATGGGAGAGGGCATCTGCATAAGCCTCTCTATAGATTTGAGCATTCGTACTGCCGGATTAAGGGACCCACTTCAGCAGCACAATGACAGATGGCAAGAACTTGGTTGGAGGGAGCTACCAAACCAATTTATGTGTAGCACTTGGTACTGCAAGGCTTTAATGCATGCTCCAGCAAGATCTGAAGTCCATGATAGTAAAGATGCTTTCAATACTGAACTAGCAGAATCAGTACAGAAGGGGTTGACATGCTCCCTAGTAGTTTCACACACTACCCATCCTATGCAGAGTGATAAACTCTTCATCTTCCTCGTAAGAATTTATAGTTATAGCATAGTTCAGAGATAAAAATATAGATAAAACACTGCATAAAAAACACATCAATTGCTGTTACAAGACAATAGACATACCACAATCAAGTATCTCACAGAGATCTGTAACAATTGCTGTAATGAAACAGCCTTTTTATCAGCTGAATGTTTTCCTCTCAGCCCTCAGTTTCCCTTGAGTAGGCTGGAAGGCTAGGTAGCCAAACTGAACACTAGCAGCATTTACCTGAGACTCTTCCTAAAGGGACTGAACCAGTCAGAAGCATAAATCAAAGCCAGGTAGGCCAAATCTTACCACCTGATTCTTCCCAGCTCTCTACCACCACCAGATAGCAGGCAGATCACCCAGGTTTGCATAACAGAGCCTTATCCTTAACATGACCCAGTCTCTTTAACCCCAGAGCAGCTCCCTCCCTTAAGTAAGCTGCTTGTTAGCCTTATCTCATCAGCTGGGAGACAGCTGATTAGGTACAGGTAGAGGCTAAGCCCATCTCCTTAAAACCCCATCTCACATGTGACCAGAAGAATATATATATTTTTTAAACTTGCAGAGAATGTCAGTCTTCCTAGGCACATGCCTAGAGAATTACAGGTTACTAAGAAACCAGATGAAATTACGTGACCTGTATTACACAGAACAATGAATTAGATGAGAAATTGGCTTCTCTCTTCTTGAAATCCGTGAATGCATTTTGGTTTGAGCAGCATGAAAAATGCTTTTACTTGTGTCTGATTTGTAAAGCTATATCCCCTACTACATGAGAACATTTATGTCACAGAAAAATCTGACTCTTTAAAGGAAATAATTTCTTTGGTAATGGTTATCTACAGAAACTGACAAATTAAAGCTTTAAAAAGTTTTCACTTCTCGGTTGGGCTTCTAAAATAGTCACCTCTGCAGATAAATATAACTGTGTATGTCTGTCACTATTTACAAAACAAATATTTAGAAGTGTACTAAAAAGTTGAAAAAAGTGGCAGTGTGACACCCAAGCCAAGACAAAGGGAAAGGGGAGGGAGAAGTGTGTGGTGACCCGATGCTACCCACTGCTGCCCTAGCAAAGGCCACCTGCAGAAGACATTTCTTCTCGCACCTCTGCTCTGCTCCGCTGCTTGGTAACTTTGCAGATTTGCCTGGTCTCCAGGGGGCCTAATCTCCAGGTTGGGCAATGTTGTGATAACATTTCTCCAGCGACAGGAAGGGGATCAACAGCCTCATGCAGCGGGTTTTCCAGCAGACCCCGTGTGGTGGCATGAGACCTGCCTACCTGCCCTGCCCGTGCACAGAAAGGCACATCCTCGCCTCCTTGTTCAGCTCTGAAATGGCAGGAGAGGAATAGGCCGCGTGGCTCCCCAGCATCAGGCTAATTACAACCAGCTCTTGCTGAGGCTCACATCAATAATACAAAACCCCGGAACAGAGTGGCACAAATTTATGCTGTACGCTTGTTAAATTCTCCCTCCTTTGCAGCGAGATCTCAGAAAGGCACGTGGAAATACTTTTGGCAATGTGTCATTTATTCAGGAACCTGGAAAAAACATCCCATATTACTCCATCATGGATCCCCCATCAATAACCTCATGACAAGGATACGGGGTCGATTGTCCCACCGTGGGCTCTGCTGCGGCTGGAGGCTGCTGCTAGCAGCAGGCAGCTGTGGAAGTCCTGGTGCCTCGGGACCGCCTGGTAGCCCTGCCCCTGGATTTGTCCCTGTGTGTGTGGACCCAAGGTGCATGCTAAATGAGATGCTGATTTTTACATTTTGTTGCTGTGCAATTTCAGAATGCTTTTTCAGAGCCTGCGTAAGGCAGCCAGGCGTAGCATTCCCCCGAGAAACTTCTCTGGACAATGAATGATTTTTTACCAATACGTGCTAGCAGCAACTGAGTTCCCAAAGTAGGTACTGTAGTGGAGGTGGAGGTCTCAAAACAGGCAAACCACTCATACCCAGTACATCTCCCATAGCTAAAGTGCAGGTTTATCCAGTAACAATGATTTGCATTAAAAACTGGAGCAAGCTATTCACTGGTGAGTTTGATTGCAGAATCACCATATTGAAAAATGTTTTTAAAAGTTAATTGGTAACTGCTTTAGTGTTAGCAATGCCAGATGATAGCCTAGAAGTGGTCTGCCAGTATTGCCCTGAGTGGTTGCTTTTTTCCACCAACAGAAGAGTTCTTCGTGAGGTTATCTTGAACCTCCAGTTCACCCTACTGGGCACCTTTCTCAAAGGGATGGTTGTTCCTTGCTATTAGCAAAATTTCTGAGTATATAGGTAGTGATCACTATCAACAAAATTCAGCTGGACAGACAAAATACTAGGCCATTGTGTATGTCCTGAGCAACATTAGCCAGGAAGTCATGTCAAAAGCAGGAACTGTCCCAACAGTGTGCTAATCGGGGATCACTCTGTAATCACCTAATTGACCCACTATTTCAAATAGGTGAGGCTCTGATTGCTTTTTTATTCTTCTGAAGTTGCTGTTACCTGTTAAATTATACCACAGATAGCAGCAATTTTCCCTCCTTCTACCTCATCCTCCAAAAAAACACTAATGCTTTCCAATGTGTTGCCATTTATTGCTCATTTTGCCACATGAACACTCGCACAGAGCTGACTGACTAATCTCTGCTGTTAATGCACATAAACGCTAGGCAGATCTCTCTGTATCTGAATCATTCTTACCCTGTGCACACCGAGTCTCATTCAGGTGTTCAACACGTTAGTCTAAGTGTAGCTCTACATTAAAGTCATTTAGTAAATGAGTGATTGTTTCAGTCTTCGGAAAGGAAGGTAGGAGAGGGAAGTATTTTTATTTTCTGTTACAGTGTTGCTGCCACCTAACTTGTGCAGAAAAAGCTTATGGTACCTGGTGTCTGAACTCTTTCCGTTGACTTTGTTCTTGGTTGGTTACAACTAAAGATTTTTTTTTTTTTTTTTAAAAAAGTCTCCATTATATTTTGATAAGAAGTTAAGAAAGTGATTATGAATTGATCTTTCTTCAGAATGAGATAAAATCTCTCCCTGCACATAATCATGTGCCATCTCTTTCTGAAGAAAGATCAACTTATAATCACCTGATCATGGATAAAAAAAATCATAAAGGGATGTCTTCTGTGAAATGAGTAAC
The DNA here is from genome assembly GCF_965140915.1 of Aythya marila. Taxonomy (NCBI): domain Eukaryota; kingdom Metazoa; phylum Chordata; class Aves; order Anseriformes; family Anatidae; genus Aythya; species Aythya marila. The sequence goes on from NC_139043.1 coordinate 111,682,924, forward strand.
TGGCATGAATAGTTCAGCCTGCGGATTCTTTAACTCTTTTTACTGCTACTTCTACAACATTTGAACTTCTGGACCTAGTGTGGAGGGAGATGGCATTATTTTTATAAAGCAAATATGTCATTTCACTTTGTTGAAAAAACAACAAAAAGCACCATTGAACAAACAGGAAGAAGATCAATTGGTTTTCTCACCTTTGCTTTAGAGTGCATGTTTAACTGTGTACAATCATTACTTTTGTTTTATTTCTCAGCTCAAGTACATTGTGCTGCATGTAAGACCAGTTCTGTCACCAACACTGTGTATGCAGAAAGAGCAGCAGCATTGTAGCCACAGTAGTTCAAAGACATGAGAGACAAAGTTTGCAGGAAAAAGTAATTAACCTCTTTGATTAGAACAACTGTATTCATTTTTCCAGCTGTAATAAAAGACATTACTCCCCTACTCTTTTATATAGCTATGTGTGTTGTAATGGCTTCACATGAGCTGTACATAACTGCCTCAAGCTATGTTTTTAAGCAATGTTTATTTACAGTTCTCCATCAAGTTGGTCTCCATGACTTACCATCAAAATATTGAAAGGCTTCTCCTTTTCCTTGTGAACTCTCATTTTCTAGGTCAAGTAACATTTGTATTGAGCCCTGCATTGCTCCAAGACAAACACGCTGCTGGGTTTGGGCAGTCTTGTTCAATGCAGTGGCTGGGAAGACCTCACTTCTTATTTCATACACCTAAGTGAGAGGTGATCAGGAATAGAGAAGTCCTGGTCAGACAGGTCCACTGGCATCTTATTTAACATTTAGTTTTGCACAACAAAATCCATAGTGAGTTATTAATTGAACTCCTGAGTATATTCATTATGGCAAATGCCGCATCGTTTTGGCTCATCCAGTGGAATTCATTGAAATCCAAGTCAAGGTGGTTGGTGGCTTCAGCAGTGGCAAAACCTCATTTAAAACAAAACAAAACAAACAAACAAAAAATAAACATAAAAATTGGGTTCAAATTCAACTGAGATAGATGTGGAGTGGGGCATCCAGCTTCCCCTCGTTTTCCCATGGTGGACTGTAGCCACACATCTGTTAGAAGGGATCAGTTGGGCATCAGCTCCTCGTGTAGTGAACCAACTGTGGAGAGAAGTGTCGTGCTCTGGGCTAGAGGTATACAGGCTAGATAATGCCATAACATTTGTGAATCCCTATGCCAGACAAAATATCCTAGACAGTAAACATGTAGTTTGTGTTATAGTCCTTCAGTGTACATTTCCCAAGCAAATATAAATAAAGGCAAAATATTTGAATCATACTTACTAGGTATACTAAGAGAATATAAGACATAGGCAGCTATGCATTAGATACTTGGTGCAAATTCATAGATCACAAAGCTAGAAAGACTATTTGTTATCATCTACCTTTTTTTTTTTTGTCTTCTGTATTACACAGGTTACAGGACATTCTTGAATTAACTCCTGTACGAAGTGGAGAATTTCTCTGAGAAAATCAATTAATTTCAACTTCAAATGTCTAGGCATGGGGAATCCATTACAGTCCTCGGTAAATTGTTCTAATAATTAATTACCTTCCATGGTAAAATGCCTAGTTTCAGATTTCACTGGTTCTTGTCAGACAGTTTTCCACTTGACTGAAATGACATATATTATTAAATTCTTAGTCCTCTACTCCATGACTACAGGGAGAGTGGAAATTTATAAGCTATAACCAACTCTCCCCTTAACCTTGTCTGTGTTAAGCTGAATAGATCGATCTACTCAAGTCTCCCATTGAAATACCTCCCTTCCCCTCTTGTAGCCCTCCTGTGAACCTCTCTCTGTTCCCCACCAGTCCCTGATGGTGGGCACCAGAACTGAGCACTGCTTCAGTCACAGCTGCTCCTCTGCAAGTACAGGGGCAACATGACTTTACCCAGAGGTATGCTTCAGTGCATATGGGGCACTCACCCTGTGACTCATATCCTTGCATTGAGGTTTATCAGATTATTTATTATTATTTTTAAAATCTCTCTATATATACTTAGAGAGCTTTTATATGTACAGACAAAATCCCAATACCATAAATACATATATTAAGCCCTGAAATGAGCCTGGAGATCCTGAGCGTAGCTGTGTTCAGTCTGAAAGGGGGTGGATCTGGCAGGAGTGGTGTGCAGCAGAGAACTGGATTTATTTGAAGAAGAACACGTCAGCTACTTCTCTAGAATTGTGCCTACTCTATTTCTCTCTAAATTGTGCCTAAGAGAGGGAGAACAAAATGCAGCAAACCCCCTAATAAACAGATTTTATTTTATGTGTGCTCCAAGATCTTGCAATCGTTGCTTGTTTTTCTGGCCAGAATTAAGGTATCTGGATTTTTCTACAAGGCCCCAGGTAGCTTCCTTGGATGTGTCCCCTTCTGTTTTTTTTTTTTTTTTTTTTTTTTTTTTTTGTGGGGGGGGGAATGGTACCCACCATAGCCAGGACACCCAGCAATATCAGAGAAATACAGACAGAAGGATATCTGTAAAGGCCTTTTCCCTGTAGTTATCCTTTAGGATGTATTTCAAACTCACTTTTTAAAGTGGCCTGAGGAGGGGACACTTAATGTTGGATCTTTGCTTTGGGATGGATTTGAGAGCAGAAAAGAAGTGATACAGTTTGTCTTCAGCACACCATGATTATTTCCTGCAGTATGTCTGTAAACCAGCTCCTTGTTTTCTATGGTTATTGCATCCACTGGTGCAATTGTATTTGCATTCATTCTCAGAGGCCTGTAGCAAGTGATATACTATCAAGGTAATAAAAATGATAGAAAAGAGCAGGATGAACAAATGGGCCAGCCTGCATGAGCTAACTGTATGATGGACAAATTTTGGCTCTAGCATGTGTTCTTTATCTGTTACATCTTGCTGATTGGTTAACAAAATGAATATGAAAAGTAGAAAGTCAGTAATTTGACAGCAGGTTTCTTTCTGCCTATGTTATGTACAACGACAGAGTGGGTGGTCACAGAACCAGACTTCCCGCAAGTTTGGAGGCAAAGGCCAAAATGGCATTTTCCTTCTCATCAGGGACTGGGAACACCATGGCAGTACTTGATCTTACAGAAAAATTAAATGCAATTTTAATGTGTTTCCTGCCCTCCACCCCAAAACAAAACAAAACAAACAAACAAAACAACCTAGTAAAACCATTAGAATGGCTTTCTGAGCTCTCCCGTGTATGTCCATGCACATCTCTACCTCTCTCTGATATCTGGCATGACCAAGAGCAGTGAAGGCAAGATTTTGCTTCTGGAGTTTAGTGTATGAAACGATGAGTAAAATTCCCCCACTGAGTCATCATTTCTCCAGCATGTAATATCTGTGTAACAAGTTGGCCAGAATTTCAACACTGCATATGGCTTTTTCACACATGAACACGTTTCTTATTGCATATTTGTTTGAAAGGGGGTATCAATTTCAGAAAACAAAGTACACCTCCAGTTTAAAAAATGGCTGTGTGAAGTACAAAGAGCTCTGGTTTTACTTTCTTCCATAAAAACCATTATGCAAAGTTCAATAGGAAAAACATGAAATATATAGAGCTTAACAACGCAAAGTTCAGTTTTGTGTTAAACGGAGTGTGGACTTTGCTAAGGCAGCATTGTTCTCTATAGGTTAGTGGTGATAAATACAAATACTCATGCGATCCTTCAAATTTCAGGTGTACTGCTGCCATTATTGAGGTTTTGCACTAGGCAGTTTTTCAGTTGCAGAGCCTTGAAGCATTATCCAATGAGCTATTTATTTATTTATTTATTTTTCAGATGGTCTTTCCTTTGGGGAGAGAGAAATCAAATTTATACAAGAGAACATGCTGGTTTAGGTGAATCACTCAGTCTTTAGCAGCAATGGTCAAGCCTCAAAGGTACCTTGGAGACTTGCCTTGGGTTAGCATCTGAAAGATAAGGCATTGGGATCATTTTAGCAAAACTGCTTTTGCATTTCTTATGTTTTAGAGTAGGGTCAATAAATGGTAGTGGATAGCAAGTGAAGAAATCTCACTGCTCTTAAAAAAAGACTTTCCTGAAAAAGCATGGGCATTTTTGCTATTTCTCTTTCCACATACTAGCTCAAAGTGAGGGGCCATATCAAAGAGGTGCATGGGCAGAGTGCCCATGGTGATGCCTGGTTCCATCATATCTAAAACTTCACTGTCAGATGACTTTGATTTTGGCCTTTGTTCTATGTACTATGAATATGGGTTAAAGAAACACACCGTCATTCCGAGGTCTAAATAAACCTGCTTCTTACAACAATATCCCTCAAGGTCTTGGTATAGATAAATGTGGTGATTCTGGCAGAACTCCGGGGACAGAGCACAGAGGACAGTCCTCAGCTCATACCTCGTTTCATTCCTGAGTGCTGTCGTCTTTCACCGTTAGTGCCTCCTTGTTGCACTGCTTAGTGTGGGGCACGGCTGGTTAGAAATCAGAGAGCCACAACATTTTCCCTGTTGTTGCAATTTACTGCAGATTTCAGTCTCTTTCTGCAGGTTTCCAGACTGACATAAGGTGTTGGGAGAGTCCTGTAGTGATGGGAAAATGTGAAGTAGGAATTTTGTAGCCCCTCCTTGACTACTTATAATAGATAGAACCTGAGAGGAGGTCTCCTCCAGAAGTGCATTCCTAAACTGGGAGATCTGCAGGACACAACAATACAACAATACCTCCCACTCCCTATCCTGGGCATCTTCCACAAATAATGAATCAAAATTCTCTGCCACCTTTGATTTGTGGCAGTGTCCTGCTCCCCTACAGGTGACAGGGACCTACCTTGGTCAGAGGTCCTCTGAAATGGTGCAAGGAGCAGCAGCAGGACGCGGTAACCTTTACTACATCCTCCTCTACAACTGATGCCACATGGGAAGTTTTGGCCATGTATGCCTTGCAGGTGGTGCCTCAGGCAATAGTGAAATAATAAGGCCAGCAGTGCAACTATGGAGCAGTTAGAGGATGTTGTATTAGGAGACAATGCAATTATCTGAACTTTGCTAACAGTTACGATCATATAGCAATTCAGGGGTACTAGGTGTATCCATACCTCTAGTTCTGATGATGTCTGTGACCAGAAAAACTGCTTTTGCTGCAATAGTTTATTCCAGGCTGTTCTATTTCCTGAGTAATCACAATCAGAATCACAGTTTGTTGGTGTAATGGCATCTGTAACAGCTGATTTTGTCAGGATAAGCCCATCAGAGCACACACAGACAGCAGGCCAACCAACAAGCGAACAACCAAGAGAACCCTCCAAAGCAAACAAAAAATTCTTCTTGCATCTGGACCAATTTTATTTTTGGTAAATTGAGATTTACACCCCACTTTAATATACAAATTCCCAGTTATTCTGAGAATACTTTCTTATTTAATCAGTTGTGTTGTTTGTGTTTCTTTTTTTTTTTTTTTTTTTTTTTTTTTTAATTAATGATCTTCTGTTGTTATTGTTTGGAATGGGGTTATATTGAGTGAAATTTATTCAGTATTTTAACAGGAACAAGGAGACCAGCATAAGAAGTGTGCAATAGATGAGCTGCATTTGGTGAGCAGGGAAAAGTCACATGAGGGCACACACTATTTATATTCTTCTCTTGCTTAAAGTTAGTGTTAACAGCATTGATTCAGTGTGTTGATGATAGCTTTATTCAGGACTTTAAAATGGCATATACACATTACTGAGTCAAAAGCTGGCAGAACCAACAGTTTCTGAAAGGACACTTTTTCAGGACCATTCTGTGACCCTGTCCATGGTGTTTTAGTTTAAAAATGCGGGCACCTTATATTAAGGCTACACCAGCACAAATCTGGGACCACTTTGAGCAGATCTCAACTATGAAGAAAGACCAATTAGATTAAGGGCCTGAAAACCACAAACTAGTGAAGGAAGTGATATTTGCAATGAAAAATGACACTCATTTCTCTGCTTTGGTCTTGAGCTAACAATCCCTTCAATGTCGTGAAGCGGCGGGAGGACCCCATGCTGCTCGCACTCTCTTCCACATCAGATGCAAAAGTGAAATTTGGATGATATTTTACCCTGGGGATGGATTAATGTTGTGTTCTGCCAGATATTTCAGATTGAGTAATTCTCTTCTTCTTTCTCCTTCCTCCACAGTTTCCTCCTGCTGTAAGGTGCAGAGTGCCAGCCGGTTAATCACACTCCACCCCATGGCTGGCTTTGCCTAGTAGTGCCTGAAACAGTCTTTGTGTAACCGTATCTGAAACTTTTTGGCAAAATTTCCAGTGATCACATCTTATTCCACAGTAAGAAAGTTGAGAATGCTAATAGAGAGAGGCTGCTAGCATTTTCAGCACTGCATTGTTAGTTCCAGCTTGGTTTAGACAATGTGCTAGGTGATGCTGTAAACCAGTAGCTGGTTTATATCAGTATTGCTCTTGCTGAGAAAGATACATCACCCACGGAAAGAATAAAAAACCCTACACACACACAAAAAAACAACATTCTCAATTCTCTGAGCACACCTTCTCCTTTAGGATAAAAGTTGAACGTAAGGCATCATTATAACGTTAAAGAACATTTGATGCCCACATAGAAAACTCAACACATTTGAAACACTTTTCTTTTTTCAGCATGTGTCACATATTTACTCCCTTTTCCTCCCTTTATCCTTTATTACTAAGGAAATGAGGACATTTGCATGAAAACAAAGGCTTAGGTTCTTAAAAGTTTGTCTATTCCTGCCTGTATTTTCCTCCTCTGAAGGGATCGGAGCCTTCTGTAGAGAGTACTGTAATTGTTTCCAACCCAAAGAGCTGTGATGAATAAGAAGCAGTAACTTTTAAACAAAGACCCTGTTTTCATGCAAATATTCCTAGTAATAAAGCATAGAGTAAAAGGTATATGTGAAGTTATGTTTTGCAGAACTGCTATTTAAAGCAAAGTAGCTTTGTAGAATGAAGTCGAGTATGAATTTTTCTAACTGCAGTAAGGGAAAGGGAGTTTGTGTATTTTCCATAAGAGATTCCAAGTGTCTCCAAATGAGACTGTTAAAAGGCAAATACAGAATATATCTCAATATTATTCTCATCAGCATCATCAGCATCACTCTGTGTGAAAAAATCCTTACCAGAATTATGGCACACGTCTCCTGGTTTCTATACAAGCCCAGGAACATACAGTCTTCTTCCCCCAAAGACTTAGCAATCCAGTTTGTTCTTCTAATCCATCTCTGAGTCATTGTCTTGGTCTACCTACTCTTTATCTTCCAAACTCAGGAATAACTGAACAAAACCTATTGAAAAAATAGAGACATATAACGGATTTGGAGACAATACAGAATGGGTAGTATTTACATTCACATTTACATTACATTTACATAGATCATACATAAACCCACATACATACATTTACATTCAACAATAAGGCTTTAATAGTTTAGGCTTGGCTTCACCATAGGGGCCCCCGATAGATAGGTCAAACACCCGGAGGCATTCATTTGCTTGTGGTTTTATACTAGTAAGAATCTAACCGTCTAATTTCTGATCTTCTCTGCAGCCAATGTCATGGATCACCTACATTTATTACAAACACCAGAGATGCCAGCAGGTGGAATGGTGGCTATTCCTCCTCGTGGACACTACCAGCAGCGGAGTCCTGCCTCCCCCAATATACCATGGTGCCGGATTGCCTAACTGTAGGGGATGCTGCCAGGCACCTGAGAGCAAAGCAAGACAGCAGAGGCAAACCCAGGCGGTGCGTGAACAATGACTTCTGCCTCCACAGAAACTAGGGCTGCCAGAGCTCATTGTTACTGCGATCACTGGGCTGTAAGAGACGCAACAATAGACCTCCACAGAAATTCCCTCCAGAGGAGAGGAAAGGCACTAGAAGACATGCAGTTAAAGGTAAATCATCTGGAGTTACAGTTTCTTTATTCCTAAGCATATCGTCTCTCGGCTCTAAGAGGAAGATGTGCAGCCTGCACAGAAAGCAGGCTTTTCACTGGAGCTCATGCACATGGCAAGCTAGAAGTGTTAAAATAAGTTTTCTGTGTCCATGAATTAGAAAGAAAAAACGCAGAAGAAATAAAATTCTTACCCTCAAAGGCTACACTTAACCATCCAGTAACTCCACATCAAGCACAAACTGCTGGAATATTATGGTGAATAGTTTCAAAACACTCTTCCTTGGCAGAACGCAGATGATACTTCTCAACCAAAAGCCTTCTCTTCTCTCCCTCTGTCTCTCTCTCTCTCTTTTTTTTTTTTTTTTTTTTTTTTTTTTTAGCAAGTTTTAAAAATTTGAAAATGTCTTCTCAGCCTTTTCTATGGAATCAGAGCTATGTCACCACAATGCTATAATTTCATCTTGAAACACTGGTGGTAACTTTAATGAGAGACATCAGGCCTCATTCTGCCTAAGTCTTCACTTTCTATTGCCAGTGGACTTGTTAGAGCTGATAATTCCAAAAATACAATATTTATAACTTATTCATGATTTATTTTAAACCTCTTTCACATTCTGATGCATACGAGGCAATTTAAACCACCAAAACTCTGTTTTGCAACTAACACTTCATTACAATGAATGGAAAAGTTCACACATCTGTTGGTGTTGTATTGTTTCAGGCTGGCGGCAGAGCAAACAATACAGCAGTGCACTGATTTGCTGTGCTAAGGCTGTCTCCAAACCAGAGGACAGAAGCTTTCCTTTTCTGGAAAAGGGAAGAGAGTTCTGCAGAACATGGCAAAAGAGCCTCAGTCCATGGCTTCGAAGGACCAACACGGCCCCATTCCCCAAGGATGCTCAGGGGATTCCCTGAAGTTCAGCTGATTGATAATGGGGTGTCGCTAGAAGTCTTGACAGAAGGAGAATCTATGTCAGCTCCTTTCATTCATTCATTGCCAGCAGAGTCCCATCTGTACTATTAAACCCTGTCAGAGTTTTGATAAAGAAAAAGAAAGGTGAACCTAATCCCATGTAATTTTTTCTCGTTTAAACTTTTATTTCTAATTTCAGATTCTTGGATGATTTAAAAATTAGAGATAAAAGATTCTCTATTATAAATTCACCAAATATATTCTGCTGAAATTACTGTATATTTAGGGTCCTACATAATGCCTATAGGTTCATAGAGTCACATAATGGTTTGGGTTGTACGGGACTTTGAAGATCCCCAAATTCCAACCCCCTGCCATAGGCAGGGACACCTCCCACCAGACCAGGTTGCCCAAAGCCCCATCCAGCCTGGTCTTGAACACCTCCAGGGATGGGGCATCGACAGCTTCTCTGGGCAGCCTGTGTCAGGGCCTCACTGCCCTCTGAGTGAAGAATTTCTTACAAATATCTAATCTAAATCTCCCCTCTTTTTGTTTATAGCCCCCCTGTGTCCTGTCACTATCTGCCCATCTAAAGAGTTGTTTTCCATCTTTTTTATAAGCCACCTTTTAGTACTGGAAGGCTGCTATAAGGTCTCCCCAGAGCCTTCTCTTCTCCAGGCTGAACACCCCCAGCTCTCTCAGCCTTTCTCCATAGGAGAGGTGCTCTAGCCCTCTGAGCATTTTTCAGGCCCTCCTCTGGACCCACTCTAACAGCCCCACATCCTCCTTGTGCTGGAGGCCCCAGATCTGGACGCAGCACCCCAGGTGGGGCCTCACAAGGGCAGAGCAGAGGGGCACAATCACCTCCCTCCCCTGCTGGCCACTCCTCTGTTGGTGCAGCCCAGGACGCAGTTGGCCTTCTGCATAAGGTTATGGACGCTATGTAAATATTTTCTACAAAGTACGTTTGGATGAGAGCAAAGTCATATACCACACACTTGACTTCATTCAGATCACCATTTTTTTATGATAGGCATCATTTTTGAGTCCTGTGCTGGTGCATTATTGGGGACAGTGGAGTTCCAGGATGCTCCTGGGACTTCTGCCCAATTAATTGATGGAACCACTCATAAAACATCCGCACCTTTCACCGTGAATCAAACCCACAAACAGTAAAACAAAGAAACAAACCCAGATGAGTATTATGCTAGTTTTGACTCTCCGTCCCCACTCCACTCCACACTTGCTTTTCATCTGCTTTTATGTGTTCCCACTCCTACCATTTACCAGTTTCAAAAAAAAAATAACGAGGGTTTCTGTTTTTATTAAGGCATGGTCCCAACTCGACTGAATTTAGGAATTTGTGTCTGCTGGGAAGGGGATGAGGCTCTTTATGTGATCCAGAGCAGCGCTCCTGGGCATGGAATTATTTTCTGATGTGCCAGAGTGCTCCTGCCTGTTTCCAGCAGCCCATGCGTGCTATAACCCTGTGTATCACCGCTCAGGGTGTGTGGCTCCCTCCTTCCCCCCTCGGTTTGTGACTGGCTTTGGATTCCGGCTCTGCCGGCATGGAAGTTGCCGGGAGCCCCCCGGCTGGCTGGGATGAGCACCATTACACGCCAGCCCCTTTCAGCAGAGCAGCCTTCTCCATGCCCCGACCCCTTCCCAAATATAACAGCACCCTGAAATAACCCCCCCACACACACACCCCACAGAACCTCCTGGGCGGGGGGCCGGGGGTGGGCTCCCCCCACCCCTCCCTGCACAGCGCATCCTTTGTGAGCGCCCCCGGCTCCTCCAGCGCCGGATCGGGGCCGCCGCGCTCATTTCCCGGCCACACAAAGCCTCGGCCCCCCCCCGGGGCCGGTCCCGGGGGCTTTGGTGGTGGTGGTGGTGATGGGGGGGGCACCGCCGTGCACCTGCACGGGAACCACCGGGGCGAGAGGGGGGCGCTGCGGGCGGGGACCGGGGGTGGGGACCCGGGGGGGGGGACCCGGGGACGCCCCCGCGGGGATGCCCGGACGCGAAGAGCGCGGTGCCTCCTCCTCCTCTTCTTCCTCCTCCTTGTCCTCCCCCTCCTCCTCGTCCCCCACGCCCCGCGGCGGTGCGGAGGGGGGGTTACGGGGCTTGGGGGGGGGTCTCCCGCCGGGGTCGCGGAAGCCTCGAGCCCCCCGCCGCGGCGCCGCGCGCGCTCCGTGCTCCAATAAGCGCTAATTAGCTCCCAGCCTAATGATGTGTCAGCTGAGCCGGGTGCGCGCGGGGAAAGGGGGTGGCGGTGCGGTGATGGGGTGGGGGGGGGGGGGGAGAGAGACACGGCATCGCCATGGAAACGCTCCCCCCTCTTCCACACACCCCCCCTTTCCCCATCCCCCCCTGGCTGGGGGGGGGTCTCCCGTCTCCATCCCGGCCCGGGACAGCGCCGCCCGCCGCCCGCCGCCGCCGTCGCCACCGAAACTTTTGTCCCGGCGGCCAATCAGGGCGAGGGGGGGGTCCGGGGGGGGGCGCGGGGGGGCGCGGAGCCCCGCGGGGCACGGCCCGGTGCGGCGCCGCCGCGGAGCGGAGCGGGGAGGGGAGGAAGCACCGGCCCGGCTGGGAGCAGCGCGGCTCGGAGCAGCCCGGCTCGGAGCAGCCCGGATTAGCCCGGCCCGGCTCGGCTCAGCCCTGCTCGGCCCGGCCCGGCTCGGTTCAGCCCGGCCCGGCCCGGCCCTGGATGCGGGAGGCTCGGGCGGGCGCGGCCGCGGAGAGGCGACGCGGAGAGGAAGCGCAGGGGATGTCCTGCCCGGCGTGAGCTGAAACTGTGGCAAAACGGGGAAAAAAAAAAAAAAAATCAAGATTTTTTTTTTTCTTCGTCCCCCTCCTTTATAATAATAATAATAAAAAAGGGGGTCTGCTCTGCATCCGCACGCAAACTTACTTGGAAGCCTCGCAGCCGGCTGAGCACGGAGAGCAGAGGATCCCCCGCAGCCGAGGAGTCCTGCATGGGAGCACCATCACTGCCCTGGCACAGCACCCGAGAGCCGCCTCCTTGCCTTCAGCATCCTCCTGGGACTGAGCTCGCTCTCCTCCGGTCCGACACCCGAGCCTGTCTCCTAGATATCTGGCTGTTTGTTTTTTCCTTTTTTTTTTTTTTTTTTTTTTTTTTTCCTCCTCCATCTGCTGGGATGGCAGAGTAAATAAATTGAGGAAAATTCCTAAAAAGGCATCGAAAATTCAATGGGACTGAACAGGAGGAAGTGAGATGCTCACAGACCGTTACAAAAAAAAAATTACAAAAAAAAAAAATATTAAAAATAGAAATATATGCACTTAAAACGTGGATCGGATGTATTAGGCTTAGAAAAATAGCAGGTAAGAACTTTCTTTCTTTCCAGCACCTTCATGCCCGGAGCAGGGAGATGTAAGGCGGTTTTGCCCAGCCCTGGAATAAAGGGGGAGCGAGGAGAGCAGCTTGCCCTTCAGTGCTGCCTCCATCCTGCGCGGCGGGGCTGCTTTAGGGAGAGGCACAGCCCGCCAGGACAGAGACAGAAAGCCTTCCAGAAGGCTGCCGGGCTGGAGGAGGAGGGTGGGATTTTTTTTTTTTTTCTTCTTGCTATTTTTTTTTTTTATATATATATCTATATTTTATTTTTTCCCCTTCACCTGCGCTATCCAGGGTGAATCCGGGCGCAGCTGATGCGTGGAGAAGAAGAAGGACCCGAGTCAATATTTCCTTTTCTCCTCGCTGAGCCGAGGGATGGGATTTTAATTATTTATCCGCCCGAACCCTCTCCGGGCGAGGAGAGGCTGCCGGAGCCAGCGGGATAGTCCTGCCTCGCGCGATTATTGAAGGGACTGAGCACGTACCGGGGGAGGAAGGAGAAGAGGAGCCTCCACCAGCCAGCCCCGCTTCAGTCCAATAATAACAATTATAATAAAAAAAAAATCAAAAAACACACAAAAAAAGAGGAGAACCTCGCCACTCCACCGAACCGACCGCTGCCCCCCACCCCCCTCCCGGCCCCCCCGGCTCTCCCCCGCCCGGAGCAGCCCCACCACACACACACACACACAAAAAAAAAAAAAAGAAAAAAAAGAAAAGCAGCCGGGCTCTGCCTGCCTGCGCCGGGACCTCGGTGCCGTCCCTCCCCCGGCGGGGGCTGCGCGCTGCGGGGCGCACACAGGTGCCGAGCGCGGCCGGGCCCGGCCCGCGGGGGGCGCGCGTGTCCGCGGGGGTGCGCGGGGGCGCGCGCGGGCACCGGGAGACGATGGAGAGCGGCGAGCGGGACATGTACCGGCAGTTTCAGGACTGGTGCCTCAGGACTTACGGGGACTCGGGGAAAACCAAGACGGTGACCCGTAAAAAATACGAGCGGATCGTCCAGCTCCTGAACGGCTCCGAGTCGAGCTCGACGGATAACGCCAAATTCAAATTCTGGGTCAAATCTAAAGGCTTCCAGCTCGGCAACTCGGACGAGGTCAGTGGTGGTGCTGGAGGAGGGAAGCAAGTGCTGTACGTGCCAGTCAAAACCACGGTTAGTAGAGAATTGTCTTCCTTGTTCTATGTCGGCCGCTGCAGCCCGCTCCGGGAGCGAGAGGCAAAGGGGGAGCCGCAGCCACAGTTGGCTCCTTCCTCCCTCTTCCCCCAAGTCATCATCACCATGTTGCGTTTGCCTGTCACATTAGACACCGCCGAGCTCTTTGTGGTCCTTTTATTTAAAGCGAGCGCGCACCAAACACACCCCGCCGGCTCGCCGCCGCCGGTGCCCGGTGGTGTCCCCGCTGGTGTCCCCGCTGGTGTCCCGGTGCCCCCGGTGGCCGTGCGGGTCGGGGCTGCGGGCCCGGCCCCGGCTTTTGTCCCGCCGCCGGCCCCGGCCATTGTGCGGGGCAGGCAGCTGGCACAAAGCCCCTCTGCCTGCTCCGGGGGGGTTTCCCCGGGAGAGCGGGGCTTTCGCCTGCTTTTTTTTTTTTTTTTTTTTTTCCTTCCCTTTATATATATATATATATATATATATAATTTATTTATTGTTAGACCGCAGCCCTCGAGACGCCGAGCAGGGGGGAACGCGCCTCGCTGGCTCCGGAGCGCGGCTCGGATGCTGGCGGCGGCGGGGAGAGGATGCTCAACAAAGGGAGATGGGCTCGCACATGACCGCACGCTCTATTTTGTTACTCTTCCTGGGATTGCGCGAGTCTCGCAGCCATAAAGCCCAAACTCCACCGATGCCATACGGTAGCGTGGCATCCCCCGGCAGGCTCCGGAGCTGCGGAGCCCGGCGCGAGTCTGACAGCGGCAGGGTTATTATGCTCGGCGGTGGCAGAGGCTACAGATTCTCCTATGTGAGAAGATGGGAACTGTTGGCTCCAAGTAGGTTTTGCCTATTGAACTCGTTATTCTTACTTCTTGTGCTCCGGGTCACGCAAGCTAAGCTTCTTTTGTCTGTGTCTGGGGCGGTGGGGGGGTGAGGGGGGGAGCAGCTGAGAAAGGAAACCCGGCAATTAAAAATATTCCGGCTTGGGCGCTGGGCTCGGGTGAGCACCGCTCTCTTTTTTATTTGCAGTGGCAGCTTATCCTGACCCGCCGGGGAGGCTGGTGGGTGGCGCAGCGAAGGGGGCTGCTCGGGAAAGCGTTCTGGGCCTGGCCGTGACGTAGGCTGCTGGGGAAATCTGCTGCTGCCTGCTTCGCCCAGGGCACCGAGCTGGGCATTCCCTGGGCCTGGTGAGATGGGGCCCCTTGCCACCATCGCTTCCTGGCCATGGGTAGGCTGAGGTGCGGGATCCCTTTGGAGGAGGTTATGAATATGAAGACCGAGAGCGAAGGGGAAGCGCTGGAGGGAGCTTGTCCCCCTTCTGTGGCTTTGATTCGCCAAGGCGTTCTAGGTGTGCCTATAGAGCCGGGTAATTCGGCGGGTGTCTGTCCGACAGTTAGGTGACTGATGGTTAATCTCGGACCCCAGCAGGCACCCTAGACCAAATTTATTTTTCCTTGCAATTTGACAACAAACGGAAGTTAAGTAAAAGTTGTCCAAAACAAAAAGTCTCCATTTAGGCTGGAATTTTTTAATATCTTCTCTGCTTCCTGGGATAATAATTGCAAGGAGCCAGCAGGCAAGACCTTTTATTCCTAAGACTGTTCTTTTCACTGCAAGTTCAAAACTGTAAGCAAATTCAGTGTTTTTATGAGTGAAATTATGCTGACTACCCTGCTAAATAAAAAGGCTATCGTTACTTTTATGAGGTAGAATTTAAAAATTAAGGTCTCTTCTGGGTCTCTGAGACACAAGACTCACTGATGATCAACCTATTTATTTTCTCCCACCTTTGCCTGGCCATGAGAGCTTGGAGTACCTCCTTGAATTCCTTTTTAAATTTTATTTTCAGGTCTTTTTTTTTTTTTCTTTTTTTTTTTTTTTTTTTTTTTTTTCTTTTCCCATTATTCCATTGGAGATTTCAGTGAGAGGTTGAGTGCCTTGCTGGTCTTACCTTTGTTCATTTGGAGGATCATACCCTCAGCTGTGAATATTAGTGAATGTCCCTATAAATGCATATATGTATTCGTATTTGTATAGAAATAATTGTCTTAGATATTTAAAGCAACCAAGCAGGCATCATCGTAAATACAAGGAAGGAAAGTTATCATGAAATATTTGTAAGCATTTTCAGAATACAAGCACATTAGTTGAACAAGGACATAAAACTCGTTATGGGAATGGTCTTGTATTTAGGAAAAAACTCCCTCTTTCCTTCTGCTGTCCAGCACAGATCCTTTGTCCAGCAGAAATGAGAAGAGGCTGTACTCAGCACTCTTACACTGCAGGTAGCTCTGAGAAACAAATGCCCTCCTGGAAACATGAAGCTGGTGTTGCTATCCAAAAAGGCAGAGGAGGTATTTCTGTTGATCTGTAGCGTGGCAATTACATGTGTGAACTGCTGCTAGGGCAGGGGCAACGTGTGCCAGGTGCTGGGTGCTCTGAAATGCCCCATGGTATGGAGCAGGGGTGCAGCCCCTCTCCCAGTGCCAAAGCTCCTATTGACTTAGGCAGGGGCAGGATTTCACCCAGCCTGAAATGGTGTTACTGGGGAAAACACTGGCTTTTCACAGGACAGCAACTGTTGGTAAGCCTTTAAAGCCCGTTCTCTCATTTCTTTGACTCTTACTAATTAGTTAAGAGTTTATTAATTTATGATCATTTAGAGACATCCCCACGTACCGGGTCTGTTATTTTTTTTCTTGCTGTTATCACGTACAGTTGAGCTTGTCTGGAGAGAGACGCAACTGGTAACAGGTCCCCAAACTGTGATTCCCTCCCTTGTCCTCTCCCTCTTCTGTGCATCACTTGATCTCACCATAGAGGTAAAAGTAATTTCAATTTAAAATTAATCACTGCTGGCAGCATGAGCGCTCCCTCTGCAATAACAGGATGGATGAAATTACAAGTTGGACTCTAAAGTCACAAGCTGGTCAAAAACAAGCAAATAATATTCAAATAGTTTGGTAGGAATTATTTTCTCCTTGAAGCTTTAAGATTTGCTGCTCAGCTTTGCTGTCAGCCAGAGAGATTTGCTCCTGATGGTGCTGTAATCCACTGCTGCTGGTAATTAGACATCATTACTGTTGCGTTAAAGGGAAAGAGAGAAGGAGAGAGGACAGGCTGGGGCTAATTAACTACTTGATTCTAATGAAAGGAAGAGAGCCTGATAGCAACTGGGAGGTTGCACCGGAACAGGCTAGATGTACAACACAGACTTAATTGAAGCAAGGGTATCTTGCAGCCTCACACTAGCTGAGGCTTGGTCTACTTTCCTGTTCTGTGGACAGTAGCATGCTAGGTTTTGTTCTGCTTTTTCCTTGCCCGGATGGTAAGTAAGTCAAAATCAAAGGCCTGCCTTAAATATGAAGTTTAAGCATGCCAGCAAGGAGAGTGCATAGATGATTATGTGCCGGCTTAATCTATTTTTGGGTATGGTCTCCTCAAGAGCAACACGAACAAATCAATTCCTGAATGTTCACATCCCTCTGTGGCCTAGGAGATGCACTGTTGGTCACCAAGCAACAACATCCCCTGCAAAACAGCCATTTTAGGTCCAGAGTGGGACAGCACACAGCACGCTATTTGTATGTGCAACTCGGTGAACATCTCACTTCTGCAACTTTTCAGATCTCTACTGTTACTGCCGCGCGTTTTCTTTCATTATGCCCAAGCTCTGCTGTATGCGAATCGTGAGCTGATGCCTAGCCTAGACACGCTGTATAAACGTGCTAAGCCAACAAATATGCCAAATGGCTGACAGCAATTGCTATCGAGTTTTGCTGGTTGGTACCCACAACCCATGAGGAGGTGTGGAGCTAATATTACCAGCATAGTATCTTTTCAAACTGTATAGACGATTTTTATGGTGGATTTTTTTGTGTGTGTATTTTCTGCATAGTTCTTTAACTGGAATTATTTTTTGATTGCCAACTGGAAAACAAATTTATTCTCACCACTGCTTTTTTCTCTTGCTTTATGTCTTCAATGGATATCAATATGGCTCCTAAAATCAAGCTTGACTTAAACATAAGTTACGAAATAATGGCCCAAGCTGTATCGGCAGGTGTTAGGCAGAACTTCTATTTAAAAAAGAAGGACTAAACTGATTGTGAGATATGGCTCTGATAAAGAATGTGCAATGAGCAAACTAGCAGAATATAACTTCAAATGCCATGCTTAGATTGCTTTTATGTCGTTTTTAATTTGGAACAACTCCGCAGACCTTAATGAAATCCCAAGCCTAATATACGATTTTTCCCATGCCTTCTTTTATATTTTCCAACTATAAGCATAGAATGGACTTCCATTCAGAAAACAAATTTTGTTCAGTTTAGTTCAATCTTCAGATCCCCCAGCAGGATCTGGTACCTCTTGGATAGCCGCGAGCAGAACAGGGAGGCTCTCTACGCATGTAGGGCTGTACCACTCAATCTGATTACAGGATTTAGGGCTTACAAATTATAGGCCAGTCAGTTCTGAGGAACAGGGTGTATCCCAGCCCGTCTCTTGTTCTGTTAGTGGTGAAGAATTGTGGATGGGCGTATGAGTTTATGGTTCATTTGATTTTATATAAATTACTTTGCTTATGAACAATAAAATATAAGAAACAGATCACTCTATAAAATAGCTATATGTCAAAATATGGTGCTTTAAATTATCTTGCATTTTAAATTATGGTCATTATTTGGGGGCATTTTATAGCAATCTGAAAATACAAAGCTTTGTCTCGTTGCATTTCTTTCTGCTTTTGTAGCCAACAATATCAAAAATTAATAAAAGGCTTTCTCGAATATATATTGGTAGTTCTGTAGCCTGCTGAACTGCCAATGCATAATGGAAGCAAGCACCACAGAAAGGTGATGTGAGGGTGAGCAGTAATTTGTCCCAGGGTACGGTTCTGCAGTAGTTTACAGTCGTGTTAAATGCACCTTCCAGGCTCAGCAGCTGTATTCAAGCCCTGCAGTATCCGTCCCGTTTATCTGCCAGCCGCATTTTCCCAGTTCAGGTCTCCAGAGCTTCACCTTCCCCGGTTACCCGCAGCCTCTGTCCTGCTGTTTTCAGATCTCCCAATGGACTCCGTGGGGAAGGAGGCTGGTGAATCAGACAGATAGTGCTGGAAAATGGTCATAGCAGATGGAACAAAACCGGTTTAGTTGGCAACTCTTAATGTAGGCATTCAGCTCAGTGTTCCTGAATAAGGAGAATAGCTCCGTCCTGAAACTGAAAAAAATGTTAGTGGCCATATGTAAGATGCTATCTCCACACACGTGTTTGTGTGTGACAGAGAGGCAAGGAGAGAGGAGGATTTGAGATTTCATGGTAACAATGTTGAGCAAGAATTTTCCAAAGAAACGTGAGCAAAAGAGAGCAAATTTTTAAAAAGGGATTATTTTGAAGTGCTTCTTCTGTAACGCTAGTAAATACCAAAACAAAAACTGCTACTGATATATCCACCCTGTACAGTAATGCATACAGTGAGGGAGAGGACAACAGATTCACCATAGCTATCACCTGCTAATGGCCAGGGTTGTAGCGTGAAAACCCAAGGAGTTAGACTCAATGATCCTTAAGGGTCCCTTCCAACTAGAGATATTCTATGATTTTATGATTCCAAGTCTCCCGAGTGATCCAGAATAAACGCTTCTACTTTAATATTCATGCTGCTGTGGAACCTTGCTGAGAAGACTGAGGTGACAATGGACTTGCATGTTTTCTGTACTTCAGTAGCCTCTTGCTAGGGAAGCTGCACTGGATTCAGCCTCTATGCAACGTGGTAGAGACTGTTTCAGACACTTGCATGGTGACTGTCTTCAAAGGTAGCAAGTATTGTTTCTGTAGCTGCATGGCTGTGTGATCAGTGAGTGGTAAGAAGACACTTTTCAGCAGGCTACTGCTCAAATGGGCTGATACGCATAGGTACAACATAATGGTGTGTCATCTGATCTTTTAATGCTGATAGTTTGTTTCTTTCCCTAACTTCTGGGGTGTTCAGCATTGTCCTTGTTCAATGCTCCAGAGAGAGAGGAGATGCAATCTGGAGAGACTACACATAAATACCCAGAAAGACTTCATATAGAGAGCGCTTATCATGAACATTGGAAGAAGGCTCTGTCAGAGTTAATGATTCAAATTTAATTTCACTCAATGGAAACAAATTAAAATGGGCTCAAATCAAACCATGAGGTTTGGTCTGCTGTTGGAGGAGGCAACTAGCAGCTGTTGGTCTTGGTCTAATGGAAGTGATTTGGGTCCTGATTTTCCCCAGTACACATGATACAGCTGTTGAGAGCTTGCTGGTAAAAGAGGAACAACACAATCAGGGCAGATATTGAAGAGAGATGTAAATGAGTTAAATTTGGAGAAAGATCATGAGATTGCGTGCCAGAAAACATGAATCTCCAGGCGGATCCTACCAGATTCTGCAGCCTCCCATGCACTGCAGAGCATCACAGGAATCCTTTTTTCCTTTGTTGAGGAGGTGACCCTGGTCAACACAGCACCCAAAATGAGTAGAGTTTTACAGGATGTAAAAGGTGTTTTGCTCATGTATATGTTATTTTTGATCTGCCAGAAGTCTCTCTGGCTTTAAAAACTCATGAGGAGATGATATTTGCTGGTGCATGGGAGTTTTTGGCATTGCCCTGCAGAATCAGTGAATGTGATTCCTGTAGCTTTCTTAAATTACCTTTCTGTTCTGCTTAAATAGATGATCCAAACAATTTTACATTTCCACTAGCGAGGTATACTTTAATCGCTTGTGAACATAAAATATCCAGGTAGGCAAGAAAGACTTGCTACAAGTTATGGCATTGGACATTCTTCCAGATACAATGGATTTCCTTACAGATGATCACCTTAAGCAAAGGTAGTTGTTCAGGCTTCTAACTGCTTATTCAATGATTTTGCAACCTGCACGACCTCACATTTACTGTGTGCATGTGCAGGGATTAGAGCTAGTTGCTGAAATTGAATTGTAGGATTTGAACCATTTAGTTGTATTTGTGGATGCTTGTCAATTTAAGGGCTATCTGTAGTGAACATTTTACACAATAAATCTGATCTATGGCAGACTGAACCTCAAGGAAAGATTTTTTTTTTTTTTTTTTGGCATAAATATTCTGTGTAGACTCGGAAGGGCAATTTTTATTAAATGACCTATTTGAGCCTAGGATGAAACTTATTCAGCCTTTTTGACTTGAGAAGCTGTAATTAGGCTTCTCTAGGAAACGAGAGGTTATATATCTTATATTCTAACAAGGCCTGTGTGTCTGAAGGTTTTGTAAATTTTCTTACCCCAAAGATTTTAATACAATAAGGGATGGATACTATAATATTTTGACTGTATTAAAAAGAAAAAAAAAGCAGTTGAGATCACTTGTGCTTAAATAACATACAGCTGTAACTCACCATACAAATTTTAAATTAATAAGTCTCTCATAGTTGCCTACAGACTTATACATAGCACTAGCAGTACAACCAACTGATTTTGTAGAGGACTTTTGTTTAAGGCAGACTCAGATCTGAAGTGGCTACCACTAAATCATGACCTATTTGTAGGGTAAAGAAGCATTGTCTTGGCACGTGAGAAATCAGACTTTTGAATTAATTAATGGTTATTATCCTGACCCAATAGATAAATAACAAGTAAGTAATTACACGACTATTTGATACATCAAGAGAAGAACAGCTAAGGCATGGCCAAAGGTTTCAGCAGACAGAAAAGACAATCAAACAGGATGAAAAGTTTTCACAAAATTTCATTATTCAGTTGATATCTTCTCTGACGAAATACCTATTCTGGGTTTACATTTCTTGGGTGATGAAACTGAATAATTGTCAGAAATAAAGAAAAGAAATAAAGAAAAAGATGACGGTGAATTGAGATACTAAATTGCAGTACATCACCAGAATTAATAATTAATTCAAGAATGAAATAACCAAAATATTATGAAAATATATAATTTCCCACTATATATGGTGATGATGTTGGAATAATTAGAAAAATCTATTAGAAAGAGGAAAAAAAAGTGGGGAATATAGTTGGTAGAAATAACAGACCAGTGAAACATATTTCAACACCAGAAAAATAAATCATTAAGAAAATCATTGAAATTAGAGTTGTTAAGTGTTGATATGAACTATCTGGTTGGTGTAACTAGTTTAGATTTTGGAAGGGTCCGTTACGTTCCTCTTACCTATCATATTTGGAAGTCTTTTAAAAATCATTTTCAAATTAAAATTTTCTTCTGGTTTCTTTCTGAAATGAAAATAGTCTGATAGTGACTTTACTTTGGCAGTGATGACAACCTAAAGCTGGTGAAAAGTTGTGAAACCATAGGAAGAGAGCAAGAACTATACAAATGCAGTCCAATGTGCATACACATGGATATATATGAAGTATACAGATAAAACCCAGACAAATAAAGAGGTTTCAACACTGGACAGAGATGCAAATTAATTAGGTTAAGCAAGTCAAGGAAGGATTGGGAAGGAAAATAGAAATATCATAACAAAGGACAAAAGGAGAAATCATGGCAGGCAGAACTCCCTGCAGACCATTGCCAGATAATTTACATTTTATGCCATTGTAACACTAGCTTTTTGAAAGGAGTGGAAGATTTCAAGCTTTTCAATCACATTTAAACTGTATAGATTTAGCATAACATCTCAAGGGAAATATTTAGGAATAATTTCAAACAAATCAATAAGCGAATATCTTCAATAAGCATAGCAGGGGCAATGAAAATCATCATTGGGAAAGGTATAGAGAATGATATTGAAAACTTATTCTTCTCATTAATTAAATGATATGTCCTTGCCTTTAATAACATGCTTAGTGCATTTGCTTCATCTCCAAAAGGTCAAGACAGATGAAAGGTCCGGGGAAGGTAACCGAGCTAATTAAAGAAAAGGGGTACTTCTGAATGAAATGCATTTTAATTGGTTATACCACACAGAAAGATGAACATTAAGAAAAAAATACACAATAGAAAAATAGAAAAAAAATAGAAAAATAGAATGCACATAAAAGATACAAAAAGGTAGAGAAAAGCTGAGAGAAGTGGTGCGGTGTAAACACTGATGAACAACAGAAAGAAAATTCTGCACCCACCCTTTTTAATCCTATTCCATTCTAGTAAGATTTTTGACAACTATCTTAAAAGGGAAATTCAAGGCTAGGCCATTGTTTTACTGCCTTTAGTATTGGGGTTGGAAGGTCACTGCAGCCTCAGGAGAAACTCTGACCACTTCAGCCAAAATCTCTTCCAAGGATTTTACAAGAGAGTGATAGCTCCATGATTCTTGTAAGGATGCAGTATGCTCTTTATGTCCATTCAGCTTTGCTGGCCCCAGCAGAAGTGAGGACAAGGTCATGTTTCTGCCCTTCTTCTGTTCCCCTGGGAGCACCAGCACTGCTGATGGCACTTACCTGCAGCAAAGCACCTTGCAGTTACCTGGTGTTATGCTGCAGCTCTCTGTGCATGGTTCCATACAGAATTTATCGGGGTTAATCACGTTCCAGCCCATATGGTCAACACGAGGAAAGACCCGTAGAGTGCAGTGAAATCCCAGCATTTTCCCATGCCCTTCCCCTTTGTACTGAATTTTCGTATTGCTGATGGTCTCAACCTTTCTGCTCTTGCTTCACGTCTAGTTGTATTAGCAAGTTTTAGGCATGTTTTCTTATGTTGGTTGAAGCTAGCAGAGGAAAATAATTTGGTTATTATTGTACAATGCAATTAGATGCATCGTATTTTGCTTAGGGATTTATTTGTTTATTTGCTGATTACTCTGAAACATCTTTTACGGATTCCCTTGGAGACTTGGACTAGATGGTTTGTTGGTCACTTTGACAGCAGCATTTTCTATGGCTTGTTGCTGTAGGGATGTTACTACCCTGGAAGAAGGAAGGAGATGGTCAAATTTCAGAGCTCCAGCACTATCCTGTGTGGATCAGTGCATGAGATTGCAGTGATTTGGATGGAAAGTTTGCAATCAACTGCCTCCATTTTCCATTTTACCCTACCTGTGATGAGCAGAAACATGTTGATTTCACCTCCATATTTTTGCCTACTTGTGCAAACATTTTTTCTTTAGTTATTGTTGCAATTATTAGCAAACTCTTACTGTAGTGGGAAGAAAAGTGGAAGGAAAAAAACACAACAGAATTATTAGAGAATTAATTGCAAATATGAGAGGAATTGGCTCATTCAGGTGAATAAAATTTCTGAAAGATTTTGCTTTTGACCAGCCTGACCGGTAAGAATGGCATACAGCTAATTAGGTGACTTGTCCCACTGCAAGTCTCAAGAAGCAGCAGTGGAAGAAAATAAAGAATGTAACTCATTCTCTTCTTCCTTAATCTACACAGTCATATATATATATATTTAATGACATTTTTGGATAACCTTTATCTTTTTATATTCTGAGAGTTCAGTAAAGGCCCACAGCCACAGTTGTCATAATACTGAAGAACTCTGTCTGGAGTGAGCAAACAGCTCAGCCTTCTTTTGCTGAATACTCTATTCCAATGCCAGGCATCCATCTAAAACCTGTAGTTCAGACAGACCCCATTCTAGTTACCCCTTTTTGTCTCAAATCTGGACTATCCCACAAGGAGTCAGAGTAGTAAGTTCTGCATGGATACATCAGCAAAAAACAGAACTTCTCAAAGAGATGTATATTGTAAACTCAGTGGACTGTGACACTTTTTTATTTTTTTTTGGAAAACCTACCCAAATCCTCCACTTTGTTCCACCAGTGCAAAATGCCTGGTTATCATTGTTTTGGTGTAACTCAGAGATAGGTTTGGCATATGGTGAGCTGTCAGGGAGTTATATTTATGCCAAAGCAAATAACAAAACAATAGAAATTAAGCTAGTTCTAGAACTAAATAAAGATGGTTAAAATAAAATTACTTCCTTTCTTTTTTGTTGCCTTTCAGTATAGCAAATTCTAATGTTATTCTCTTCAAATCAGCCCAATTTTGGCAAGATTGACATTGAGGAAAAGGTGGAACTGAAAATATTCTTTCACCTGTATTCCTACTTGAATCCTACATTTTCAGCTTGAACCAAAAGAGCTGCTTTCAAAAATGGTGTTAAAACAAATAAACAAAAAGCATTCTTAAATAGGAGAAAGCAGGTCAAATTTTATTAGTAGCAGTAAGTAGAACATGTTAATTAATAGAATTCTAATGAACTGTGCCTTCTCTGCTATTTACCTTTGAACATTAATAAATTTACAGGTAATTACCTGATTTTTATTTATTATTTATTTATTTATTTATAATATAAATTTGATTCTTAATAGATGTTAAGTCAGGAAAATTTTCAGTTAAACAAACTTCAAAAATTTTGACAAATTTGCTTTTATCATGTTTGCTTGAAAGCAGGCAAATAAACAATGCTCAGTGTAGAAGGTTGTGTGAAAATATTCAAAGTGAATTAGCAATTTGTCTGGTGGATCCAAAGAGTGATCTACCAGACCTACAAAAGAGCTGAAAATCTGTAGCTGTAGGAAGCTAGAAGGAGTCAAGCTGGTGAAATCCAAGAGCTATGAAGGACCAATTCTGTCATCCTAAATGGCACAGGATAAAATCCCCTTGTGGGACATGACAAGCAGAAGGCCTGTGAAACATATTTTTTGGCACAAAGACGATGCCCCTGTTTCAAAGGCACAATGCAGTCCTTCAGTGATGCTTAGGCTTTATAGTGGCTGGTGCCCGGGGAAGAAACCCACCCAAAAAGCTCCTGCCTTGTGTGTTCAATGCCCTGGCCAGTCCATAACTCTGGGTTGGGTGGCAGTGGCTGGGTTTGCAACAGGATATGCCCAAACAAAGCTCCTCCATTTTTAAATAATAATTTACCTATGCCAGCTAACCCTTTATACCATAACATATTTCAATATTATGGACCAGTGTTTGATAAATGTATAAATGTGTTTCTAAAGCTTATAAAAGTATATATGAAGGCTTAATTCCAGCAAGGCCAATGCCAGCTGTAAATACTGCTAGAAACAAGCTACCCCTACCTCCTTGGTTGTGATACAACCTTCTGCAATGCTGGGGCTGTGCTCATCACCCCAGACAGCTCTCCACTGCAGAAATCAGGGAAGGAGCCTGTTCTTAGACTTTTAAACTCTCCATATATTTAAGAACATTACAAGTGTGTATCTCTCATCCTTTCCCCTCCCCAACTAAACATATGCAACCCATATGCTTATCCTCAGTCATGCTGTTGAGGTAGTTTGTTTGATTGTTTTTAAATATTCTCCCGTTTCTATGGATTTTGCATTAGGACAAGTACTATGGGGAGAATTCAGATCTCTTTCCCTTTTCTGTGTCTCTTTGAACTATATTTACATTAGAGAAGAGCTGCTTCTAATAAGACTGAAAGAAAAGCGAGATGAGAGAACAAATGTGGTAAAGTGTTAAAGCAAATAGCGGATAAACAAACTTTCACTTAATAGCTCCCTGTGAGCTCATCCTAATGAAAGTAAGTCAGCTTTGGGAGAGGTGGAGGCTGGGGAAAGTAAAATCAGCTTGGAAAATGCATATTACAAATTTCACAATAGCAATAATAAAACTAATGAAATAAACTAGGTAAAATAAGGATGATGATTTCTGTTAATTTGGTAATAAGACAACTACTGATATTTAAAATCAGTATTTATGTCACTAAGCATACCTGTTGACCACCTATAAATACAGAACAACCTTAAGATACTAATCGCCTAACAATTCAAACTGCCTGGAAAATGTGTCGAAGATGAATCAGATTACTTTTTTATTGCATTTTTTTCACTGAAATTTCATTTCAGCAGAATTTAAAACAAATTCTGTGTATTTTCCCCAGTATACATTTCAAATTGGATCTTGTTAGTCAACATTTAATTTAATGAGTATCACAGAAATGATACAGTAGAAAGTAGCTAAACAGAATGTTGCTAGACTCTAAAAAGCTTGTCTTTATACAAATATGCAACTAATGAATAGGTGCTGGCTATTCCTCGCAATGTTAATGTGAGTATGTTCACTATTGTATAATAGCCCCAATATCTATCTGATGTCTGCAGAGCTACACATTTTCTTTAATCCTTATCATTTGTCTCTGCTGCTGGAGATTATTATTTACTAATAGGCACAGAACATTTTTTTTCCTTATGTTGCCTTTATTTCCAGACGTCAAGGCCTGCTGTTTCTCATTCTGAATTCCAATCTGATGGCAGGTGCCAAGATTCAAATGTATATTATCTATGGGCAGTAGGATCAGCACATTTGTGTAACATCAGCTGAACTGAACCACTCACTGTGCTGGCTGCATTTTAATATTTTTAATCTTTCTTTGGAAGGCACGCTATTTTGGTGAGCAACCAAATGCAGTCTAAGCTGTGTACAAGAGGAGATCTACAAATGGGTTTCTAAAAGTAGGCTTCTGTAAAATCAGAATAAATAAATAAATAAATAAATAAATAAATAAATAAAAACTCAAAAACATGTAACTGGAGAACCTATTAGGTTCAATCCACCCACAACCATCTGGAGCAATAAGTTATCTATCTTATTTATCTAAACAAAACTTTGGACATGACATGAGCAGAAATGTGGTGAATAAGTTGAGCTGAAATAATTTGTAGCTTAATGTTTTCAAATGTCCGAGACCAGGAAGACTGATTTTAAGAATTACTGAATGACATTACCATAATAATGTGAAATAGACCATTTTAAAGGCAAAAACTGTTCCTGCTACAGCCAATATCAAAATCCCACTGACTACAATAGTAACGGGATCGGTCTTTTAAGTAGCAAACCATGCTGTAAAAAATAAATACTTCTGTTTCACAAGGTAATATGGATAGCAGTATAGTTGGATATTCTCAGACACCATAGTTTGTGGATTTTATCTCTCTAATAATACAGAGGTTCAGCACCTGTCTTATGAATCATGGAGAGAAAGGCATAAGCTGTTTCAAAGCCATTCCACTGGCCCTGGCCGAGAAAGCTCTCCAGAGACAGGATGCACCCTGTGTGCCTCCGAAATGAAGTGCTGCCTCACGGGAGAAACTGTGTTCATCAGCACAGGTCTCTCTGTGGCACCGATGGCAGGAACTGCCCATTGTGACCCATCCCTCTCCTCCGCAACGCCCTGAGATGGATCAGCTTTTCACCCTGAAACAAACTGAAAAATACACTGGCAGCATTTTTTTTTTTTTCATTTTCCTTTTGCGTTTCATGTATGGCAGCGTGGATTCAAAACCGAGCTGCATCCCATGCGTCACACAAACAAAAGATCTGCACAGGTTTTGGCAGAGAGAGGCACAGGCTTCGGGGAAGGAAGAGCATTTGTACTGCTGGTGTGCCCGCTCTCCAGGAGCCGCCAGCTCGCTGTGTCTTGCTCCTGGTGAGGCCTTGATCAGCTCGCACTGATGCTCAAAGCAGAGCCTCTGGGGCTTTGGGGCACGCTGTACCCCAAAATCTCTGTCTCTAGTGGTGGCTGAGAGGAAGAGTTACCATGCCCCAAATCGGGGCTGGCATTTTGGGGGAAACTGGGGGGGAAAGCTTTGATATTGTGCACCGGCGAGGCGAGGCGCGACGCGAGTGACTGTGACTCCATCGGACATAATGAGTGCACCGGTTCAGCAACCGGCAGACATTTCCTCCACCCCTCCCCCTGCAGCCATATGGTACAGTAAACAACCACCACAGGGTGTTTTTTTTTTTTTTTTTGTCGTTTTTATTATTTTATTTTTTATGTTATTATTATTATTTTTTTCTTCTTCTCGCCCACCCCCCCACCCCGGCTGCCCCTCGGGGCTGGGGGGAGGCATTTTCTTCCTCTTCATCGCCCTCCTCCTCCTCCATCCCCGGCTCCGTGCCTGGATCCATGGCCGGGGCTGGCATCGAGGGCACGGGGAGGGGGGGTTTGAGAGCAGGGAGAGGGCGCGGCCGCCCCACCACCGCTCCCCCCGCTCTATCCCTGCCGGTTCCTATAGTAACAGTGCAATACCTCCGGGACACGCTCACTCACACACTCACACACTCACACACACTCATGCACACCCGCCCCTCACGCCCACTCGCGGCAGGCAGGGAGGGGGGGAGCAGCGGGCACGGCCGCGGCGCCCTCCGCCATCTCCCTCCCTCCCTCCCGTTCCCATGGCGACGGGCTGCGGCTGCACCTGGGCGGCCTCTCAGCCCCCCCGCCGGGCTCCGCAGGGTGCTGTGGGGTGCTGTAGGGTGCCAGCAGGGCCCCAGCTGCCATCCCCCAGACCCAAAGGTCACGGCTGGGCCCCTGCTGCCTGTTAACTGCAGGGCCAGCTGCCAGCAGCCGAGCGGCTGAGGGAAAATGTCAGCTCAGATGGCTGCTCTGAGGGACCCCGGCTGCCCCCGGGGGGCTTGGTTCTCCTCCTCGCACCCGCAGACATCCAGGGGTGAGCGGTTTGATGTCGGGAAGCCCTTATCTTTGGCAGCAAGGCCTGCATCCCCTAGTAAATCCACCGTACCGTGGCGTGATGCCACATGAGACCTTGCTGGCAGATGTCTGGCTGCCCAGCAGCGCGGCAGCTACAAATACGCCCTGTCGGCAGTGATGTGCCATGGCTGGCATGGCTAGAGGTGCAGGGGGTGACCACCTTGCACCACTGTCACTGCCAGTGTTTGCTCTCGCTTGCTGCTTGTGCTCGAACCCGGCACTCGGGACACCTCTTAGCTACAAACCCTGGTGGTCTTTTGCAGTGTGTACATAGCTGTATGGCGTATAGCGCAGGATGGAGTTACACCTATCGCTGAAGGGTAGTGTTGCTGAACTTATGGCCCTCGAGGTGCTAAATGGGCTGTTATGGGCAATAAAAATGCTTGCATGTGGTTGAGATGTGAAAATGCGATCTCAAGTCTCTGACGTGCAGTTATTAATCAGCCTGAAGTCAGGTCTGCCCCTCTGCAAGTCCCTTCCTCCACACAGCTGGATGGGGCAGCCCAGAGGGGATGGGTAGCAGGAATGGCCATAGCCCTGGGTACCAGAGAGGTTTCTCTTCCAGCAGTAGTATACAGAAACTATTTTTTTATCAGCTTCAATAAATGGTGGTTTGTGTGTCATCAAATACAGCTGGAGGACTCCCATTGTCTTCAATGGAGCACAGCTGAGACCTAAAAGGATAGTAAAGCACCTGACCAATAATAGCATCACCCGTGAAAATAACATTGAATTCCTTTGTGAGAAACTAACCACAAAACCCCATCTGTATCCTAAAGATGTTCATCTACAAAAGAGCAGGAAGCTTTCTCTTCCTTTACAGTTGTTAAAATAGCTTTAAAAGGGAGTGTTATCAACTGTTACAATTTCTTTGTGAGTCCCATGGTGTTTGTCATTTTTCTTGAAAAATCACATCTACAGTCAAATGCTCATGTGAAAATTCTACTTTTGTGTTAAAAAAAAAAAAAAAAAGGAAAAGAGGAAAACAGGCAAAAATCTTTTAGTAATCCTCCTAGCTGTATAGAAGAGATTGTCAATCTTAGCAACAGCTTCCTGTCAGTTCTCAAGATCTCTCAAGGACCCGGGGTATTTCATTATCAATCTTTTGACTGATGAGTGTATAACCTGCTAGTGGATAGCACGGTTCCAGAATTCTACCGATACTGTGGTATCAGTAGAAACTGATACTGTTGGTTTGCAAGCCATGAATGGTCAGCAGGCTGCTGTTAGGGAAATTTGACTTTAAAGCCTGCAAAAGTCCCAAGTGGACCCTGTATACTTAGAAATCAACAGTTTGTTTCCTAAATCAGAAGATTTTTCAGACCAATTTCAGGATTTTCCTTACCCTATCTCAATAATTTTTAATGCTTCAAATACAAGTTAAATAATTATTCTTAAAGCAAAGGCCATCAGCATGAAAGATGAGAAAACAAAGGATATAGTTTCAGTCAAATTATTTCAACATAATGCTTAGTAAGCTGTTTGAAAAAAAGATTCAGAAGGTGTTCAAATTAACAAAAACAGTCTAAAATTTAATTACATAGATAGGAACACTGAATGCATCTTAAATTATGTAAAGCTCAGCTTCATAATAGGAGAGTCTAGAAGCTTCAGGTTTTGAAGTTTAAAAATCAGATTGTAAAAGCATTATTTGAAAAAAGTTGCATGACTACGCTGCATACAGAAAGGCTCTGGAGAAGGAGAGCACTCTGGTAAATGGCTTATTGAAGAGCATACTTCTCAGGTGCCATCTCAACCAAGTTCCTTCTGCTGCAACCCTGGGATCATGGGAGGATCATATATGAAAGCAACATCACTGCTTTACTTCTTGGGCTTTGTAGTTCTAATAACTTGACTTGTGAGGGACCAAAAAATCCAAATAATTTGCTACAGTACCTACATCAATAGCACACAAGAATTTATGCAGCTTGAGTTATATCTAGTATTAGAGTAAGATGAACATAACGGTTCTTTTTCTCTAATAACTCATGAAACCCAATATAACTGATGTCTAGAAAGGATGAAGACAAACAATAGGACACTAGACTGGATGCTGTATCATCTTAATAGTTTTATTTATTTATTGTATTTTGGTGAATAATCAGAGCAGAGGCAGGTACACTGAGTGAAAAAGGAATGCCCATGACCTAGAAGTGGAAACACAAGGAGACAGAAAAAGAAAAAAGAAAACAACAAAGCAAAGCAAACTAACCAACCAACCAACCAAAAACCAAAACAAAACAGCAACAACAAATAGAAAAAGAGAGAAGGGAGCAGCTGAGCAGAAAATTTAACAGGAAGAAATGAAATGAAGCAGCCCTTTTTGTTTCATCATCCAAAATGTGAGGGAGTTTCAGAAAGATATATTTTTTTTTTAATATCAGAAATCATAAAATAAGTCTCTCAAAAAGCCTGATGAGAAAGATCTCCTGACCCTGGGAGAAAGAGAGTGAAATGATGGCATTGTGTTGTGAAGTACCTTCAGATGGTAGATTCCTGTTAAAAATGACTGAGCAAGATAGGAAATGTTGGCAAATAGATAGAAGGGATAAAACCCCAGATACAGAATGAAACCCCACCCTAAACGCATTGTACCAGCTGCTGACAGCTACCTCAAGGGTCTGTTAGCTCTTCTTAGGCAATGGCTAGCCAGCCTGCCATGCCAGTAACATATTATTAAATCAGATTGAATTTAATTTCACACACACGCATACATAAAAAACAAATACACATATTTACCAGACGTGCAGCTGTGCCTGATGTCTCCCCAGAAAACAAATGCCAGGATACATGCAGAATCCCCCCAATGAAAAGTTATGCTGGAAATGATTTGATTTGATGGGAAATTACTGTGTCATTTCCTTTTAAAATCTGTAGCACTCAACATGTAGTACCGTAATAGGCTATTTGCAAGAGCAGAGCAGGGCTTGTCTGTGTGGTCTTTTTAACGTCTTTTTGGTGACCCATGCCTCTTTGGCCACTGTAGAAGTAGGATTTTGCATTTAGTTTTCTTAGCGAGGGAGATCTGGCCTTGTATGTGGCTTGGGTAGCAGGTGTGATTCATCAGTAACATAACAGTGTATTTCTTAGAGCAGACAGGGCATAAGTGATGTAGATACAGTACATATTCAGTCCACACAGCTGACTCCATCTGTTGGTGCAAGTGCTGCAAAGCCTTTTAGGATATTTGAAGTTAGTGATTGCTATAAAGTGCAAGCAAATGAGTGGGCGCAATGTATTTACAAAGAGAGGGATGTGATACAAAATTTCCTACTACATTGGCATCCTTGATTTTACTAAATGTTTCAGGATACACATGATCTCCTTCTGCAATGTGTCTTGGGAAACGTAGTCCAGGAAGGAGCAAGCCTGATTAAAGGAGAAGGTGAAGGTTTGAGGAAAGCAAGCTGCAGCTTTCTGTAGGCGCAGCAGTGTCTCAGAACATGAAGTTTAATGTTGAATTGTTGCAGAAAGAAACAAAAGGTCTCACTTTCAAATTCCATTCTTGATAACATTTTGCTCTACAGAATAAAAAATGTTATCATTTATGTTGTCACCAAGACGAAAATAGATGTTGGCTCTCCTTGATTTGAAGCCTTAAACCCTTTGCCATCTCGAACATGGGTGTGAAACTGTGATCTCCCTTTTTATTTGTATCAGCTTTGCTGAGAGGCTGAAAGTGCTGACAGTGTGTCCCTAGTCCTTTGCAGACAGAGCAAGATTTACAAAGAATAGAACAACTTGGGAGCTTGAGTCATAGTATATTACAATCAATGTGAGTCTTCAATGGGATTTTGAATTATGTTATTATATTCTAGAAGAAATAATTAGTAATTTTCTGGACCCCTTACAAGGGAAGAAGGGAAGTGGTTTTTTTTTGTTTTTTTTTTTTTTTTTTTTTTTTTTTTGGCAGCTGTAGGAGCACAGCAGGGATTGGGAGCTGTGGCAGAGCCCTGGGGAGGTGATCACTGATTTCTCACTGCCACCGAGAGGCCCTTGCTGACTTTCTCCGTGGATGTGATCTTGTATGACACTGAGACTGCCCCCGAATGAGTCCTAGGGAGTGTTCTTATAGTGTCTGTCTTCCAAGTGAACGTAACTAAGGCATGGTGGCACAGCAGTTTGCAAACATTTTGTAGCAGGCTGTTGTTGTAGGCTCAGCCAACGATTCTGCATTTACCTCTGCTGGTCTGTAAGACAGCCTCTCAGATGAAGTGATGAATGTTACCTCAGAAAAGACATTTAAAACATGACTGAAGAAAGTAGATCATAAACAGTAGGAGACAATCCCTATACCTTAGGGGAATGGGCCAAGTGACCAGATGATTTTTCTTTCATCTGTAATATCCCTGAGTTTGTATAGTACTATTCAATTCAAGAAATCCCATAGCACATTGCAAGCTAAACCACGAATTACAGCCGGCTCTAGGGTGGATGGCTGTATCAATCAGTCAGGCTGTACACAACATGTGTACATAATGAGAGGAAGAGAAACATTATTATCATTATTATTATTGAACACATCCGAGTGCTGTATCCCATTATCTTAATATTGCCAGTATACACAGAAGAGCGAGAAAATGGGCAAGTTACTTAATATTGGTGAATTATGGTTTTGCTTCAGTTTGAACAGACTAGTTTAAACTAAGATATTAGGAGACAGAGCACTGAATTCTAGTGAACCTGATGAATAATATAATCATTATACTGTATTTAATACATAATTGAATTCTAATGCTATGTTTCAACTTTTTCTTCCTGTTCTGGTAAACAGCTGAGAAATTTATAACTTTATTCTTTTTGTATAAAGAAAGCAAATGCAGTTAAGGATACATGCTCGAAGAAAAAAAAAAAAAGTTAATATAGTGCTGGGTTTGTGTTTTGTTGCACAGAGTTGTACTAATAATTATGAAGATCCTTATAGTTTGCATATTAACTGTTACAGATTTGAAAGAATAATCATGAACTTTAATTATACAGAGCAGACTGTTTCATCTGCATCTTTCCTTTTCTTTCATCAACTGTGCTTTACGTATACTAACATCAGCATACAAAGCAATACTTACAGTAGTAAATTTGTGGGCATGCGTAGATTAGGGCAGAGACTTGCAAGCGTTTGATTAATAGGGAGTCTTTAACTTGCAAATACTCCAATTTCCTATCTTCTCTCATGCATCAAATATTGGGGAAATCTTGTTACCTGCTTATTCGATTGAATATTTAGAAGTACTGTTGAGGAAGTAATGTTTTCCTTCATTATCTACATATTTCTTTAATTCTCTTTAAAAAAAGAAAAGGGATGGTGCTCAGTATTGTTAATGATCAGAGTTGGGGTGTACCTCTTGTCTTCACTAAAAAAAAAAAGAGAGGAAAAAACCCACTCTTTACCCAGTAAAACAGCATTTACAAATTCAAGGTTTCAATTTGCAATTACTGATGTTTTGAACTGTTTGCTGCTTAGAATTGTTCCAGATTCAATGCAGGGAAATGTTCTGAGGAAAATTCACGTAACTGAAAATCCAACCCCTTTCTACTTGGAATTTGCAGTTCAGAGATCTATGTCCATTTCAGAATCAAAGGAAAAAAAAAAAAAATACTTCCAGTCAACTCTCCTGTTTTTACAGGCGATGATACCTGTGCATATTAGGTAAGGTTACCAAATATATACAAGAAAATTCAAATAGAGGCATGTCATTTCAAGCCTAGGCTTTCGAAGAAGGTGACTGCATTGGAATAAAGGCCCGAAGGAAGGACAGAGCAAGCATGAACCCACTGAATTTCATTGCCAGTGGCAGAACAGACACGGCTTTTGATTCCCTGCCCTCCGATGAGCGGTGCCTGAGCATGCCTGAGAGAACATGCACACAGTCCCTGTGGAAATTGCTGACCATAAATCTGTTTTAAGCCCTGAAAAATAGTGTTTGGAGTGCATGAGGTGCAGCAGCTAGACTAAGAGAAGAACAAGGGGGAGAAACAGCAAAAAATAGTGGGGAAAATGCATTTTATCTTAAAGCTTCTCTAAGAAGAACTGATATCACTCCCACTAACATTAAGTAGAGTAATCTCACTGCTTTCAGAAGGACATTAAGTAAGGCGAGGAAGGCTTATATTCTTATAGTGATTATTGACGAAATTGTTCAAAGAGTTTATTTGGAGAAAAACTGAGTCTTCTGGGTCTTGAAAGAAGTTAGGGAGACCGTTTTATGTGGTTGTATTCTCCTAGTGCATAACCCCACCGGCCAAAGAGAATTTGGTGGGCTTTCGTGAAGGTTCATCATTGGCAAGTGTTATTCTAATACCCAAACAGCTTCAAGGTAACATTTGATACAGAAAAATGTTCTTTAAACAGGATTACCAAAAGGGGTTGTAAAGGCTCCATTTTTCAGTCACTGCCACCATTTTTTTCTTAGTTTCTTTTTAGATATATATTTTGCATGTGTAGCTGTAGCAAAAATTAATCGACATGGTGATATTGCAGGCCAGTGCTGAGCATTTATCCTGAGCAAAGTCTGGCTAACATTGACTTCAGTGTACAGTAGCAGCATGTTTCTGCTGAATGGTGATATGAACCCTCCATCTGCAGATGTCAGCCTCCTAACGATCGTGCTGGTCAGGGCTGAACATATGGCTGCACAGTGTTTTTCAAAACTTGCTTCTGCTGGCAAGGATTGGCCTCTTCATGCTGTAGATTTTGTTTACAGTTAGGGAATGGAGGAGGAAAAAAAGGAGAAAAATTGGTGTAAATGATCTGTCTGCAGCAGTGCTTTCTCACAGAAACGTAGGGTTTTGCATCTGGCGCCTGCTCTTGCCTAGGTTACCCAGGAGAGAAAAGTGCTGTTGTAGGAGTAAAAAAAAAAGAATTGAATTAGGCAAATGTAATTTAATTGAAGATCAAGCCTACAAATAAGTTGTTATAGAGCCCCATGCAAATCTGCTGAGGTCATTTCATTTTGTAAAATCTGATCTGCACACACAAATGCACACACATTAACAACTATTATAAAAACAGCAATATTCTCTATTTACCAACTAATTTAGTCTGATGTGCACTTTTGAGTGCACAAGCCCTCCCTCAGGTCTGACACAGGAGTAGAGTTTTATAAATGCATTTTTGGAGCGGTAACTTTTGCAACCCTCATAATGAATTTTCCTGAAAATCATTGTTGGATATTTGTTCACGACATTTGCTGGCTACACTGAAAACTTATTGCCAATATCTGACATGACATTTGCTACTTCTGTTTCAGACCTGGTGGGAGCCTAATTCTCCCTACAGTTCCTTGCTTGTGCTTCTAGCTCATCAGGGCTGTAATACTGCTACCTCTAAAACCGTCTATGTGCAGACAGAAATAGAGTGTCATGCACAGCCCCGTGAATTCAGTTTTGCACTAACCTGACAGCTGAGTGAGTGAAGGCCTGTATCCCTGATCAGGTAACATTACCTGCGTAATTACAGCAAGCCCTTCGTAATCCCTGGCCATTAGTCCTTGCAGAAATCTACGGGCACCTCCAGCAGAAACTGTTA
Source organism: Aythya marila (assembly GCF_965140915.1). NCBI lineage: Eukaryota > Metazoa > Chordata > Aves > Anseriformes > Anatidae > Aythya > Aythya marila. Next base: position 111,719,237 of record NC_139043.1, read on the forward strand.
GCTTGTACTCCAAAATTCCTATCTCAGAAATATCTCTTTGCTCCCCTCAAGCAAGCAGCTTTCTCCTAGTGTGGGCAGTGTATTGGTAATGCAAACAGAGCAACAGCCCCTGTGTGGAGCATGATGTATGCTGGAGGCTCCTGTCCCCTTAGGCACTGGGGCTGGGGACAGCTCTCCTTATTCTGTGCTTTGCTTTGCGAATGAACTTGCTGAATCGGCGCCTGGGTTGTACCAGAACCAAGGTTTTGTGTGGGTGATGTAAAGCTGCTAATGTTTTCTCATCCGTCCCTACCATAAACTGCCTGTGCAGCACCAGTGCAGCTGAAAATTTGATCCCCAGTGCCTTTACTGATGTTGCTAATGAGGTTACCAATTAATGGCACCTAATGGTCTGTTGTAGCGGTGGTTTTGGTGATGGAGACAGCTGTCCTCTGGGAGCTGCGCTGAGACCATGAACTCATTTTGTATAAGCAAGTGAACAGCTGTTGCAGAAACATAGATGGGAGAGATTAGGTCACCCACTTCATCTCCCAGCCACCCCAGGGTTATTCCTTGCAGTACAGAGCAGGTGGAAACAAGTTTAAGGGACAAAAGCCCTTGCTGGAGTTGAACCCAGAGATCCAGACACAATAACACTATATCCTATTAGCAGTCTTCTGATCCATCTCATTCCCCTGACTTTTTGAAGTATTTTAGCCAGGCTTTTAAAGCAATTTATTATTATTATCATTTTAAGTTTTGTCACTAAACAATGTTGATCTGTGGTGTGGTATCCTCCTGGAACCTGATTACAGTATGTAACTCTTGGCACATACATATCACATTATTTATTTAAAAAGCTCCCCCTGGGAACACCCTTATATCAGACAATTATGAGTATTTGGAATATAATTCAAAAATACACATTTAATTTCACAGGCAGCACTTTTGGGTAATGAGTTGTCATCATTTAAACTTCACTTCAGTGTTAGGTTACTTTTGGCACACAGTAGTTGCATTTCATCAGTCTGAAAAAAGGTGGCATTATAGATCTACATTGCATTCCCCTACTGCTTGAATACCTGTAGCACATTTTAAAATATAATTATGCAATTTTTGAAACATCAAAGGAAAGTTAAAAGTTAATATTCAGTTAGTAGCTTTACCATTTCTTTTTGCTGAGCTGATGACAATGCCAGAGTTTGTAATTTAGAAAAATAATAAAAAAAAACAAAAACATATCAAACAGGACCAATCTAGGACCAAACCCCATTAATTTTAATATCCCCTAAAGTCAAAAAATATTAGAAGAGAATTAGTTGTTTTATCCTGGTAAACTTATTTGGGACAAACAATCATAACTATTCTCACAGAAGTGCTATATAGATACCAAGAACTGCTCCAAGACAAAAATAAAGCTAAGTTTTGCATATACTGTCATTTCTAGTAACTTTTAGAAACAAAGTCTCATAGAAATTAGTATGCAATGTGCTGAACTGTCAGACTGGGGAGCTGAAGTCCCCTATCTTCAAAATATCCACAAGTAGCAGATGACCCTTCCAGCTTCAGTGTAAGACTGAGACGGCAGTTACCCTGCTAAACTTCTAGCTATCTACTCTGTAAAAGTCTTCAGGTAGCTGTTAACAGTTTGTTAACAATTTATAATTGTTACATAAAACGTATGAAGAGCACATACACATGAAAAAGTGTTTAAAGAGACTGTCATTTCAGTATTTGTACTACTCATGGTCACTTCTGCTTTGATAGCTTGCTGTCCTTCTCTTTTGGGCCTTTAGCCTGATGATATATTTACTTTTTTTTTTTTTTTTTTTTTTTTTTAGTACAATTGAATAGATACAGAAAAATTACTACTCACAATAACATATTTGAACTTTTTTCTATTTTTTTTTTTTTTTTGTTGCTTCGCTAGGAGAAATCATATTTTATAGCTATCCTAATAATTACCTCTATGTTCAGTTTTACTTTCAGTCAAAGAATAACAGATTAGTGTAATAGGACAAATTTTCACACACTTTCATCATGTTTCTTGGTAGAACTGAAGCCTGGGCTGTTTTTTAAGCTTAAAAAGAGCCATTTCTTAGAATTCACACAATTATAGAAAATTCTGTTCCTCATTAGTCCTATAATGAATCACCAAGAGGGAATAAGTGTATTAAAACTTAGATCATGAATGTGAGCTCAAGCAAAAAGTTCAGATGATATTTGGCTATGTTACACTCCTCCTCTGTTTGGTTATCCTTCCTGTCCTAGCTAAATGTAGTACATCTCAGCTGCTTACAGAACAAAGGGTTTGTAAAGGGCAAGTGAAATCTATTGAATATTTTCAGAAATGTAATGAAGATAAAAAGAAAAGAAAAAAAAAAAAAGATTTCAAAGACAAAACTTAATTAGCTCTAATAGAAAACTAACTCACTAGAAAACAGACAGCATCCTTCAGAGAACAGGAAATAATACAATCTGGTAAATATTACATGTATATAAAAAAGAAATGGTTTTCACTTTGTCGTTTTAAATATAGACTTCTGCACAAATTACTTGGAAGCAGTGTAAGATCAGGAATTCTCCTCTATAAGGATAATATAATAATCTATAATTCTCTTGTTTAAAATGAAGAATTCATTGGTGAATTATAGCTAAATTCAAATCTATCACAAAAAAATTGCAATTTGCTGAGTTAATTTGCTTTCCCAGTGTTAGAAATAACCAAAAGTGCAAAGTGCAGTCTTCCTGGAGGTGTTATATTTTATCTTCCTTTCTTTCTGTATAGTTCTAGCTTTGGTTTAATTGGAAATTTTCCATACTTTTCACTAAAAGTGATGCATATGGGTTTATTGTTCCTATATTAAATATACCACCTCCAGATAGTTCTGTAGACAGAATACAGCACTAACTTGCTTTCTCTGTCAGGAAACAAATAAAAGCAAAAGAGGCAAGCTGTAATAAGACTAGTGATGAAGGCTTCATCTTTCATTTCAGCAGGCTAAGCAGGCAGGAATTTGCTAGATAGGAGGCAGGTAGAGGGAGTAACGTGTCAAATATGGCCTCCATGTTAGAATATGTGTTTGTTCAGCTTCTTTCCTTCTGCTCTCCCTGATCACACTGGGGCAGTGTGTGCCCCTCAGCTAGATATGTAAGTGACTTCCTCATCTATTTGGGTAATGTTCATCACATTACCCAAAGTGCAAATGTGAAAAATGGTGGTTGTACTAAAGAAGCTATGGCTGCATCTGCACTAGGATTTTGGTTTGGAAAAGGAACATGCACTTGAAACAGATCTCCTGATCTCACTCACTGCCTGTGCTTTGTTTTACCTCCAGTGCTTTTTCAGTGCATGAACTGGATACTTTCAGTACAAGAAAACTGGCATTTTTAACACATGTGCACCTGGGTTGCAACCAGTGGTGGGAGTCCACAGGGACAAGCCAGAGACCAGACTAATGCTAGGCTGAAATACATGCAGGATGGAATCAGCTCCTTGGTATCAATTGCTTTGCTTTACAGATCTGCTCCTCTGGTGCTGCTCTGCTTGCTTATACAGATATCACTCATGGTCTTTGGTTATCCTGGATCAAGAGACTTAACAAATAGTCAAATGCGGCCTGTCTTGTGACTCATTTTTATTCAGAATGGTTGTATGAACTTTTAAAAGCATAAGAAGAAAGAAAAAAGCCAAGTGTTAGTGTGCTGAGGCAAAACAGCATCCAGACCTTAGTTAAGAAACAGCTCTTAACTATGAAGTCTGCAGTCTAACCTCTGTCTGCTTGTCCATCCATAATTCTCCCAAGACAGAGAAAAAAGAAAAGTTTCTGTCCATCTCCAATATGGAAAGAGCTTTAAATATTTCTCTCAGAGACATTGGCCAAGTTATTATCCTGTTCATGCCAAAGGGACAAAGGGGATTCTGAAGATACCTCTGGAGGTACCTTGTCTGTCATGAAATCATTCCCTTTCCCATGTTACTACATTTCAGGGAAATAAAGGTGACAGACCTTCCTTTTGCTGTTTGGCAAGCTGGTTTTCACAATCCATTATCTGTAACTGCTAGAGCTTAATTTAATACGGTGAATGATTAATACCAAAAAGATGACCTCACCTGAAACTTCTTACTAGGACAGTCCTTTTAAGTGAGATCTTTTACATTCATTTGGCACTCAGCATTTCCTGTGTTATGATTTGTTGACAGAGATTTTGCTTTGGTGTTTTCCCATAATCTGGACCAGTCCAAGAGACAAAGGAATACAGGACTTATACTCAGAAATTATTTGGTCTCTCTTAGTATTTATTGGGTCTTTTAAGCTTCCCCATCAGGACAACAGAGGACTTTTTTTTTTTTTTTTTTTTTTTTTTTTTTTTTTTTTTTTCCCACCTAAAACTTCCATAAAACTTCTGTTCAGAAGAAATTCATAAGCTTTGTGTCCATTGTTTAGTTTTAGTCTCTCATCTCAAATGACGTATTAATTTGCCATTTTACTTCACTTAATTCTTTTAATTTTCAAGATTTATTTCCACAATAAAATTTGACTTGATAATGTCACATCCAAGCTTTTAGGTTTATACTTTATAGGGCTTATTACTCTAAAAGTTCCAGATAGAGGACTTGTCAGATGGTAATGGTGTACATCTACCTTAATGTAACTTTGATTTTTCTTGTCTCCATCTGCTGGTAGAAGATGATATTAGCTGTTTAAATGGATCATATAACGAGTAGCAGAAACAATACATTTCAAATAATAAATGCCCCTTTTACTGTTATAGACACCTCCCATTAGGAACTGGATAGAAACGATCAATTTATTTATTTTTACACCACTTAATAACAGCTAGAAAATGCTATTTTTTTTTTGATCTATTGTAGATTTACGCTGCGTTGACAGGAGAGTTAGCTATTCAAGTGAATATACTAATAACCTGAGAATTCAAATCAGTGTGCTGATGAAAATAGATTTGTTCGTTTCTATGGGAGCAAGAGACTTTCTTAAATGGTCATCACTCTTCTTAAATATTAATATTTTTACAGTTACTGAGCAAGCAGATAAAGGCAGTAACAAATAACGGGATTTTCAGTGTGATCATTTAACTTATTTCTGCAGACAGATATGTAAGGATTATGTTATACATAAACTATTGGTTCCTGCTAATGCTTATGATACAAAATTTTTCTGTATTCAGTTCAAAAGGAATGAAATACCTGCATACAATCATGTTGTTATGTATGAGCTAACAAGGAGTCTATGTTATATGCAGAAATTTTTGTAAGGATATATAGTGCACTCAGGGTACAGTGTTTCAGTCAGCAAAAGACTGCTGTCTATTCAATGAAAATGCATATGAAAGACAGAAAAACGTGATACTAGGCAGCAGAGGTGTGATGGCATGAATGTGCTTCACCTCTTCTGTAATCTAAACTGGTATGTGTCAGAAAAATGTTACACAAATATTGCAGCATTCAAAGGAGTCTTACATTTGTGTGTGATTTACTTAATGTAATTAAATATTTAGGTTGATTGTTATTTCCATCTACCCCTAATGATTTGTAGATGTTTCTGACTTTGATGTTTTTACAAGAGGTTTTTATAGATCTGCACATTTTATAAAACCACCAACCAAGCCTTTACTTTTATTTTCCATTTCCTTTTATCATGTGTTTATAGGAAGATTTTTCAAACATTGTAAAGATGCCAATAGTTATATTCATTCATGAAACAAGAGGATGTTTATGAGACATATTTCCCCCATGAAATTTCAACATGAGATGGTGCCAGGTATTCTCAAGCAAGAAACTACAAGCACTTTTGTTTTGGTGCTTTTAATTTTAAAGGCTTGTGTTAAATCCTCTGCAAAGTAACTGCTAAAATGACGGCCTTTTATTTAATAGATGTTTTTGCAGTTTGCACTAAGATTTTTATATGTTTGCATCATTGGCAAACTTTTTTTCCTCGTTTCTACTCTTGCTAGCCCTGCAGGTTCCACCTCAGTAAAAGAGATGCAAACATCATTGTTCAAAGGGATCCTTAGCAGTTTGCGAGAGGTGAACAACTGTCAGTAAAAGTCAATTCTGTCCAGAAATGTATTATTTATGTCGATGACTAGAAACAAATAAACAACCTAAATCTCAGTGCAAATACAATTTGTAGGGCTGAAAAGGAAAAGAAACATCTATTTATTTGTATCCTAAGCACATAGGAAGATGACTGACTAAAGATAGAAACAAGAAAAACCTGCAATGTAAAGAGTAAAACAAACTTTTTCACTGGTAGAGACTAAGCGTATTCCGGCTCCTATAAGGATGAATTGCATTTTGGCAGCACCTGCTACATTGATAACCACAGAGGAACATTGGAAACTGATTTAGAATAGGGGCATAACTCTGTGATGGCTGAAACAAATGAGATGACAGTCAACCTAAAAGATTTAAGAGTCTAAGTCCAAGTTTTGAAGAGAAACATTCAGTGAGGATTCTATCCTTAAGTCATTTTTGAAAGTGGGACTTGGGCTCTTGCCATGATGAAAAAAAAAAAAAAAAGCCTTAAAATACCCCAGTGATTTATAAATGTCCTTCTTGCTCTCTTAGAGCTGTTAGTACCCAAGCTGCTTTGAACGTGGTCTTTGAGCTTCTCTGTCATGGAGTTATCAAGAAGGGACTCAATTAATATCTGGTCTATCCAAGAGAGGATTTACTCAAACCATCCCTGACAGATACTTGTCCAACCTGGTCTCAAAATTCTCCTGTGACAGAGATCCCATAACCTCCCCAGGCAAATTGTTACTGTACTTGACTATCCACGTCTATAGTAAGTTTTTCATAATGTATAATGTAAATCTCCCTTGCCGTGGTCTAAGCCTATTACTTGTCCTGTCCCTTGTGGACATTTCATAGCCTTTCAGACATCTGAATAACATTATCATGTATTCCCTCATTCATCTCTTTTTAGACTTAGTTGAGGCTAAAAAAATGTCCCCTTAGGCACTGTGAAAATTTTACCCAAAGCCAGCTTATAAAGTAGAGCGGCTTTGTTAATGCCTTTATAAAATACCAATTTCAGGATAAAAGTGTAGTGTAATGGCACGTGGTATGAAAGTAATACAACTGCATCCACTTCATAGACATTATAGTTTAAATGGAGATTTGTGGTTGTATCATTTGCCCAGCTTTTTCCTTGCTGGGATGTCAGTACTGGGATATCAAAAGTCTTAGTAAATAGCTATCTCATTCTCATTCAAGCTACTCATCTGGTGTATTGGTTCTGCATTTAAAGTTGTCTCTGCAGAGTATTGCATTGTGCCAGATGTACTTCACAGCTTACTTGCAGCAATTCAGCACCTTTTAAACACTGCAGACTTTCTGAAACAGGGTCTACCTTATGCAGCACCATGCGGAACGAAGCCTGACCTACTCATTGCCCAGGCCCAACCAGACATATTTATGATGAAGTTAGGAGTATAGTTGCTAAGTAATAGTTCTGTCTTACCCTGAAGGAGTTTCCACTCAGTGTACATCATTTTTTCCTACCCTATTTGACTGACAAGATTTTAAAAGTTTGTATACATTTTCTGGCATTTCAATTAGAAGGCATGACATAGGGTTGTGTACATTTTATTTTTATTTTATTTTATTTTATTTTTTGGAAAGGAGTAGTGACGCTTGTTGTTTTATTCATCTGAAAGGAGAAACACAACTTGAAGAGCACATCCACATCATGTCTACCTGCCTCTTTGTGTCCAGTGAGGGGACAGATGGGACTACCAAAAAAGAGCACTGCACAGTATGGACACCAATAGCAGCAAAAAGAATTTTCTTTTTGAGGTTCTTCTTTGAATATGTTCTTAATGTTTATGTGTCAGTTCTGCTGATGTGGCATCTCAGGTTTTAAATTAATATCGTTGTAATGCCTTTCTCTTTAATTAAAAAAGAGAGCTCCCCCGTAGGAAATTTCCTAAAACAAAACTCATTAGTAATAAACAGATTAAATCTTTATCAGTTAATCAACACTATAAACTTCTGAGTGTTCTGAGAGTGGCGTGAGATAACACTGTCGTCATAATAAGAGCGTTTGAAATCATTAGGGATCCCACCGAGCTGTTTAGGTGGTGAGAAAATAATGATTGAGGATGGGTCCCCCTGCAGAGCTCACATATGAATTCCCCTAAAGATTAAAACTGCAAAAATCTGGATTTCGTGTTGCCCCATCTCTCTTTTTTTTTTTTTTTTTTTTTTTTTTTTTTAATACACAACAGTGGTGGGCAGTATCCAACAAATTCTTACTGATGCTGATACCAGAACCTGCCGTGGTGCCACAGAATTGTCATGCAGGTGGTTAGTGAAATTTTAGGAACTGCTTATGGGATGGGAGTCTCTCCATAAGGGCTAGGTGACACTGTTGCTTCCTGAGGTCTAAATACAAAGACTGAACAGGACTGCAAGTGAATTGGCCATTCTCACTTTATTCCTCAAAAACTTATTTTGTGCTGCAAAACACAGCCTGCTTCATAGCTGCTTGCCCTGGAAAAAAAGATTCCCAGTTCTTTCCCCTTCATTAGAACTGAATCCATAGACAGCTGTAAAACAAAAAGCCCTCATATAGATGGTCCAAATTGAACTATGCTGATTAATCTCAGAGCCATGGGGGACTCTTTCTATTTAGAAGCCTTTAGCTACTATGGCACTGTCAGTTTTGGAAATCAGTTGGTAGATGTCCTCACTTTTCTGTCATTCATTCCAATCTGACATCCGTGTTCAAAAGCACAAATCTCAGAAATACCTCTTTCTTTTCCTCTTATTGTGGTATGTCTTCATGCAGTACATTTTCAAGCAGGTTTTCTGGGGCTAAATTGTTTATAACAACTTCCTTTGTATTCATAATTACAGTCAGCTCTGTCACCTGTGAATTAAAACCTTTTATTAAATACCTTTATGAAATGCTAGGTACAGATTTACTGGGAGGGGAATGAGAGGATGAAAGAGCTGTTGCATTCTTATTAACAGCCACATAATGCATTTGTGTGCTACGACTGGGACTGCTTCTGCCTTTGAATGTCATTTGTGCATTTGGAGAAACAAACACGGATACTTTTTGTTTCATTTTTGAAATAATGAAAGATCACTTTCTGTCAAGAAACCAAATGCCCTGGCTTGGCAAAATGGACCGTTTGCAAGGGATAGTGTCATATGATCCTTCTGATCATACAACTTTTTTACCTTACTATTTCTGTCATTCACAGACATGTCTGGGTGACCTTCAGATCTCAGAGGAAGGTCTTTAACTCCTTGCTGAAAAAGGAGAATGTGTCCCATGATTATCACCACTTACCTATTCCTCTCCTCCTTACTTTTTCCTTTCTCTTTTTTTTTCTTTTCAGGATGGAGTAGGTGTAGATGAGAAGCTGTCTTTACGGCGGGTAGCCGTGGTAGAAGATTTCTTTGACATTATCTATTCCATGCATGTTGAAACTGGGCCTAATGGAGAACAAATCAGAAAACATGCTGGACAAAAGAGAACGTATAAAGCAGTAAGTAAAAAAAAAGACAACAACCGATCAACTAAAAGTAAACAATAGTCTCTAAAAGTGTGAGTTATTTGGGCTTAGTCACATGGCTTGCAATTTGTGTTTTCTGTTTTTTGTTTTATTTCTTTCTTCCAGCTGGATTAGTACCGCAGCCTTCACCTTCAAATTTATGTCTGAGATCTTTCAATACTGCACGACAACATACAGTTTAGAAATCAGGAGGGCCACACATCCTGTGCTATAAGGGCCAGATGCATTGGCTTCAGTAGAGATGTTCTTACTGGTACAAGCAGAGATTTTATGCTTTCTATAATGGTTTGACAATTTCTCTAATAGCTCGATATTAATTCATTGCTATTAATAGGATGTATTCTGAAAGAAGACTTATAAGGTATTGTCACAACTTTGCTAAATAAGGTGCTGTACTTCAGCATATGAATGAGGTTTCCTTATAGTTTCTTGCTGCTGACTAAGTATTGTTTTTGGCTTAATGGTATGAAAACTTGTAACTTGCTGAAATTGAAAAGGCCAGACAGCTACTAGGTACAATGAGAGGAGTGTTGAGAGGGCAGCTGCCAAATCTGTATACACTGGCTGAGTAGAAAAAAAAAGTATTATTTCTAAGATTTTTAATTGTGTTTTATTGCTTGAACTAAACAGTTTGGCCACTGCCATAAAATATTGGTAAGTAGCTTTTGTGTTTAGTGGCACAAATATAAACACTTTGCTTATGTAGAACTGACAAAACATGTACTACTCCTTCCCATGGTGCCTGAGATATGCATGCTTCCTTAGACTCCAATGGCCGATCCTTCATGCACAGGGATGTGATAGTGCCAGGCAAACTGAATGGCTGAACCTGGTCCACCTGCCCAGCTGTTTACAGCTGCTGGACCTTTTCCCATGGCTCCAGAGGGATGGAGCTGGCAGGGGACTGTGCATGGGGTCCTAAGGTGATCTGTCACCCTGAATACAGTGTTCTTAACCTTACAATCAACTTGCAGTCATGCCAACTATTTTTAGAGAAATGCAACCAAAATGTATTGGCACTCCATGTTTTTCTATCCATATCTCAACATTTAGCTAGAAGAAATAGCTTTCTTTCCATTACTGTCTCTCTCCCGGATGTTCCACCCCCACCCCCCCCCCACCCCCCCCCAGGTATATAACAATCTTTACTATGTATCTCTGAATCCCTTTACAAATATTTTATTTATAGGCTATTTCAGACAGTTTGTTGTGTGATAAGCTCTTGGCAATGCTCTTTATAATTTGTTCCCGGCAGTATTGACCTGAAAGTAGATGTATGAAGGAAGACACCAGTCATCTGGGTGTGCTTTGTAAGGCTTGGAGTGATATTTCAGGATGAACACAAACTGTCTAAATTAATTTTCATCTAACACCTCAGCCATTTTTATACTTGGCACTGTGTTTTAGAAAGCATTAGAAAAGTAATATTTTCATTGACTTTCTATTTTGTTTTACTTCAGTAAGCTGTTCAGAGATATAGATCTCAAACTTTGTAGAATAACATATAAGTGTAAGGAATGTTGCCAAGTATAAATAGAGTGCTTCAAGTCATAATCCTACCAATGCATAGGACATGTATAATATTTACTATTATAGATATTTATAAATAATATTTACTAATGTATAATATATACTAAGTATAATATTTACTGCTATAAGAATCTCATGATTCCAGGACAGATAAGAAATTTTTTTATTGTGGACAGCATGAAAGACAAGTAGTGTAATTTTCATGAGAACAATTTGTGCAGATTCAATAACCTACACCACACTCTTCATGTGATGTTAACTTTTATTTTAATTGAGACATGGGTTTACTACATTGCTATGAGCAGATAATCAAGGTGCCCAAATAGAAATTTCTATATCATTACCAAAGTCTGTAATATTTTTTTATTCATTTTATTGCTTATTTGTTTGCTATGGGCATTGAGTCATATTTCCCAAAGATAGGATTTACATATATAATTTTAAAGCATTTCCATAGATTAAAAAGAAAAAAAAAAAAAAAAAAAAAAGAGAAGAAAAAATGACTGGAATTCCATGCAGTATCTCCTTCTGTGATGATGCTGCAGGAAAGAGGTAGTGTCTTGGGCAACTGTCTTACAAAAATTGTACCCTAAGAGCTTTATAAATCAAACTAAAGTACTTTGGCGGGGTTTAATTTTATTAAGTGAATTGGAAACAAGATTAATTTAGTCTTGTTTCTTTATTCACAAGTCAAAAATGAATCATCCTTAACATCTGTAAATGTATATAACATGCATAAGCCTTCACCAAACAGTTTGAGTTAACAGTTTTTACAGGAAGGGTTGTTTGCAACTGTATACTATAACTGCTATTTGTTATTCATAATTCCTGGCATGGAATTCCTGGCATTCCTCATATTTGTAATTCCTGTATCACATTGCCTCTGCTCTCTGACTGGATAACTGGAATGTTTTATCAGAAAAACAATTGGGAGAAACCCACCCCACTTTTTATACAAAATTGCTAAACTTTCAAAATTCATAAATACTGTCATGGATTTTCAGTACCTGGATATTTCTAAAAATATAGATGGCACAGCCCTAAGAGTTGCAACATAGTAATTTCAAGTAATTAATTTGCTTATATATGTATGGATCTCTATTTTCAATTGTGAACCTGCTCCATTCAAAATTTTGAACAGTACTCAAGCATGATTAAAAAGATAATGAAATTGTCAAAGGTAACTTAATTAACCACTGCATTTATATGGAGTAACACATTTGGAATTGGTAGTGTCTTCTCATTTTTGATAAAGTGTCACCCCAGGTGTTGGAGTGCTCAAATTTGTCAGTATTTCTCTCTGAAAACATGTTCAGAACAGCTACAGGCTCAATTACAAATCTCTATTCTATAGCGACTTGTTTATATTAACTGTGTGGAAATGAATTGTGTTTTTGCAACTTATTTCTGTGGACTTCCTCCAGGGGTGCTGCACAGGAAGGTAAATAGTTTGTGGTGCTTGGTACCTCTAAAGGAGCAGTATATTGGAAGGAAGCTTATAAAATTTTCATGGTACAGAGATGTACCAAACTCAAACTTTAGGATTTATTGGCACAAATTTTAAAAAATATTAGGAAGGCATTTGTTATTCAAACTTAATCTTAAGTTAATTCAGTTTAAGATTAGAATAAGGTCCATTTTTTTCTTCTCTGTACACTAATACAAGAGAAGGGAATTGTACATACTCTGTGTGGAAGACGTGGTAGGGTAACCTTGAAAATATATGACAAAGGGTGAACTTCCCATTTAGCTAGCAGGTTTCATGCTCATTTCAAGTGCTTGACTTGTATACGATACAAAACTGATGGGCTATGTTCCTTGCCAGAATAACTGTACTTGTAGGTAGACTTACACCAGCAAAAATAAAGACCTGACTTTGATACGTAAAATGAAATCAAGAGTTGTTATGCTTTTAAATTACATCCAGAGTGTTGCAATATTGACATTCATCAAACTGAAGGAGTACTTAATATGCATTTATAATTTTGGTTAGTTCTGTGGTTCCCAGGGAGGGCCTTGTCTGGGAGATGATTCCCTCACAAAAGCAGGATATGAGACACAAGGCCAGGCCAAGTCTGCGGCTCAGCAGGAGGACAGGTGACTAGGAAGGTGGAAGGAGAGTGGCCCTTGGTGCCAACGATAACAGCAGTGCTCAAACAAGTGCCTTGCCTGTCCTGTTTTCCACAGATCTTCTGGGCTACCATGCTCCACAGATGGTGGAGTGAAACACATGGCCTAGAAGAGCTGGTTGAGCAGTCAGGAAAAAGTGCAGAGGATCCTCAGATGGGTGGCTCTGCTCACACTCATGTACAGCTCAGTGTCCTAGAGGAACTACTTTGCTTTGGGATAGAACATTTTTCTCTCTGTCCAAAAGGACTGTTTGGATGTGTGTAGGCATCAGACCCTGAGTGGAAGGGTGCGGTGTTGGAGCGGAGACAGGAATATACAGAAAAGAAATGTTCAGGTGAAGAATTTGTAGGGCTTAGTGGGAAAGATGTGCAACAAGTGCATAGCTAGCTTCTCTGTGTCTTTGTTGAGCTACATATCTTGATTTACACTATTCAGATGTATCTAAATTTTAAATTCAAGTTTTGAGGAATTGGAAGTGGCAGCAAATGGGAAAGTTGTGGCTGCAGTAGTAGTAGAGTGTAAAAGTCTCAAGCTGTTAGGACACCTCTTTGTCACTCACTGCAAACCAGGAAAAAACAGTAGCCTTATTATTTTTTTCAAGAAATGCTGTTGTCTCTATTCTGAAGAAGGGAAATATCTCTGCCTCCTCCCAGGTCCAGCTCTGAGGACAGTTAGGCCAGACTTAGTGGTCAAGCACTGTTTTTAAGAGTAGATTTTACTTTTCTACAGTATTCTTAAAACAAAACAAAACAAAACAAAAATAGATTTTTATGTTATTTAAACAATAAACTATGAATAATAAATCCCTCATCTTAGCGTATTACATCTCGACAAAGCTTCCTATCACTAAGTGAAACGTCTACCTGAGAACAGATAGTGCAAGTTTTGCAGCCACCTTAAACACCTGAAATTCTATGCACTTGAATACTTTTACCTGTGAATCTGATATCTGCCTGTTGAGCCAGCATAGCCACAGTGCAAAGCCTTGAAACATTGCAGCAGTGAACTTGAGTTGTGAATGAGGGTTGCGATGTCTGAGCAGGGGAAATAGGTCGGTTAATAAAATTCCCAGCCCATGAATGAAAAAAGAGCACTAAGATGATGAGCTGGAAGGGAAGTAGGCATGCAAAACATGTGGGAGATATTTATGTGTCAAGGGAAAGTAGCTAGAGGCAAGACTCTGATCAGAAAGGTAGTACATAAATATATATCATCTGAGGAATAACAGGACTCTCTTAGGTGTGGGGCAATATCTGGGGTCCTGTTCTCCATCTTGCTCTTACAGTAATAAATATTTTTCTGTCAACCTAAGAAAAACCTTGAAATCGTGAAACATGACATGACTTTTTTCCACCCTCAAACCAAGAATGTGCTTGTGAGTCCCCTCTAATTACCACACTGAACATGTTTTCCTTGGAGAAAAAAAATAAAAATCACAGGTTGCATTCCCTTCAAGTCCTTCCTTCCCTTCATCAAACAGGGTTAAAGCAGGTTTGTGCCCTAGCTGGTCTCCATCCAAGGCAAACGCTATATATGGGAAAGCAGAAGACTGTGAGGTTTGTGTAGGGCCTTAGCACACTAAAATACTTGGATCCACACTACTCCTTTGTGCAAGGCGAAACATCCAAGCCCTGTTCACTTTTTTTCTTCTGACTTGTTCCTGCTTTCTTGCAAAGGGCAAGCTTTGAGTGTCCTGGCAAGGAACCAGCTAACATGTGCCTCCCTCTCAGAAAGCTGGTCTTTTTACACGGGAAGGGAGTGGAGCTGTGAAGTAGAAGTTGAGTATGAGAGGGACCAGCATTTTCCACAATATAGCAGGGTAGTGAGCTCTTGATAAAACCCCCAGCAGTAGTATATCTGCTTTCTTACATCAGTCTTCTATTCTGACCTCTTGCTTAGGAAAGGAGAGGACTTTCCTTGGCTGGTTTGCCCTCCTGTCATCAAGAAACCAGTTTCTGCCACCTGGTTTGATGGCTCTGGGCCCAGGACAGATTTCCATCCTCTCTCTCTCTCTGTCTCTCTCTCCTCTTTGAATTCTTCTTTGAGTCATCTCCCTTCACCTCATTACCCTTAATTAAAAAAATATACATGCACACCAAAAATTCTCTCTGTTCTGACACATCGTATCATCCAGACTACACATACATTCTCCATGTTAATGCTTTAGGGGTTAATAGGTTCACTTGCAAAATTTCACTCTCTTTCCTCACACTTGTCTTTCTGACTATGCCATATGTGTCCTAAAATCTGCCTTTCAGTTTAGTGCTCATTAATTTTCCAAATAAAAATGGAGCTCTGAAAACTACATCATCACAACGTCCTGCAATTAAATCATCTGGACTTTGGGGAGAAAAAAGTTAATTTTGCCCATTTTCTCTGCCCGCAGTAACACAAGGGGAAGGCAACATAGTTCTCATAGACATAGGCATACTTCACTTAGCTCCAGTGTAAAACAGATTACATGGTCAGGTACTGGATTACTTCCCTCATAGTAGTTGTGTTCTGCATAGAATCCAATAGATAGCACATAGACCAATTCCAGATTTAGAAGGACTTTTTTGCTGGGTGAAGTTTTGGAAGGGTTGATATATGTCAAAATCTGTTGGACTGTAGACTTCTTATGAACAGTGGAATAAAGTCATAAAAGTTTTAACTCTTATTCTACTGATGTCAACTATGTTTTTATTGTCCTTTGTGTTCAGAGTTAAAACAAAATATATCTAGGCCTGCATGGACTATATTGTTAGGGAATGTTTTGCTTCTTAACCTGTAACTTTTGGGGGTAAACTAAACACTTATTATTTTGGCACTCTTTGCTTAATGCCCCAGAAGTCTAGTTTCTTCTTCATATTTTTTCCCCCTTTACAATATTAAAAGCATTCAGCTGTAACAGCTATACCTAGCACACAACACCTAAACATCGGCCTGCTCAAATCTGCGTATTTTCTGGTTTGTCCATGAACTGGAATACATCCAGATACAACGCATTTCTACAAAGGAACAGAAGATGTACTAATGTGCAATAAAACCTCCAGTAAGAATAAGGAATTATATAAGGCTACTTCTAAAGCATCACATTTGAAGAAAGCATGTGTATAATTTGTTTTTTAATCAATCCAAGTCGTATTTCCCTCTTTGGATGTACCTTGGGATACTTTATCAATACGGTAAATTGGATGCAATCTGGGATGTTATATCAGCATGACAAATCAGTGCTGCATGTTCTGTGGTTGGTAGAGACATATGCATGACCAGTTTCCCGTAAATGATAGCAAATATATGCCTGTCTGCATCATGAGTGTGTGGATATAAACAATGTAATATCCCCCAATTCAATTAACTTTTCTACCTTTTTTTTTTTTTCTTAAAATGTAAAAGCACTTTTTTTTTGTTGTTGCTTGTTTCTTTGTTTTGTTTTTAATAATTGCATTATGATAGTATTATTTTATTGCAGGGCATCACTGAATGATATGGCCTGGCTATATTTTTGTTAGCTAACGGCCTTGAGAAGAGAACTAGGAGCAGTGCTACAGAAGGCAGTGAGAATAGGACTGGGTCATTATTGCTTTCATTCAGACAGAATAGAGGATAGAAACATTTTTTTTTCTGATGAAGTCAGACCACTATTTCAGTGTAGTTACTTACAAAGTGTCATAGGCCTCCCCATTTTGCTCTGAAAAACATGCAAGCCAGCTCCATGAACTACATCAGTCCAACCTTGATCTCAAGCTGATAAACTCCACTTAGAGGTAAAATACAATATTTTATGTTCAACCTTGTGTTGATTTTATTAGAGATCTTCTAGGCCACTTTTGGTGCTAAGCCAGCTGGTTCAGAGCATAGCCAGAGCTAGCAAGCTGCTATCTCCATCTTATGGAGTAGATGTGCCCTTCTTCAGTGAGAAAAGCAAACAGGAGTCTGCACTGCTGGGGGGTGTGAGTTGTTTTTTTTTTTTTTTTTAAACTTTCTGCCACTGAAAATTGAAAAGAGATTTTTTAGATATATTCAAGAAGCAAGATTAAGGAAAATTGTAGGTCATGTCCTCTACATATCTCTTTTAACTTGATATGTATTGTGTTATGGCAATTTACACAAGCTGAAGTCTTGGCCTGAAAATGATTAAAGTGATTGATTCAAACTACAAAGTAAACAGGGGAGGAAGTTGGTAAAAACTGATGTTATTTAGGGAAGGGCATCCTTAAAACTGTGTTGCAGTGGGAGGTTGGAGACACAAGCATCTGCTGTGTGGAAAATTTAGTTATAAAACCTGGTTCCTTTATAGTCAGTAGAGCATACCTATCAAATCTGGGACTTAGCTCACTTGCTTTCCATGGAGGATTTTCATCTTTTCTGAGCAGAAATGGAATTTCGACAGAGATGTTTGATTAGAATAAATGGAGCATTCCTATCAAATGCAGGCAACTAATGAATCCATGGGTAAGCTCCATTAATTTCAATACAGTGTTAAATGTGTTAAATGTTATGAGAGAGAGCTTGCTGCATATGTGCACTTAGCAATTTTCTTAATGCTAAGTTCCATCTGATTTTAAGTAAGTTCTTTCATTTTATATTCCATAAAGTCTGAGTATAACCAATGTTTTCAAATCTAGAAAGGTAAATAGGCATTTGTTCAGTGGTACAAAAAACAAAAACAAAACCAAAAACAAAACACAGGTAAAATGATCTGAAATATGTTTGGTAGGATCTCTCATTCAGAAGGGATTTCATTTAGTGCCTGCATTTTCAGATAAATTGTTTTTGGCCCAAGGAAAATCTATACCAGTTCTTCTCACAAAACAAATTTTGCTTTTAAAATAATCCCCTTCTTTTCCCCCCAAATGCACTGATCTCTGTGGTGACCAGTGACAGGACCCGAGGGAACTGCATGGAGCTGGGACATGGGAGGGTCAGGCTGGGGGTTAGGGGAAGGTTCTGCACCCAGAGGGTGGTTGGGCACTGGGACAGGCTCCCCAGGGCAGTGGTCACAGCACCGAGCTGCCAGAGTTAAAGAAGCGTTTGAACAATGCTTTCAGACATAGGTCTGATTTTGGGGTGGTCCTGTGTGGAGTTGGGAGTTCAGCTCAATGGCTCTCGTGTGTCCCTTTCCAAATTAGGATATTCTATGGTTCTATAATTCTATGAAGATTTCTGTTATATATTAAACAAACAAACAAACAAACAAACCAAACAAACAAAAGCAATAAACAGCCTGACCAACAATACCATGAACAGGATGGAATAATTCTTATTTTACAATGCGTAATTTCCCATGTTTTTCCAGACCAAACTCATGTCACATCAGGAAAGCACTAATTTAAATTCCACCTATATTTCAAAATACAATGTCACTGATGAATTTGGTCCATGGGGTTTCAGGAAATTAGACTTTCAACACAGACTAAATAGGTGACAAACAGGTCAAGAGGAGTGTAAGAGGGACAAAGTAGATCATTCACCCTGCTCTTAACATCCTTGTGAAGAGCACAAGCTTTTTGCACAATATTTAATCCCATTTATATCCAGTTAAAGGAAAGTATCTTGTCCTTTCTGTATGCACACTTTCATACAGTCCACCTCCATCTTTCTGCACTTCCTACGTAGACTTGGATCAACATAGCCTCTTGATAGGAAACTGAATCCTGCTGCAGGTTTTGCAGTTAAGGAATACAAGTAGATATCAGTTGATTCTTCTTTTAACCTCTCTTGCTGGGACTTTGTCTTTTTGGGGGAAACACCTCTATTGCAAAACAGTCACCTTGGTTGGGAAAAGAAGGACTAGAGATTCTTCACACTCGCATTGTTCTGTATATATATACATCCTGTAAAATGCGAGTGTGTAATAGAATCACAAAAAAGCCATGGCTTTGCCTGGCAATGTCTTGAAAACATCTAAGGTTGGAGATTCTTCTGTCCATCTGATAAACCTGTACCCTAGCCTGTTAATGGAAAAGTTTTTCCTCATGTCCTGTCTGAATGTCCCAAGCCACAATTGGTGGTTGTTGTCAATGAAGTTGGTGGCTAAAACTCTGAAGGGTTTCTCTCCACAGTTCTTGTAACTCCAGTTCAGGTAGTTGTGGGCTGCAATTAGATCTTTCTCTGCCTCATAACTTACTCTTTGTCACACAAAACAAATCTACCCCCCTCAAATCAAATCCAAGCCAGTTGCTTTGGGCTTCAGCTTCTGTGGTGGTCTGCCACAGGGCCTTCTCCTGCTTCTGAGCCACCTTCTTGAACTGTGGAGGGGCAAACCAGACGTGACATTCCAGCTGCTGCTTTACCAGCACTGAGTAAAGAAGTATAATAACTTTTTTTGATCTGCTGGCCATATGCTTTATGTAGCCAGTACGAAATTTTTTTATCTGTGATCAGAGTTTGCTGTTGGCTCATTTTCAACTTGGCACCAACCATCACCAAGTCCTTTTCAGCAAGGCAAAAATGTCTATAAAGATATATGCATTCCTAGAGAGAAAGTGGGAAAAATGCAATCTTTCAAAACAGCAATAAGTCCTTCCAAGTCCTTCCTCCTCTCCTTTCTCTCTCTCTCTCTTTTTTTTTTTTTTTTTTTTTTTTTTAATAAAAATAAAAATTCCTCTGACCCTCTGACACACGTGAGTATGTGGTTGGAAAGAATGATTGTATTGAAAGAAGGAGACAACCAAAATATATTGTTTCAAAGTATCTCCAGGTGATGCAGAATCTCTAAATTTGAGTGACTCCCAAATTCTATAACTGTTAATAAAAATAATTTATTTGCCCTGCAATATAAGTCACAAGCTTTCCAATACTATCTTCACAAATATTCAAATCATCACTGCTAATGCACTGAATCCTGTATCTGTCTACATATTGTTACAGTCAAAACAAATAGAGCATATAAGCCAAGCTTATCTATCTACCTATCTATTTATTTATTTATTTTGTATTGGTTATAAGAAAAATAATGGTTTTCAGCTTTCTTTTTTAAAAATAGCCCCTCAGCAGGAAGCCAGTTATGTATGAATCTATTTGCTGAAAGAAATTGAAAAAAACTATAAACAGAAAAGGAAGCCCCTATTGATAGGAGTGAAATTTTGTTCAGTATCTACTATTATTAGCCACTAGATGAGAAGTAGGCAGATTGGATAGATGTTTATTGAAATTCTGTATAGTACGCAGAACACTCTTTTATTGTACTTCCTGGCATTATATGAAAATAAGCCTTATTTGGAAATATGATGATCAGTTCTGTTAAATCATGTTCAATCATCTTATATAATAACACCTATATTTTGTTATTCATTTCAGATTTCAGAGACCTATGCCTTCCTACCGAGAGAAGCGGTGACACGATTTCTAATGAGCTGCTCAGAGTGCCAGAAAAGAATGCATTTAAACCCAGATGGAGCAGATCATAAAGGTAGTTTTAGTGTCAAATAGCGGAATGTAAAGTAATTTTATTTCTAATACCCATTTATATTTGCCTAGCTTAAGTGAGGGTTCATAAAAATTTGGTAGACTGGAACAGTTCAATAAGTCAGATCATCTCGTTTACTTAAGCTGGAAGGTAGTGAATCTTCTGCTTTTGCTTAAGGATGGAGTGTAATACCATATGCACCCTCAATAGAAAGATGATTCTATCTGGAGGAAATCATTTATTTTGCTAGGGAAATGTTTATATGGAGGCTTAAACATAAGGAACAGATAGACTGCATGTGCTGTAGTCATTTGGGATAGAAGTACTCATCACTTTCCAGGTTTCAAACTTGATTTCCATTTTTCTTCAGGAGATTTCCATCTGCACAGCCCACAAGCAATTGAAAATGCCAAAGTTAGAACTAAATGACATAACTGTCTGACTTTGACTGCCGAGTAGGCTGAAGTAGCCTCCACAACTAACATATAATGCATAATAAATATTTTTATTACAGATAATGGAAAACCTCCAACTTTGGTGACCAGTATGATTGATTACAATATGCCAATTACCATGGCCTATATGAAACACATGAAGCTGCAGCTACTAAATTCACAGCAAGATGAGGTACAAAATGAAACCTTTTAAGTTTTTTATTGTTGTTGTTTTCCTGTATTCTTTGTTGCTTGTCTTTGTGGTAGCCAAGGAACTGAACTGAAGATTGATGTGGATCCCGTCTTTATAATTCATTGCTAGAATAGTAACTCTGAAATCAAACCAAGGCTGTGTGCAAGTGATCAGTTTGAGAGAAAGTGTCATGACTTAGTGCCCTTCCATGGCTGGGGGTAATATGTTGTACTGCTTCAAAGAACCCGAAGGTGCCCTCTTACTGTCTGAACCACTGGAAACGATAAGGGGGGCAGCATGTTTGCCTCAGACTTAGCGCTATGCTCAGCAGTGACTTTCGTTGTCCGCTTCTGGAGAGCAATACCATCGACAGCTGAAATGAATGCCATGATGCTCTCAAGGTTAGTAGCCAGGATGCAACATGTTACGGTGAGATAGATGGAAACCTTAGCAACATCTGCTGATATCTTCAAGGCAAAAAGCTTGATAAATAAGAGTAGGGGGTTCTTTTGAAACCTCAAATAAAAAGACAGTGAAAAAAAAAAAAAGAAGAGCTGTAGCCTGAGAATCAAGCTCCTTAGAGAGAACTGGAGTTGAATTGCATTTAATTCATTTCAAGAATTATTTCTGTGATGTATTCAGATTTTTCTCAGATATTAAGAGATACTTTGTCAATTGGAGGGCACCTACCAAATCTTTTGCAGTACACTAATTTTCCTAGAAATATGTTCATTTACCATTTGAACTGCCAAATATTTAGAAGCCCAGCCATTTGCCAGCCAAATAGCAGTCCTGCGTGCTGTGTCCTTCTGCTTGACTACAAGATTTTTTTAATTATTATTATTTTTTATAAAGAGAACCTCCCAAAACTACCTTAGCAGCTGCATTATCCCAAAGACCCTGAGTGACCCTTGACTTTTGTGGAGTCAGCCAGATTTGGTTTCATAATAAGTAGCTGTCAGCTACAACTAGAGATGTATGAATTATTCAGCACCCCATAGAATGAGGATTTTGTCACTCTTGCAGAAATATCAGGATCCTTGTTTCACTTTTGCCTGATTTTTTTTTTGGTTTGTTTTTGAAAAAAAATATGTATTTATTTTTATTGGGAAGGGTGTATGGAGAGATCCTTGACTCTGGGTTCTTCACACACACAAATGCAGCCTAGTGTGCTGGCCCTTTTTAGGAATCTGACAGCAGGATTTCAAGCAGCAGGAGGTAAGAGGCTTTATCCCTGCAGTAGCCTTAGGAGTTAAAGGACTCTTTGGTTTCCCCACTTCCCCTCTTTCAATATTACTCAGCCCACAGTAGGGTCAGGCACTCATGATGGATCAGGGCCATCTGCCACAGTTTCTCTATAGCCTGAATGTTTTGGTGTTGTCACTCTGGTCTGATGACTGATATTTTCATTAAACCATTTTTTCATCTGGATGAACCAGCGGCAATGATACACGGGCAGCAGGAAGCAGCATTGCTTGGTATCTCTGTGCCCAGCTCAGTTTTGTAGCTCTAATGTTACTGAGTATGAAATGTTGGCAATGTTGGATTTATAAAAAGAAAAGTAGTTTTTGATATGTTTTAGTCATAACGTGTTTGCCAGAGCAGAGTGGACACAAGGAGAGTTCTCAAGATAATCTTTACATCCTTTCTCAAAGAATTGTGGCTAAGAAATTCTTTTTAAATACAGGCTGTACATTTCTTACACAGAAAAAAAAAAAAGGCAGTGAAATGTTACAGTACAAAGCAGGAAGATTCCTGGTGCATATATTCAGATTATGTCATGCACTTAAAAACATGCTTTGGTTTATAAGAAGGTTCTGTTTCCAAGGTTTCATCAATCATATCTGTGTTCTTATGGAGGGGGTGGAATTGAGACAGGAGTGAACTGAGATGCCACAACTAGCTAGCACAGTGATTGAAAGCCTCCAAGTTCTCTCATCCTCAGTTCATCATTTTTCATCTGAGGCCATTGATGAAAGGGAAACAAGCTTGATCTAACTGGAGAACTCATTCACATGTGGGAATTTACATTTGTGCTGCAACTGGTACAAAGGCCAGCAGCTACCAGCTCATGCTCCCCATGTGGGTACATCCAAATTCAGAAAATGTTTTACACAATGTGTACAGTGAGTTGGAGATGTTCTACAGAGGCAAACACAGGCTGCCCATGTGTGTTGTTGTTTTTTTATACCTATGCAAGTAGCAGATAACCATAATTGCGTTATTGGGAGCCCATATAGATTGCCCAGCCTCAGAAATAGAAAATGTAAGCTGCTGCTTGCTGATCCCTGCAGGGATCAATGAGAAATACCACTGTGCCTTAACACTAGCATAATGTTCCAGAAGATCTTAGGGAATTCGTGTCTTGATCTTGCTTTATGAGAAAGCAGCATGCATTTTCCCTAAATCCCAGAACCAGCTTGTTGTGTACCTCAGCCCCATCTGTCTGGGGCTCAAGGCTGGTGGACACCAGCTCCCCATGCCCAGCTCACACAAGGGCATAGCTCTTTTATTTGCTGTTGCCTTATCTGGGGTGCTTAACACCCTGCCTGGGCAAAGGTAGAGAGGTACCGACTATAGAAGGCCTCACTTCTCCATTTCTTTTTTTTTTTTTTTTTTTTAAATAAAACTTTGAGAACAAGCTGTGTTTGTGCCATTACATGACATTGTCTTGCTGTGATGGTGCAGAACAATATCACCTTGCATGTTCTTCTCTAACCCCTGGATGGCAATTGGTATTGCCATCCTGGTTCAACAAGAAATACCTATGCAAGCTGGAAAAAACACCAAGATCCAAGAGAGGAATTGATCTAAGGGCCAAGTGCTTAGAAAGAAGAAAGCAATGTTAGCATCTGTAGAAACTAGTTCACAGTAAATACATGGTAAATCAAATTGTAAACTTTGCTTCTTTTATAGGTTACTTCTGGTAAGCAACCCAAACAACAGTCTGTTATTTGTTAAAACAAAGTTTTAATTTTGTTCATTTTTTGTTTGTTTTGATTTTAAAACAAAAAGGCTTATGTTAAATGGAAAAGTATTTTAAACTAATCTTTAAGGGATACAAAGTTATCTGCCTTATTTTTCTGTATGCACTTGAAATGGCTTTTCTTCACAACAGGAGTAATTATCTCAGAAAAATTGTTACTGAAAATATAGCACTGTAGGTTTGTATGTTGCCTCCACAGCTTACAGAATAAGACTTGTGAATGCTAAATTTTTAATCCATAAATGGTTGCATGAACTTCAGTCGGACCGAAACAAGTGAAATCGAACACATATTATACACATATTAAACACGTATGTGAACACTCATGGGACTAGATACAAAACTGTTTTGCTTGTGTAACTGGGGACAAACTTTCCAATTGTGACTTTTTGTACTCTGTTACCATCACTAGAAGAGTCTCTGTAATTGGACTTGATGGATAAGTCATATTAAAGACGTATGAGGTGGAATAAATTCCAAGTGATTTTCATGTGATTATATTACTTTGGTTTGCCATTGACTGTCGTTTGAGCATGGTAAACAATCTTCCTCATGTTCATAGATGCTTCTGTAAACACAATGGCAATGTAAAGGTGATGTCATGATAAGAGAATTTGGTTGTGGTTTCTTATTAGGTCAAGTTGCAATTTAGAAATATTTTACTGTAAGTGGTAAGCACAGGGTTACCTGCCTTGCTTCAGAAAGGTAGAAAATTCAGGCATGTAATGTGGAGAGCTCTCCCCAGCCATGCCTGAGTAACAAGGACTTTGCATGGGGTCTCTAGTTACAACCCTGTTTTACAAAATGCTATGGAAACAGATATGAGTGTGATTATGCAGTATCATCATAGTTGATCAAATTGCATTTGTCAGACTATCATATCACATAAATGTTGTGTGTTCCTTGCTCTTTATGTGCTTTGCTTGTTCACTTATATACATGAAGTATTACTATGTGAATGTATTCCATGTCAGGTATAAGTGAAATGAATTAGAGTGGGTAAGCTCCACATATAATGTGAACAGCATACAATATTTTCTGACATGTCTCTGAAACTTTCAATTTGCAGGATGAAAGCTCTATAGAAAGTGATGAGTTTGATATGAGTGACTCTACTAGGATGTCAGCTGTGAACTCCGACCTCAGCTCAAATCTCGAAGAGAGAATGCAAAGTCCTCAGAATCTCCAAGGCCAGCAGGATGGTAAGGTTCTCTTTTCATACAGAAAATGTGGTATTGTCTTGTCTCTCTCCCATTCTGTGCCTTCATTTAGTACCTGCTGTGTCCTTTTCTTCATGGTGAGTTTCATTAGGTAATTTGAAATGCATGTTCCCTTTGTATCAGCATGAAGAGGATGAAGTTGGTTGTGTTTTTCCTTTCCTTTCCTTTCCTTTCCTTTCCTTTCCTTTCCTTTCCTTTCCTTTCCTTTCCTTTCCTTTCCTTTCCTTTCCTTTCCTTTCCTTTCCTTTCCTTTCCTTTCCTTTCCTTTCCTTTCCTTTCCTTTCCTTTCCTTTCCTTTCCTTTCCTTTCCTTTCCTTTCCTTTCCTTTCCTTTCCTTTCCTTTCCTTTCCTCTTTTTTTTTTTTTTTTTTTTTTTTTTTTTTCCAAGTTAATTTACTTGTTGCTTAGGCAACAGGTGAGTGCTTAGATCACTATATGTAAAGTGTTATTATTTTATTATTTTTATATATGAAATGTGACCATACGCAGGCATAAAATGATATGAAACTCAAACCTTTCCAGGGCAATCCAGAAAGCTGAGAAAGTTGGTTTTGGTAGTTGAAATGAGAGAGAAGAGAGAAGAAGTATGTAACAGAAGAGTAGTTGTTTGAGAGCTAGGAACGGGATGTCATATTCAGAAAATAGGATTGAAAAGACAAACTCCAACAGAGAAATAGAGGTAATAGAAGAGAAAATGCAACCAGCAGCATTGTAACTGAATGTTAGTTATTTCTAGGTTAGTTGCAAGATGAAGCTAATTTGTTGTTGAAAGAGATAGAAGTTTTACTTTGCACAGAAGGAGCACAAATGAGTACTCTGATTTCGGCCCTTGTTACAGAATGAGTTAGGTAGGCCTGGTTTGAAGTGAAATTTCTCCTTGGGGATGGAGCTCATGCACAGCCTCTGTTATACAGCATGTTAAGGTGGCCCATGGGTGGCACATGAATGTGCAACACCCAAAGTGCAGGTGTTTTCTGTGGCTATCAAAATCAACATATTGGTATTCTGTACCGTGTAATTTCCTGAACATGTGTGCCAATTCAGAAGGGCTTCTTATATTTCTCCTGAACACTATATATATGGAATTTGATGGTTAAGCTGGATTCTTTCCACTTTTTGCATCATCACCGGTTGTTAGCTTGTAAGCTATGTATGTTAGAAGGTGTGTGTGTTACACAGTGGCTGATAGGATCTGGTTATGGGCATGACCTTCTGCTGTGTTGCTCTCCAGACAAATAAAGGAGAAGGACATTTATTATAATTTCCTAGGCAATTCTGCACAAGAAGCAGGGGAAGCCAGTTCGCTTTCCCGCTGAAGTCTGACTTTTCAGGGCTAATATGTAATAATACAGTTAACTTAGAGTTTTCAGGGATTCTTTGGAAGGTGTCTGTTTTATGTGTCTGTCTTTCGGTGAAAACTGTGCTTTAGAGGTTATCACTTACACATATACTCAATCTATTTCACATATGAAGTATTTCTTAATAGTAATTGCGTGCACGTGTAACTCTGAAGTAAAACTCACAGCTCAGTGCCACAACTTGGAGAAATGCCTATCATACATGTCTTAATACATTCTACTACCAGAGTAATGCTCCACATCTGATCATAGAAGAACATATGTACAAAAGATAAAACTCTGCTAATCTGTCACTTGCTATTTAAAATCTGTGGCAAATAAATGCACTATGGTCTTTGAACTACAGGTAGTGTAATCTTACAGAATTGCTTTAAGTCTCTCTGCTTTCCCTCCTCTCCTCCCACATGGCAGTTGCTCACCTTCTTAAGGCAATACTATTTTTTTGTTACTTCTTCTGGCTAAAGCATCTGCTGATAGAGAGATTTGAAATAACAGCTCTGCCTGTCTCATGGTTTTCCTGTGTTAGATGCTATCAGGTAGCAAACCTGAGTGTGGCCAGTTATAGCAATTCTGTGTTTCAAGGTATTGGAGAAGAGGCTGAAGAAGAATCTGGAAGACATTAGAGAAGGGAAGAAGGGGCAGGAAAGAAGAATGCTAGGAGAGGGCAGGAAAAAAAAAAAAAAAAAAAAAAGATTGGAGGAAATTAATGAACAATGGAACATAGGGAAAGAAGCAGAACAGGAAGGAAAGACAAAGGGGAGCTTAAATGAACCTAACAGTAGCATTCCTTTTGCTGTCACAGCTTCTACTGTAAAATTTCACAAATTTAATACTTAATTATAGTGTATGCCCACCCAAATTATCACTTAAGCATAAATGTGTGCCTGAAGCGATTCCTTCTCCTTTCCCTTGAACTGTTTTGTATGTCCATGAGAGTTTATGTCAGCCACCACATACAGTCTACTGGTAAAGACACCTGATGTGTGGTTTATCTGGAATGTGTTTGCTGCATTCTGGCAGGTGGAAACTTACTGCTGTGTGTGATTGCCCACGCACACCTGGTTGGGAATGGTGCCTGTGGTGGAACGGGACGGCTGCCACAAATGTACTCTTGCTGGTAGAATGATTTGCTAATGGGAATCGTTTGCTAACGGGAGTTACTGCTGTCTGGGTTGGATTAGTGACAGATCCAGAAGTGGTGTGTTCTGCCACTGGACATTTGCATGGCTTTCCATACAAGCTGGTGTAAGAATATTTTGCGATATCTAGCATTCTTTTCCCATGTATTTCCACTGATTAATGCTACAATATAAACAGTCAGTGTACCCTAGAGGAACGCAGTAGTGGGTGTG
Organism: Aythya marila; assembly: GCF_965140915.1. NCBI lineage: Eukaryota > Metazoa > Chordata > Aves > Anseriformes > Anatidae > Aythya > Aythya marila. Next base: position 111,747,366 of record NC_139043.1, read on the forward strand.
ACCATGCTAACAAGGGATAGATGGAGACACTTCCAGTTCAGTTTGTCAGAGCACCATGAAACGTCAGCCCTACATTAAGGGAACAAAATGCTTTCATACCCTCTTATCTGTGGCTATACCTGTATTGTATTCAATCACGTATGTGGCTTTGGAACGCCATTGCAGAGATCATGCTAGAAAATTTGGCCTGCAGTTTCTCAACATCTTCTAGTCTAGTACCCTGCGTTCTCTGTTTCTTATGGTTACATCATTTGAACCTGAGCAGAATTAAGAAAATATGAGAGCAACCCACAGTGTTGGGTGAAAGCACTGAAAGCAATTGACTTCTTCATCCAGGAATACCATGGTCAGCAGGAAACTGTTGAGGAGGAGGACACAGAGAGGGAAGGTGTGTGTTTGCTTGCAGTGGATGCGTGTTGGTACTGCACAAGAGTCCAGGGCTCAGCAAATGTACCAAGGCTTTGTATAATTCCCTGCATAAAGAATATTAGATTGAAATGGAAAGAAGAACTGAGAAAAAAAAAAAAGTAGAGAGAGATGGTGAATTCTGTCCATAGCAGTGAAACCACCACAGCACTGTGAAGGACAGTTCCCACTTTAAAATTAGCCTTTGTGTGCTTTTAAATAACAGGGCCTTGAGTCACACCTGCTGGTGGATGGCTGAAAATAGCATTGTGAGCACCTGCAGGGCTGCTGCAACTATGGGGGAGGAGTTGGAAAAGAGCTGCTGCTCTTCCCTGGGGAGTTAGAAAAGGAAAACATCTCTAATATGCAGTTGGTTTGTTCCCCAGCTGGGAATGGGGTAGGGCTATCTGGTTACCAGTCCCTGGGAGCTGCTTTTTCTAGCAGCAAGCTGGATAATAGGGCTGCAAATTGCCAAAGTGTTCCTTTCTCTTTTGTACCCCCTCCTCTTGTTCACCCCTGTTTTCTTGTTTACCTACTCTGGGAGTCTTGTCTGTGTCCTGTCTGTTTCCTTATAGGTATAAATGCTACAGCTCCCTTGTCCTAAGCTGGTTCTTGGGGTGAGTGCTGCACACTGCTCATCTGCAGGCAAAGCTCCCACATGACAGCTGTCTTTGATTCTCCTTTTTTCTAATAATGCTCTAGGGACTTGGATGCGAGTGGATCAAAACCTTTTGCTCTTGTCTCAAACTGCAGGCAGCATGCAAGGTTTGCCAACTGAGTCTGAAACAAAGGAGATACACTTTTTTTTTTATATATATATAATTAGGAATTCAGTGCTTCAACCTGTACAAAATGATTTCTGTAGCAAAAAAAAAAAAAAAAGGATCTCTAGACAGGTCTGTCTGAAGGGCAACAAGATGATCTGCCCAGAGGCAAAACGGGAGTCTGGTTGCCCTTGCCTGCTAGCTGGAGCTCTGTGCAGAACAGCTGAGTGTGCTTTGTTCACTTGTGGTGGTGGTTCATTGGTGACTAAGGCACAGGAGCAGAGCAGGGGGGCTCTAGTTAGAGGAAACAAGAAACACGCACAGTTCTGTCCCTAGAAGTAACAAGGGGCTAAATTGGATACCTCACCAGGTGAACTATCAAATAAAAATCAGAGATGAGGCTATTTGTAAGTCCATGCAAGATGGAGAATTCTCCTATTTGCAGTTTTTCTCACTCTACTGAGGTGCAGCAAAACATTTGAATGCTTTGTTTGGATTTGGGTCAAGGGATTATGTTCTCTTCAGTCCAGTTTGTAGAAAATGATAGTTATGTGTGTATACATATTTATATAGAAATACCCCTCACAGACATTGTATGGAGACTGTGCTTATGGAGTCTAGTTATGACAAAATGTGTCATGATTTAACCTTTGACAGGGGTTGTAATATAACCTTAGACATGGAGATCAGTAATAAGCTTTTCCCATTTTCTTTTTCAATTTACAGAAAATTGGGCAATAGTACTGTAATGTAGTGGAGGAGTATTCCTTCAAGTAGCTTGTGAGCATTTGGATGGTGCCAATTCTTTTTTCCATAGCATGCTTAAGTTGCCAGGCTTTACACAGTGTATATTTAGGAAGTGCTTGAGGTTTACTTTAGCTGTTCCCTTCACTCATATGGTGTTTGTGGTAGATGGAAGTTTTGGATCATCTAAATACCTGTTTTCTACATCAAAGATGTAATCTTTAGTCAACAGCTTGACTTGAAACAAGTAGCCAATTAAATTGTTAAATCTGTTTGTCTGTGCAAGAGTGCAGAGTTTATTAGACCCGTGCTTGCCATTGTTTTGTTGTCTCTTAACTGAACCCTAGCCAAGTTTTTAATCCATCTTCCCCTTCTGAATTGGTTATACTGTAGCAGTTCTTTCTGCTTTTATCTTTATTCCACTAAACCTGGACTCTCTGTCTTACAATACTGACTTTTCCTTTTTCACAATGTAATTTAAGTGAGATGCATGGGTTCAAACACCAAGTGAGATGTATGGGTTCAGGCCAAAGTGAAGACAGATTGGCAAAGGAGCATACTGGTGTAAATCCTCCCTGCTGTTGCCTATGTTTTGACTGTGCTATTGATGTAGAGTAAAGTGAGTGGTAACAAAGCCAACATGAGAGCAGAAGATTCTCAGCACTAAACCCATTGCAATCTTTTTGTTGCTATTTAAGAAGTCTCTGTGGAAACTTATTGTAAAATAATTTTGTAAATTAATTTTAAATTAAGGGGTATTGTGCCTTTAACTTCTGTTCAAACATTGAAAGGTTTTCCAGATAGGCTTGTTGTATATGAGGTCTAGTTGTGCTCAGTTTCAGCAATGGACCACAGAAGATTAGCCCAAATGTTTGCAGGGTTTGCTCGTCTTTTACTTAGAATCTTGACATCTTTAGGCTTCAAAACAAAGCACCTGACATTTCTATAGTGCATAGGATGGACTGAAATTACCACCCAAAGTCATAAAGCTGTAATAGCTTGTGCTATTAAACATAAAATGAAAAGCAGCCTGCTAGTTTTCCTTCATGCAACCTCATGTACTTGTAGAAAGCCTTTTAATGTGGGGGATTTTCTGTGGCTTGACTGGTTTTATTTGCAATTTGTAGATCATACCAACACAGCTATAATGCTATAAAAGTTGCTTATTATGCTTGTATTTTATACAGGACATTAGGTTAATAAGCATTTTACTCTAAAGCACAAGGTAATTTTTGCTTAATAGTGTGGGTTTGGGCTGATTAAGAGTGGAGGATGTAGCACTGTTAGCTTATAAAAAGCATAGAAAAACAACTGCTACTTTACTGTTTTTTGTTCATTTTCAAAATGGCAGAGCATATAAACTTGCATTCAAGTTGGGGCCAGGAGAGATTCTTAATTTTGAGATATATTCAGACTTTCTGGTCTTGCTCAAGCCAGTGACACCTGTGACATTTTGGGCAACAATTTCTATTCATATAATGAGTAAGGATGAAACAATAAATACTAGCATTCTGAATGAGATCTATGATACCTGTCTGTCTCATGGAAATGGAAAAGAAGAGACACATAGCATCAAAGCAGTGCTGATAATATAGTACCTTATGCACAGTGTTTTGTGATCTTGCTCTAATTTCGCTGGAGAGGAAAGATCTCCTGTATGGACAGGTTTTACCTTTCCCTTATTCTGGGAGGTTGAGCAGATGCAGCAGAGGATGAATGAGGGCAACAAACACATAGCACGTCCCAAAGATGAGGGCTGAGACAAACTTGCAAGAGGGAATGAGGAAGGTCTCTGCTTCTGCTGCCCAGCAATCTGTTCTGAGGATAAGCAAAGGTCTCCTGTGTCTGCAGTTGTCAATCTGCTGCCTCTCACAAGCACCAGCTTCATTACCAAATAAAGCATGAGATAGCAGAGTCACATATGCATGTTGCTGAATAAGTCTTTGGGCTGCACTGAAGTGTTATCTTACTCTTGTCAAAATTACAGAGGTTTTTTTACACAGGGAATCAGGTATAATACATGGCTCTATTTGAGAAAATTAATATCATTTTCACCTAAGCAGAGTTAAAGTGGACCTGAGAACTTGGCATACAATAATACTATTATTTTGTTTCAGTGAAGCTACACCTGGGGTGATTTGGCCCATCAGGTTTGCTTTGATGTAACTTGATTTGCACAAATACATTTAAGAGTTTTTTTAAAGAAAGCTGAAACAAAGAACAGAAATCCAGACAATTGTACAAATCTCATTCCACTGGCACTTTAATGACTTCTTTGGAGATGACACGTTATCAGTGTGAATGGTGCTACAAGTGACACTGAAAGGACTCCTGAACACTGTTACAATGTCAGTGATAATGCATTGTACTGAGCCTGTGCAATGGCTTGATGTATGAATGGCGCTGCTGTATTAGAAACTTTCAGTCCTTGGGATTATTAAGGGTTCTCTGGAGTACTGGATGGACTTTTCAACAAATGAAGTATGTTAATGTACTGGCTACTTCTTACAAGGCAGCTGATACTGTCATCAGAGGGCTGAGTAGATTGATGAGGCTCTTCTACAGTCTGATAGATAAAAGCCTGCCTTTGACTCCTTGTACAACTATATATGTTAAGTATTAAGCAACAGTGTTTCTCCGTGCAGATTAATGATAAATGAATACATGGCTAAGACCAGAACTTCAATAACTGGGTGGACCTGCCTAATTCATTTGCTGATTGCAGCTTCATAGTCATCTTGTGAGTTGGTTGGGCTGAATGTCTTTCCCTGTACATTTTAATTCTAACTGTCTTTTCTTATTTATTTTTTATAACGTGTTCTTTTTTTTTTTGACTTTTTTTTTCTTTCTTTCTTTTTTTTTTTTTTTAAGATCTTATACTGTAATTAGTTGCAGAGACTAAAATATTATTAAATGTGAATTATGCATTTCATAGGCTCTCAGCTACAGTGTGACTGGTCTGTTGCAAGCAGGGAACAATTCCATTTCCCGCACCACCCTCCCAGCTGCACAACTGTCACTTTCCATTACGCTTGCCTTGAACAATTGAGTGTGGCTTGTAATGACAATAATTGCCTCAAAATTGTTTGTCATGTTTGGCTTGTTAGCAACAAACTACTAACTGTTGGTTACAATCAAGTTCTCAGCTATTATTCCATAATTACATAAGGGAATACTTTCAGCCAATAATAGTTCTGAAATGAGAATTATCTTCTCACAAATAATGCTAAAATGCTTGCAGGCCATTCACTCTATTCACAGCCACATTTTTTTTTTTTTTTTTTTTTTAATGTGAGCAATCTAGTGTTAAGTGAAGCCTACTCCTGTGTAAAAGGCTTGCCTCAGACCTGTATCCGCTTACATCTTCAAAACACGTCTGCAGGTTACATCAGTGTTGTACAAGTCCTCTGTTAATAGATGTCTCACTTTGGCAACAGTGCTAACCCATCAAGCTCTCTCTTCCTTACGTAGGTACTAAAAAGAGCCAATTTGCTTTTAATTTCAATATGTAACTCATTGTAACTAAGCTTAGAAGGATTTCTGAAAATGCTAGTTTGGTTTTGGTTGATTTTTTTTTTCCCCTTAACTTAGCATTCTTCAGGCTTTTTCTTCCCATTTAATTTTGCTTTCCACTTTATCCTTTTGTAGGTAACAGTTGACTTTAGTAGGAGCTATGTACAGAGATGGTTTGATTGAATTTGGTTTGCTTCATTACAGTATAGTTAGAGTTTTTTTGATAATTATGATTAAAATATATGGTAGACATTGATTCCACATTTTTTTTCCCAATTACATTTAATGTAGAAAAATATTTTTTTTTCAGTTAAAGTAATATACTTTAAAGAGGATTAAATATAGCCATTATTTCTTTACTTAGCTATATTTTATTTAAGAAAGAAAGTGGTTTTTTTTTTTTTTTTTTTTTTTTTTTTTTTTCTGAACAGGAAATTCCCTGAAGACACTGGGCTATCTTGCAATTTTTTTAATGGAAATTTAAAATGTATCTTACTTGATTTTTTTTTCATGCTGAAAGTTTAAAATTAGAAGTCATTTGCTAACTAAACACAAATACTTCATCTGCAAAAAGAGAGCAGTACTTTTTCAGCACTACAGAACTTTGTAATATTTAACACAGAGTAAGTAGATATATAAATTTTCCTGAGATCTGTGAAACAGTGTTTTCAAATAATTGATTTCATCTTGCTAAATAGTAACCACATTCATTATTCTGAGGCAGAGAGACAACCTATTTTTAACACTTCTTAATAACAGGAAGGAAGAAATATATAATATTTCCAGAATTTTCAGGATAGGCTGAACTTTAACAATCTCTTCCAATTACTCGTGAATTCTCATAACGTGGTTACTGAGAGAAAGCAAAAAGTGATAGTTTTCAGGTTGACTGGAAACAGAAGAAAAATATACAAATAATTAGACAACATCAAGACAGATTAAAATGCAGACAGGCTTTTTTACAAATTCATTTAGCAGTTGGTGACTGGCTCGCAGCATACTGGGGGGAGTTTGAGGCTCAAGCAGTCTCCTGCATGCCAGGTGGGCACTGAAGGAACACCCAGACAGACAGACAGGCAAACTTCATTAGCTACTCAACCCACCTGGGTTAATGCTGTGGAGGAAGACACCTCATTTGTGCGTTTTGTGAATTGTACTTAAGTGATGCTGAGAAACCAATCCAGAGCCTCAACATTAACGGTTGGCATTCCCATTAGAATATATTCAGATAAAAGGTGGCAGCATAAAGGAAGAATACAAATTTATGTTATTTACAATTTTCAGAGTTAGGTACACAGAAAGGAAAGGAAATTAATGCATTATGTCAGCTCCGAGAAACTTTTCTCCATTTCCATCATTAAGCAACTCATTAGTGCACTTCGTTGCAACTAGAGCATGGCTCTCCAGCAGAAGCATTTCCCTGAGATCAGTTTCTACTGCAGACTTCCTTGGTCATAGGCATATTTGCATCTTTACCTCTTATGTCCTTCCTCAGATCTTCAGTTTAATTTCAGTTTTTACAAACCAATTTCTCATGAACTGAATCTAGGAGTCAGCTTAACACATCTCTGAGAGAACTAGTGATGGCATCTACCAAGCTTCTAACAGTCCTGATGTCCCATGTGCTTTACTGGGTGGGGCTGTTCCCTAAGAAGATGGTAGAGTGATTCCTGTTAGTAACTGTTCCAGGTCCCTACTGGAAACAAAAGGTTAAACTTGTGTATGAAGCAATAATTATATCTGACTGGAAGGTGAAGTTCAAACCTTTCTCTTTATCTTTTCATACTCTGAAACTTGGATTTCACATCACTATAGACATGGGCAAGGATATTTGAATGAGATCATAAACAAGGAAAAATGATGTGGTTCATTAGCAGCTTTTAAATAAGGCAAGAGTAATGAGTACTTTGGGGTGATAATTGATTAGAAAATTTGATTCTGTGCTTTGAGAAAGGGTGTGATAAAACCGTGATATCAATGGACTGGTTTGAATTCTTAGTGATGATAATTGCTATTATTGGTTAGATGGGAAAATAGGAGATAGAGCAGGGAATATTTTTATTTTTTCTTTGCAAAGACAACAAATGACATTTCAGTTACATGTAGTTACTCTTCCAAGAAGAACCAAAATAAGAACTGTACTAAAAATTTTAATGACTTAATTGGTAAAGACATGCAGTGGGTTTGTTATGTCGCACTGTTTAAGTGTCTCTTGGATGATTATCCTGAAGGCAGCTGAAGCTGCAGCCTATCAAAGAGAGGATGAAGAGACAGAACTACAAGATGTGAGGACTCTCGATGTGAATTACCTGCAATGGGGAAAATAGACCCTCTTCAAGAGGTGTGATGCAAATAGTGAGAGCAGCCAGATGGTCTAGAGAGGCTGAGAGTAAATGTAAGCAAAAAATGTTGTGAAGTGTCTTTTAAAAAGACTCCTTGTTTGTGTATAAAGAACCTATAAATAATATTGAATACTTTACAGGTCTATATCTATCTTCTTGATCAAGGATTTCTATCTGTCTAAAAAAAATAAAAACTGGTCTGAAAATTGGTAACTTTTTCTAAATAACCCTTTCAGTTAACTCTCCAAAGACCATATTTTAATGAAATGTTCAAAAGAACTTTCACCCCTAGTGACCTGACTTTTGGAAATTGCATCCTGCATGATCATGTCAAAAAAATAAGTGTGCAACTAAAACCTTACTAAAGTCAACAGTAAGAATTTCTACAAAGTCCAGTGCAGAAAAGGTTTTGTTTTTCACATTTTCATAGTAGGTTCCAAGCAGCTGAAGAGATCCTGTAGTAGTTAATGTGGATGACAAAATTGTCAATGGTTCTTTAATTAAACCATCAATGCAGTTTATGTGGAGATGATAAGCTTGAGATGATATTTAGTGAGTTAGCCAGGCTCTGCCTGTGTTCCTGTATCTTCCTTTCTTCTTTCTGCTACATTTCTGCAATTCTGCACTGGGTGTTATGTGTGCTTTCTAGGAACTATGCAACTGCTTAGATTCCTGGCTCAGACTATAATCCCTGCTACAACTGTAATCACAGACTTGTAGTTGCACATATTGTTATATCTCCTGCAAATAGGCTCTATTTTAATTAAAAGCATGGATGTTGTAAAGCCTGTTAACAAGGACAAATATTTTTCTGTTCTCTGAATCAGCTACTCAGCAGCATGCTTCCTTTCATTCCCTGGAAAAAAAAAAAAAAAAAAAAGAACCTAAGATTGCTTACCCAAAGAAATAGGGAAATAGGGAAATGGTGGTGAAAACATTAAAAGGCATCTGCTATTGGTAGATTTTGAAAAACAAGATGACAGCCTGGCCAAGTTCTCCCTGTTGATTTAAAAAAGAGGGTTCTGAGTGATTTTTGAACATAATTTTCTCTGTTGGCATTGTACAGTGTTGATTTCAGTAGAACCTTACTTAAATGCAGCTTTGCAAAGGAGAGGGTGGACAAGGTAAAACAATTGTTTTTCTGATAAATAATTCTTCACCAGCTAGGAAACCATGTATACCGCTGGCCTTCCAGCCTTTTACAAGCAGCTCAGACACTGCTATGGCCACACAGAAGAACAAGTTTCTGTGCAAAAGAGCTTCTACTGCATAGATAATTTACTTGAGTGGGTAGCAGTAGATTATTAGTCTTTTCTGTTTCTGTTTTTTAGTAGTGTGATTGGTAGTCTGGGGGGCGGTGATGTTCAATCTATTCAGGCTGGATTTGATTTTGCTTTCTGCTGTTTCTGTTGTTGCTTAGTACGATCCTCTGTTAGTAGAAGAGGATGCTGCAATAACACTTCAGAAGGGAAGGCTGGAGGGGGTTCCACATCTGATAAGTGTTCCACCAAACAGGAATGCTATAATAGAAATAAAGCCCATTGCTTCTTAGTTGAAGCAATGAATGAAGGTTGTAGGATCTTGTATAACACAAGGGCTGGCTAATTCATGCGGATAAACAGACTAGCTAGTAAGACCCCAAACCTACCTTATCATTAAGCACATATATATGATGGAGGGAGCAAGTGTTGGTGTTTCTAGTATCTTTCCCTTTTTTCTTTGTATACAGACAGATGGTCAATAACTTTGTTTTTTAAACCATTTATGCCCTGCACTGGACTACAATTTTGCCCTGAACTGTTATTTCTCTGAATAACAATGAGTTTCTGAGACATTCCTGTCTTGTGGATCAGAAAGAAATCCAGTTTGACTACTTCTTAGGAATGGTGGAATTAGCTACGCTTTGACTATAAATGAAAAAATAAGGAGAAAACCACCCTCCAGACTTTTCCATTGTTTCTGCTCAGACTGAAAACTGTCCTCCTTCAGCACCTTTCAAGGCAGTAAAATGTTATTTATTCTTCTTTCCTATGTAAGCATGTGGTGGATACCTTCTCATATGTTTCTGCTTGGCTGTATGCACAAGTGTGAACAGGAATCAGTTCTGAGGAAAAATCCAGAGAGCAAAGGGTTGAAAAGACTGCTTAGGGAGTGGCAGAAATTGAGCTAGCCAACTTGACAAGGTTATTTTTCCAGCAGTGTTTATTAAAAATATCTATTAAAAATAAAGTTAGTATCGAACCTCTGGCCCTCTTGTATATTCCATTACACAGTATGGAACAAGAACAAAACTAATTCAAATATACACAGAAGTATCAATTTCTGTGAATAGATTTTATGTTTATACATTCTATACCCCTATTTATAAATCTGTGTTACCCTTATCAAATATATATCTCTTTCTGTACTCATCTATTTCAACAAAATGAAATGATCACTGAAAAGAGATAGATCTTTATGATATGGGAATCTGTTATTAAGCAGATGCTACATTTTTCTGTGCTCTAGAGACCATCCCAGACTGTTCAGAAATACCACAGACTTGAATTTCTGGAAGGGTCAGTTCTGTGAATGCCAAATCCAATCAGAGCCAAACACTTCTTGAATTTCCAAGACACGCACACACACAAAAAAATTATATATATTTATATATATATATAGCTTTCTTGTTGTTCTGATGTGAGTGGAAAAGATTTTGATTGAATGCATTTTCAGACAAGTCACAAGGTGTGTGCCATCTCAGACAGCTTGTGTTTTCCTGTTCAACACACGCAACAGCAAGAAATAGTGGCTGTCAGCATCTGAAGCTCTTATCACAATATTGCAGGTTGTACCTGAGAGGCAGCTGTAGCTACAACAGCTTAACAGTTCATTCTTCTTCCAGGGAAGAAATGTCAAAAATAAATCTGGATGACTATCTTGTAGAAGGTTCCATAGCGAAGCCCATGTGAAACCTATCTACGCATATATGAAACCTATTGTGAAACCCTTTCCTTCCCTCAAAATTCTTTCCTATTATAGGATGGTACCCATATTAAGGGTTTCCTCCTGGAACTGTTTCTGATGGTGCTTTGCAGGTCAGGTCAGAAGTCTCATGGAGAACACAAAGATGGTGTGCACTTGATAATTGGTACTGGTGAGTAAATGCTCTCCTGAGGTTTAGCCAGGGCAATTCTTTAGGTGTTTTTCTAAGATCATAGAACCATAGAACATCCTCAGCTTCTTGAACTCCAGCAGGCTCCATGCCATGACCACTGCCCTGGGGAGCCTGTCCCAGTGCCCAATGATGATAGTGGTAATCAAGGCAAGAACTCATAAACTCCATACCTTTTAAGGCCTGTGCCAAAAAGGAAAGGAGACTTCTGGCTCATTACAGGTGGAAGATTATTAGTTTATTTTTGCTGCTGTAGCAAAGTGCCCAAGTGGGCAGCCACTAACATAGCATTTTGAAAGGTCCTAAAATTTAGACTGGGTTGAGTAATTTAATGTTGAATGTTTTTGTTACAGGGAGACCATCAGGAATCAATTCCTTCCTCCTACCACCTTTCATTTGTTCACTTTCATTTTTTAAAGACCATTTTTCCATCATGTAAACATCAAGACAGATAGGGAGAGAGATGGACTGGGGACTGAAAGAGTTTTTGCATTAGTGTCAGGGTGATAAAGAACATTTTTTTTTCATAGCTTCCTGTAGTTATTGGTGAAGAACTTCAAGGTTTTTTTTCTCTCCAGGGTGAGAGTTATTGCAGGAAAGAAATAATTTTCAAAACAATCCTTAGCTCACAGTCTAAGGAATATTTTTCCTCAGTACTGCGTATTTGGTTATTTGCCAACAGTAACCATGTAGTATCAAAGAAGAATGGTAGTAAAGGATGGGGACTAGTGGTTGTAAGACATGAGATCAGAATGAGGTAGAGCAAATAAAAAGGTAAGATCTCTTCGTGCTGATTTCTGCTTGGGATTCCGAGTATGAGAAGAGAAAGGCAGTTTTAGAAGCAAGCAAAAACAGTTTTCCAAAGAGTTGTCCGGAAGACAGGAAGAGAGGCAGCAGTGAGGGCCTGGCAGAGACATAACTGGTAGTTAGACATCTAACTCCTGCAGAGATGTAGCAGGAGAGAGAGCACTTTTCTGCCATTTATGCCTTTGAAAATGCTGCTCTTGGTGAAGGTTTGCAAGTTCTCTTGCAGTGACTCCATGAAGAAGCTGTATAACAGAATTACTTGTCAGTGTGTGAAAGAAAAATGTCAGTGCAGGCAAATGTCTTGCATCATATTCTCAGTGGGCCTACACTACTTTAGAGCAAATGAGGTTCCGACCTTGTTTAAAAACAGCTGTTATTTTCTGTCCACAATATTGATTTCTGCGATAGCTGATAGTTGGTTGTCCTTACATCCTTGTAAGTATGAAAAATGTAATGTTAACCTAAATATTAGGCACATTTTATAAGTCCAGTGTACTGGGGTAATACAAAAATCTGCTGAAGTTCACTTGCTTTCCCTTCTGATCTTCAAATGGTGAAGAAACCAAATAGATGTTTGTGGTAAATGCTTGCTTGATTTCAGTACAACAAAATCTGTTCGGGAATGCCAGCTAGTAAGTAACACAGCATAAATGGCATGCTGCATTATGTTGTCTAAATTCCAGAAGAGATGCTGTCACCTCTTCCACCCACCCTGTACATGTGGAATATCTTTTCAAAGCAATCTGAGGGTGTTTGCCTGTGCATTTAAATTGAAGCCCTGATTCAGTAGTTTTATTGTTCTAAGTAGTAATACTAAAGGAAGTGTTTTCAGTTGGGAACATTTGGGGGAATATTACCATCTTTGTCAAATGTACCCATCCATACAACAAGAGTGGCAGCAATTTCTAATGACTCAGAACATCATGAATCCAGAATGTTTAGAGATATTAGCTGGGATAGCAAAGCTTAGAAAGGTTACTTTCCTATCTCCCTAGTTAAATCTGAAGGCCAATGGAGCTGAGGAAATGAAGTAAGGATGAGATTTAGAAGAATGTCCACTGCCTTGAGTCACAGTACTATATGTCTTTTAGAACCTGGAGGTATCAGAAATTGCCACTAATATGACTGAAGGCCAGAACATAGATTGCAAAAATTAAAAAAAAAAAAAAAAAAAGGGTGGGGGGAGGGCGCTGTAAAATAATCTAAAGACGGTACTCCAAAGGATACATTTCAGATTATAAACTGAGTTACCGGTTTGGGGAATTTATTGACGCTTTAAGAAATGTGCCCAAGGACTCTGGTGAATGAGTAAAGAAAAGGGAGAATGTTAGTATCATATTGCTCACATGAGAGTGAATGGAGGTGTTGGAGTTTTTTTGACATCTATAATCTGTAATAGGAGTGAGTTACAGAGTCAGTGGAAAAAGTACTATCCTATGTTAAATCTGCACTATTCTTTAACAAAATTTGACAAGCTTTCAGAAGAAGGGATTTTTTTGGCCCTGAAAACTACAAATAACTTGTATTCATTTTTTTTTTTTTTTTTTTTTCCTGGATGTTCATACTGATTCAGCACTGACTATATATAGATTTTTCTTTTCTTTTGACAAATCCACTCCCCTGATGTTATTGAGGAGCAGCTTTCAGACTACGCTGGAAATCTGAATGGTATTTTAAGATCCACCTACATCTTATGAGATAGTCTTTACTACTCTAAATTAGATTCTGTAAACATGTCAAATATGAGAATGGGTGGATTGGCCAAAGGTGTCTGAAGTAGAAGCCTTTTCTTTCTGCATGCTACAGCTCAGCTCAGCCTGAAGCATGATAGGCACTTTTAGTGACACATTCACACAGGAAAGAAGAGGATAGCTGTGAAGATAGGCCAGAAACTTCCTCTGCTTGTTGTATGACATGGTTACATAAAAAGCCATATGGAAGCTGTTAGATGTTAGAGTCCTCAAGGTAGGGCTGAGGCCTTGCTTTTGCATTTTGAGTCATGACATTTCTCCTTATATCTAACTAGATCCCGGGCAAACAAGTTTTGACTATAAACACAAAACACCAGTGAGTTCCTTTGTTCTTTGTTTTAAGCACAGTCATTGATAAACCCTTTGAAGTACTCATTAAAAAAATAAACATCTGTGACGTTTAGGTTTGAAATCTGGGCCCAGAAAATGCCTCGAACTCATAGCTCTTTACTACTAGCTTTTAAAAGAGTTGCTGACACTCTTAGCATTCTTGTTCCATTTCAGGAACATTCAAAGAAGTATATAAGAGAGTTCAAACTTAGTTTCTATTGAGTTTTCAACTTCATTACTAGCACAGATAGAGATGTGATCATCCCATGCTACTCTGGTTTTCAAGCCACACCTAGAGTATTGTGTCTAATGCTAGGCCCCACAATTCAAAAAGATGCAGACGGGGGGTCCAAAGGAGGACCAAAAAGATGATTGAAGGGCTGGAGAACCTGCACTGTAAGGAAGTAGGTCTTTTCACCCTGGAGAAGAGAAGGCTCAGGGGGACTTCATCACAGTTTTTCACTATTTAAAGGCTGGTTATAAAGAGGACAGAAGCTCTCTCTTCACATGGAGAAGACCATGGGCAACAGGTACAAGTTGTACCAAGAGAGGTTTCATCTTGATACAAGAAAGAAAATTTTTATAGTGAAGACAATCAATCTTTGGAACAACTAAAGATTGTACCTGGTGATCTTCTGAAGTCCCTTCCAACCTGGGCTGTTCTGTGATTCAATTGAAATTATGCTGAAGTTAAATGAAGCTGTTCCCTACTGTGTGCCTTTCCACTATTCTGTTTCCAAAGATTCCATAACCAGGAACATACAGGAAGAGCTGAAGGTTGTGCAAAGGCTGGCTCTCCAGCTCTCTTGTCTCTGAGAAAGCTTCAGAGCGGTGGAGTAAGGAACAGGAATTTGAAGTGTTTGGATGAAGGTTTGTCTTGGCAGGGTGTGTCAAGAATCATCAGAGCTGCAAACTCATCTCATTTACAGACAGCATTCTTCCTGGGTTTGGAGGATCTGGCTGATACACTGCCAAAGGAAAATACTGTTTGAATAGAGAATAAAGAAAAATAAATGGTGCACATCCAAAGTATGTTCAGATCCTGAGAAGTGTTAAATACTGGGAACTAGGATATTAAAGTTTCCAATTTGAGGCTGTGTATACATTCAATAATGCAAAGAATCCTTGTAAATAAAATAACCAAATCATGTGGGACTCTTTCCATTTAAAATAGAAGATACGTATCACTTTTTTTTTTTTTTTTTTTTTTTTTTTTTTCCCATGGCCTAAACAGCCTTGCAATGGCAGGTTATCACTGCTGGCACAAAACACAGTTTTTACAGAGTAATATTGCTTCCACTGTTATCCAGGTTGCTCAGCCAAACTTATCATTAACAAGTTTGGCAACACCCTTAGGCAAAGAGATGATTTGATAATGAACAGCCGTCATCCTATCTGAATAGACAGCTATTGGACACAGACTGCCAAGAGATCATCTGCTGAACTCTTTGAAACTATGAATGCTTAGCTGCAAATATTTTAAACGCTCTCTTTTTGAACTGCTCAGCCTAAAATAATAAGTCAAAAATAGCTTCAATGAGTATGTATTGGAAGTTCTTCCTCAAGGGAGAGATTTTGACTCTGGCACACATTTGAAAACATTGTGCTTCCCTGTGTGTGCTCAGATCTCTTTGGACTCATTTCTAGAGTGTTTCATTCATTAAGATGATCTATCTTTGATTATAAAGGCTTTAAATTCTTTTTAAAAATCCAGTGGCATGGTAAAGGTTCAACATTTTGAGTGTTGTATGTTCTGCCTTTGTGTACACTAAGGTGTGTAACATTATACATAGAAGATATTTTCTAGATACTGCTTAGGTTCTAAAATTAAATACATGGTGCAGAATTACATTTTTGTGATAATTTTAGGTGATTAAGTCACCTTGGCACAAAGGTCCATCAAAAGGCAGTGTTTTCATGCATGGATGCCAGGAGTGTCCTTTAAACAAGATTCAGCTTTTCTGATTGTGCTTGATTAATCGGTTCTTCACCAGCATACTAAGGAGATCTCAGCAAAAATCTGTTGAACCCAATGAACAACTTTTACTTAGCTGAGTTCTTTTGATTTGATATTTTCTTGAAGATACAACACTGTGAAGAAAACAAAATGATAGCTATTCTGAATCTGAAATATATCTGAGAGAAATAGTATATGGAAACCGACTAAAGTGGAACCTCTTATATGGTAAAATGGGAGGCACTCTGGCAATGAAAGTTTAAATTTCACACCACTTTCTAACTGATGGTGCAAGATGCCAAGTGTATCTGCTTAGGAATCAAATCCTTTTGGATTCCCATAGAGAAAAAAGTAGTTAATGGTATCTACACCAGCAATTAAGTGTTTGTTAAACCTAAATATCACCAAAGCCTTTTAACTTGTCACATGAGAAGAGCATGATAGCCAACGTCTGGACACAGATTTTTCTCTTCATCTCTTTGCCTTTCTGCATTTTGCTGAAAGCCTGAAACTTTCATTTTGGGAAATGAGAAAAATAAAAATTATACATGTGTAGTCAGGTCTCTGTTTATCTGAACCACCTGGTCAGATAATGTAGGGAAATTTCATGTTATGCCAAAAGTTCTAAATAGGCAGTTTGAATAAACAAATTATTAAACTTTTAGGCTTGAGAGTCTTATATTCAGGTATCAAATCTATGTCTTTGAAATTGTGTTAAGCTAATGAAGTCTGATTTTTTCAAAGATCATCAGGGCTTGTCAGGGGCGACCTTATTGCTCTCTACAGATACCTTAAAGGAGGCTGTAGTGAGGTGGGGGTTGGCCTGTTCTCCCACGTGCCTGGTGACAGGATAAGGGGGAATGGGCTAAAGTTGCGCCAGGGGAGTTTTAGGTTAGATGTTAGGAAGAACTTCTTTACTGAAAGGGTTGTTAGACACTGGAACAGGCTGCCCAGGGAAGTGGTGGAGTCACCATCCCTGGAAGTCTTTTAAAGACGTTTAGATGTAGAGCTTAGGGATATGGTTTAGTGGAGGACTGTTAGTGTTAGGTCAGAGGTTGGACTCGATGATCTTGAGGTCTCTTCCAACCTAGAAATTCTGTGATTCTGTGATTTACTAGTTCCTTTACTACAAACCATTGAAGGGAATCTTATCTGTTTTACATCTGCTTACAGACACTGCAGTGCGATAACTATGCCAAAATGAATAAAGAATAGCTAAAATTTTTATTTATTTATTTATTTATTTATTTTTAACCAAATACCAGCTATGTGACTATTTATGGCTAGATTAGAGTCACAGCTAACTCTAGCACATGATAACATTGTCCTGTTCCCCAGTTCCTTCTCCAAACTAGGGACCTGACCCAAGCCATCTGAAGATGACTTCTGACTTGCAGGTCCAGGTTTCTTTCTACCAGTGAGCAAAGTGAGGAGGGACAGTGTATGTGCAGCTGGGACACATGCCCAGACTGGAGAGGGTGGAAGTGCTTTCATGTCCCTTTTGAGAGTCAACCTGTAAACACCTCTCTCAGAGCGTTTGACAAATATTTTTTAATTAATCTCAGGAAATTTTAAAGCGTCCACTGCTGACTCAACTCAGATTTTGGTTTTGATGGCTAGATTTATAAAGGTATTTAGCTGTGTAGTAACTTTATTAAAACCAATGAGAACCAGGCCTCTAAATACTTGCTGAATAACAGTTATGGAATTAAATATTATTTTTTTTATACTTTAATAAAATTTTGCTTCACTTTTGCTCCTTATTTTATTTTATTTTATTTTATTTTATTTTATTTTATTTTATTTTATTTTATTTTATTTTTTTCTCTATTAATTTCAGAAAAAAATATTGGGGAAAAAAAAAAGTAATCACCAATTACTGTAATAGCCACTAGAGGTCTACTGATATCAAAATTCTGCCAACATCAATTATTTCTGCAAGTATTAAAAATGCTTCATCCAAAAGAAAGTGCTTCTCATTAAGGCTTGGTTGTTTGTTTTGTGAGGTGTATCATTTAATTCTCGGAATACTTAACCTCTTAGTGTTGTTTTTAATCAAGCAGTATTTTGTTGAAGTAGGGAAGAGTTACAGTGTAAAACCTACAACTGAAAGGAAATTGAGACTAAAAAGATCTCCAAGTATATTCACCAAGTGAGTATATTATAATGTAAATCACTGGGCAGAATATTTCTTAGTGGTAGACCTTGCAGCTAACAGTGTTTTAATGAAATTGTTCTACAGTTAATGGCTTTTATAGCATTATTGGTTTCCATCTGCCTTGGAGGATTATATTTATATTTTAAAAAGTAAAAGAATCTTCAAATCCTCTTTTAAATGATCTTAGTATGATGCTTTTTAAATTTCTATCAACAAGCGGGAATTAGATTACTGTATTTCCTGTAGGCCTAGTTATTCATCACAAGAACAGGAATGTATTTTTTGGAACAAAAGGGTTGATGCATTACATTAATGACTTTCCTCCAGAGACTTCTCTGAAATCAGGTGACAAATATTGCTTCTCAGCCAAAAAAAAACAACAACAAAAAACAACAAAAAAAAACCACACACAAAGCAAACAACAACAAAAAGGTTGATCATAGTTGCCCTGTGATTCCTGAGTTCCTTACGTAGAGTTTGTAGGGAATCTGTCCAGGCCATGAGAAGACCCATATGAGACCTAACTGATGCATAGAATTAAACATGACTTTATCTGTTCCTGTTCAGAAAAATGTTTTTATATCCTCTTTGTCATGGCACAATCCAGACACAAAACAGCAGCCTGTTTGCCTCAACTTGTTAATGCATGGATAACATGCAAAATTTTCATCCCTCACTGAAGGATGAAGGCTGTAACTGTGTGCCGATTTCAATTAGCTGTCTAAGGCAGTGGCAGGTGGCTGGTAGCTAAAGAAAAGCCTATAAAATCTGCCTTTCTTTCAGACTATTTGTTATAACAGAAAAAAATCTGATGGCCACATCTGTCAGTCCATGTTTATGAAGGTATCCACACATTCCTCCTAGTGGTCAGAGTGCTTGGTGTGAGAAATTTCTTTAATAGGACGGGAAGTCATGAGTGTGACAGCAGAACAACTCAGAGGAAATCTTCTTACTATGGGATTTGTAAAACCCTTGTATAAACAGCCACTGTATATACATCAGTCATGCCCAAGGCAGTTCTCACTTATTGCCCGTCATGGAAATCTTTCATTTGTCTCCCTCTTCACTTTGAAGTGAAAATACTACATGAAGAGGGCAATGCTTTTCCCTACCTGAAGAAAGACCTGTGAAATGAGTTCTTTTGAGAATATCCTTGCTTTCCTCGTTGAACAAGGAGAGAACCAGCCAGGTCCTTTGTGCAGAAAGCGGACGAGCAGATTTATTCAAGGCAGTGCTGGGAGGTGTAATCACGTCTCACTGCACCCGTCCAGACCCAGCACCCCGGCAGAGATTCCCCTCCTGGGAGAGCAGGTGGTGGAGCTGCTATGCCCTCCCTTATGTTATGGGGGGAAGGGTAATTTTAAGTTGCTGTCAGGGCTCTGAAGGAGTCTTGCCAGTGAGGCTGGATGGAGCAAAAGAGATATGGCCAGAGTAGCTGGGATGTGTGAGGACAAAGGGTATGCTCTCCAGCCATTTTCTGTCCTAGTCATTATCATCCATTCATCACCTCCTATCTCAGCTTCTGAATGATTTGATCTATTTTCATCTCAGTGCTGGAAGCTAGAGATTATTATTATTACTGTATTTCTATTATTAGTAGTGTTTCTTTCCATAGTGGCCAGGCATTTCTGTGGTACTAGGTCCCTGATTCCCCATATGGAATTTGTGATGACCATAGCTTCTGTACAATCCTGAGTAGTTCTCTGAGCACCGGGCAGTGGGAAAAATGCTGGAACTCTCTGATTTTCCCTCTGAGCATCCCATACTTGAGAGGAATGTATACTGAAAATGATTAGTGTGAGGGAGCGAAAAGGTATAAGATATATCATGAGCATGGGCCATTATGTTTTTCGTATTTAAGTAAAAACAGATGTAAACTATATGAGGCTAATGGGGCATTGCTTCCAGAGTCTCAATGTAGCAAAACAAATGGAAACATTTTTTTTCTTTTTAACTATAAAATATAGTGTTTAAATGGGCTTATATGGCAGAAAGGGTGGAGCCAGTATGGCATTTTTTCCAGATGTTTGAATTCCTAGTTATCCTTGCCCCAGAACTGGTGATTCACCTTTTCAAAGCTTTATTCCCTCTATCTGTGCCAACAATATGTGAGCACCTCCACAATTTTTGTTGTTGTTGTTTAGTATGCTTGAGGGAAAAAGGAAAGGGCAACTTATTTCTCCTTCCCTTGGGTAAAATGTGGCAAATTTTCCACTATCTGCCTTCCTTTCCTTGTGAGGAAAAGATGAGAAGTCAAACGACAGTTTATTAGCACTAGCTATGCTCACCCCCGTCTCAGGCTGGGACCTCAGCCAGAAACATGATTCAAGCATTAGGAGTAAATGAGAGGAATATTGTTCACTGCAAGATTCCCAGCTCTTCCTCAAACTCACAGATAAACCCAACAGATTTGACTGAAATCACAATGAAAGCATCCTGAGGACCTTAAAAGATTCATTTTAGCTTTCATCTATTTTATTTAATTTTTCCAGAAAATGTGTTTGGTTTTAAGAGAACTGTAAGCAGAAATGTTTATTCAAGCAAGACCCAAAGAAACCTAAATGAAATGCAAAAGCCCAATTTGGTAAACAAAATATAGCTTTCAGGATTTACCCGTATGTACATATATAAGTATAGCTTAGTAATGATTTTGAGAATTATGAGCTTCTAATTTGAGGACTCGGTACCATGAGTGTGGAACTTATGGATAAATAACAGTTTCTGGAGTACTTTTCACTTTATGTGTGGGACCAGAAATCCTGGCAACATGAAATATTTAAATATTGTGTTCATATTAACTGCATTAATTAAATATCAGAGATTCAGTGAACTGGATATGGATAACATGCTGGTGAAAGCCATCTATGGTGCTGGTTTTATTAACTGAATCAGTGCACTGTATATTCAATTAAGGGTAGGGTGTCTATAGATAGAAAGCCCTCAGGCCTGTGACTTACAGAGAGGAGCTGGGTTAGTGTGCTGCAAGCTGGGTGAAAGAAAGTCTTGGAAAAGGTTTCTCCACGGTATTGAGTAATATACATATAAATACGCACAGGGAAAAAAATGGCTTTCATATGTATCATAGATACAGTGTCTGGAATATTAATATCCCTGCATTTGAAGCCTTTACTTTTTGTGACAGCCTAATGAGCCACTGACAGTGGCTGCCTGCTTGTCCTGAGCGAGTGTCCAGCATGATGTTGTTTGTGTTGTACTGCAGGATGCTGAAGTGAGGTTGTCTGACTTCCGTCCCCTTGGGAACCTCAGGAAGAGATGTATTGAATCTCCCATAAGGCTATCCTGAGAAACTGTTTTCTATCTAAATAAATACCATCTCCTGGGGATCTTTCAGAATAGTAACCACACTATGACTGCCAACATCTTTCCCTAGAGTCAAAATCTAAAAACCTAAACTACAGCATCCTTAATATGAAGGCACAGTTAAGATGCATTCCCTTTTTGATGTTTTATTACTTACTGACTGAACAACACTGGCTTCCTACCTGTTTCTATGTGTAAGTTAATTTGTATACATTTTGTATTGTTTGGGACTAACCTTCCTTAGAGACTTTTGTTCTACTTATTTGCTATACAAAAGCGAGGGTCATCTGTGATGTTTTTTCTGAAATTTCTTAGAGTTACATGCTAAACAGAGGAGGGAGGAGGTTAAGGCATACTTCTGTATTCCTGTATGAGATTTCTTAGCTGGAAATATATATGTGTGGCCTGTAGTGTAAGTCTAGTCCATCAGCCCCAATGATGTAAGCTGCACAAACAGTTTGTGTGTGCACAGTAAGTGGGATACAACCCAAGTACACCAAGTTTATCATTAATGCAGCAGACATTGTGCAGTAAGTTCAGTGTGTTCTGGCATCACTACTCTTTTTGCACACTGCTGCACAATTGATGTGTGCATAACAAATTATACCAGAAAGCCTGATTTTTTTTTTCACCTACGTGCAAAACAATTATCACTGCTGTACCTATCCAGTTTGAATGATGCCTTCTAAACATGTTGGGTTCACTATGTATGCCAGAGTATGTTGGTTTCCAGCACTTTGGCAGTCCAGAATGGACAAACGTCCAGAGTTCTCTGGCTCTGTATAGACAAAACTCTTCTGCAGTAGAAATTTCATAAAAAGCCTTTGTGTTTGATAGTTCTATACAGAAGAGTAGCAGATTTGAACTTTCAGGTCTACAGCTTCTGAATCTTTTATACATAAACTGATCTCACCTTTGTATACTTATGAAGAAATGTTAGCTAAAAGTCTTAGTTGCTTCTGCAAACTCTGCTTAAACACTACAAAAATGTATAATACAGAATAAGAATTCATTATCATATTATGTTTCTTCCCTTTCCTTGAACTTTACTGCATTGCTATACCTTGAAAACTGATGTTAGAAAATAAAAACTGGTACAAGATGCTCTGGGCTTAGAGGAGACACAATGAAGAAAGACTAGAATGGAAGGCAGTGTGGAATGAAGAAACATCAAATAATCTCTTGGGCTCTTCAGTCAGAAAAAAAAAGTTGTCTGAGAAAGAGGTATGACAGAGATTTGTACAATTGTAAGGGTTGTATAGAGATAAGCATGGTATTATTCTACATTTTCTTATACTGTAGAAAATTGGGGCACTTCATAAAATGAGCAGGCAGTGAGATCGTAAGAATCAAAAGACGGTTTTGGACACAGGACATTATTAAGTTGTGGTATTTACTGTCACAGAATGTTTCAGAAGCCAAAAATATGAACAGCTCAGAAGTGGAGTGAATGTAGTCCTGAAGCATAGATCCACTGATGACTATTCAGAACAGCTTCTGAAAATCTTAGAAGCTCATGAAGGATTGATAGCTTGAAGCAGCAAGGATGTACCAGAAGAAGGATTATCATATATTTTATTGTTTGTATGGTCTTAACGTCTGTTCAGTATTTGGATACTTAGAAAAATGAATCTTTGCTTGGCCCACTGTGATTATGTATGCTTGCTTTTAGATATCCAGGCATCACCTCTGTATGTTAAATCCTTGATAGCACATGCAGCATAGTATCAAAGAATCAAAAAAAGTCCTACAGATACAAGCAGTGAGAGGATTTGATTCCCCTAACAGATAGCAGAGAGAGAATCTGTAGCCAAACAGGAAGAAAAGGCAGTGCTCAGTTGCATGCAGTATTATGAGTCTGCTCTTTGATTTTGTGCATTACATTGTGCTAATTATCATAATGAACCATATGAATGTTACCTGAATCTCTATTTTACCATCCCTAATTGTTTAGTATACTTTTTGTTTGTTTGTTTGTTTTGTTTTGTTTTCTATCAAGTGAAATAGAATTCTTCACTGAGAAGTATCTGATCACTTTGTAGAAAAATATTTAGTTCAACCATCCTAATGTCTTTTGGATTTTTTTTACTGTTGACTATCTTCCCTTCCCTTCCCTTCCCTTCCCTTCCCTTCCCTTCCCTTCCCTTCCCTTCCCTTCCCTTCCCTTCCCTTCCCTTCCCTTCCCTTCCCTTCCCTTCCCTTCCCTTCCCTTCCCTTCCCTTCCCTTCCCTTCCCTTCCCTTCCCTTCCCTTCCCTTCCCTTCCCTTCCCTTCCCTTCCCTTCCCTTCCCTTCCCTTCCCTTCCCTTCCCTTCCCTTCCCATGCTCCCATGCACCAGTGGTTGCAGAAAAAAAGAGGTCAAACAGAAATGAAGTACCACTGAAAAATTAACCTTTATAGGATTGTAGGACAAAATGGCTAAGCAGCCACTATGGAAGTGACCAGTGTGCTTGCCCTGCTCCAATACTGAGAGGAGGTCATGAGGAATTGGGGTTCAGTGGATTTGTGTATGTTTCCTAGTTACCTCTGCCCTGGTCACTTAATTTCTCTTTGTTTCATTTCCTGTCTGGAGAGTGAAGGTGATAATATTCCTTTAAATCCCTCTATTTTCTGTCTTGTTTGATTTAACTCTAAGTCTTTGGGCCAGGGTGTTAAGATGTGCATGTGCAAAGCTGGCAAAATTGTGACCTGACAGTAGTAAGGGCATGCAAATGCTGGTGTGCTTTCTTACATGCATGAGTATGTTAAACAGAAATACTTAAACAAAAAGCTAGCCAACCAATAGAAAAAGTACTTGGGAAAATAAATAAATATATATCCTCATATATATGTATGGGGAAGTCCTTAGCTATTCACTTCTGCCCTTTTTTTCTCTCTTCCTTTTTTGTACTCTGCTGCCATTCTCTCACTTTCTTTTCCTTAACCTTTCTCAGATGGTGAGAAGGCGGCGTTAAAACAAAAGCTTCCCTCTGTTTGATGGCATACTTTAAAAGAAAAAGTAAACTGTGAGGGAATCACTGCCTGAACTGAGTGTGCCTCCTCCTCCAAACACGCACTTGGGTGGGAACCAGAGCACTGCTTGATGGCTGCTCTGTGCTGCAGCTGGTCCCACCAGCTTGGCTGCTCGTGCCACCCTTGTTTCCCTCTTCTGTACTGTGAAGAGTGACACACTCGTACGTGCCTTGGAGGCAGAGCTCAGTGAGACGCAGGTGTCACGGGCAGCCTTGCAAGGCATGCCTACTGGCAGCGTCAAACCAGCATGCCAGCTTTGCAAAAACAAAGCAGAAGCACACAGCCATCCTTCTCGTGGGGGAACCAGTACCCTCTAGCACATTCTGGCTCTAGGAAGTGGTATGTCCATGACCTTTTAGTGATATGGTTTCAGGAAATGTGGAAAGGAATTAAAAAATAAAATAAAAGAGGCTTTTTTTTTTTTTTTTCCAGTGAAAAACATTTCCAGTTTTAAGCATGAGATGTGGAGGGAAAATGTTGCCATTCTCATTTTGATGTGATTGACTCTGAGTGTTGGTGGGTAACCGTCCTCCTGAATCATGTTTCCTAGTGGGAGATTAGGAAGCGATGCCCAGATGGGAGCTAACAATACCCCACACATCTCACCACTTCTCTGCATGGGTGGGACTAGGCTGGTACCAAGACTAGATCTCAATGTTAGCCTCACCAATTTGGACTCATATAGGGGAATACTAGGCTTGTTAGCATTTCTATTTTAGAGCTACCAGCCATGGGATGGATTGGGAAAGAAGTAGCACTTAAATTCCTCAAGATTTGGCTACCCCCCCCTATGATGCATTTAGTATAACAGTGAATATTATTCATTTCTTAAATTAGAAGGTCACAATGCCATTTAAGTCACCCAGTGGAGACAAATTAAATCATGTAGGACCCACATAAACCACTGTGCATGTCTGGGATTCCAGCCCCTAGTCCTGGCCATCCATATCTCACTGAAATCAGTTTTGCACCATGGGACTCCAAAATGGTTTCTTTGGTCACTACTTAGCTAGACTTTGAGCAATTGTTTTATTGTTTGTCCAGTCTTAGCCCAGGTTGTAAATCTCAGTCCAACTACCCTTTATAGTCATTGTCATAGCATCTGTCCCTCTGTATCTGAAGCAGCCAGACCCTGATGCAAGCCTGCATGACATCAGTGAGTACCAGACTAGGTCTTCATTAAACAAAAGTTAATCAAGGTATTCTGAAATCTCATACGCAGAATATATTTATATAGTCATGACTAGAGAATACGATTAAATGTGTATCTTTGCCTTTTTTCATGGTGAGCAAATTATTACCATTTAAAACATGGATGTTGCAAGATGCACTCTATGAAAAAAATGCTAAATCATTGCAATAATTCTCACAGACTTTAAATGACTTTGTCATAGGAATTTTCCTCATTATAAATGTAGTGCTTAATCTCATAATGTACTGCAGACCAACTGTATTTAGTCTTAGGGAATAAGCAATAAGGAAAATTTTCATGTGATCTGAGAGTTAAGGACTACATTTATATTTTTTATTTGATGTCTTAGGGTGGACAGTCCATGGAAGTTCATTCAGGTAGTGCTGTTTCCCTCTACTGTGCAACCTATTAGAAACTGGCTTTCACAAATTCACTATTTGAATGTTTGTTTTTCTCAAAGCAGGAAAGGGAAGAATATACATGTATCAATCATTGTCTTGACATGATATTTATGATTTTTTTTTTTTTCTGCTACCTCACTGTATACATGTCATATGCTTTGAGCATTAGAATATCTTGTGTATCAATTTTTTCCCACTGTTCTCCTTTACAGTGTATATTCTTAGATCAGTTTTGCCATGCCATATCCATTCTGTCCCTGTTAATGGTTCCTCAAATTTTATGTCTATTTCTGAGAATTAGGTATCAGATGTAATAAGCAGCCAAGGTCCAGCTGCTATGGCCCAGGCAATGCTCTCACGTCTCAACTTTTGTTTATTTATTTTCCTTATCTGTAACACATAAACCATTTATTGTAGGATTGGTGTCCCCTCAATAATTTCTTCATTTAATTCTTTGAGTCTAATGCCAGGTGAGATATTGAATCAGTCAACTGCTGTCTCTTCCAGTGAGAATGTAAAATAAAAAATTAAAGGATGGTTTCATAATTCCTGTCTGAGATTCCCACTCTGGAAACTGATTTTAGCTGTTGCTCCTACCACGCCACCAAAATTACTCTTTATATAGCTACCAGTGAAACTTAACAGAGCTTTGGAACCAGGTGGAAACCAGGTGGAGAAGTAAACATTTCTTCATAATCTTCTCCATGTCCTCTTAACGTGCTGTTGCATCAGCATCTCATACAAGTCTTCCTGTGATGCACTCTGCAGTAAAGTGGAGAACTGAAAATATTTTGATACAGATCTTGGTACTTAAAGAATCTTAGATCTAACTGTGTTAGCGGGTGTATGAAAAGCATCTGTCTTACAGCTTGCATGTTCTTTAGCTCCATTTTATTCTCTTCCCCAATTTTCATTCAAGCAGTCATGTGATATTATGGGTACATTTCTTACAAATATGATGACATTTACTGAACCAGAAAAAAAAAAAAAAGAGTATTCAACATTTTTCCTGTACTATAAGTTCCTTGATTATGATGTTTTATCAAGCCAGAACTGTTTGGCATAGCTTTCTTGTCACTTTTTGTAGTTATGCAACAAAACATAAACTGCTTCTCTTTTAATTTTGTTACTCTTGGTCTTACACCAAATAGTCATCCACAGATTTTTAGAGATAAATAACAGATGATTTTTGTAACTTTGCTGGGCCATTAACATGGTACCACTTTTATTATTTTTCACTCATCTTGATTCCTCTGTGTGTCTGTCATAAATGGCAGCTCTTGGGGAAACATCATCAGCCAATGTGGTATATGTAAAAATTGTTATTTTCTATGATCTTTAAGATAGAAATTACTTAAAATATTTTTCTCCAGTTCTGAATTAATAAAGCTATTCAGGGAGCATTAAATAGAACTTCTTGCCTGGCATAACTGGGAAATTGGCAGTTTTTGGTCTTTCAAAGCTATTTGTTTACAGAACTTTCAGTCATCTCACTGTGTTGTTGCATCCTATTTTCAGCTTATTTTTAACATCAGTGTCTTTATCCTGAACTGTAGATTAAATTGATAAATGGGAGAAGACACTAATTTTTCCTAAAAGATCCAATATTATATCAGGGAAAAGCAGACTTCATGTTATATTGAAAACAGACCTAAGCACATTCAAACATAGAAATGCACAGTAGGTCGGTCATCCAAAGCACCGTAGTGACATGACTTGGAGTACCAGGAAGAAAATTTGATGCAACTTCTAAAATTAATTTCATATAAAGCCATAAGGACTATAAAAAGCATCTACCATACTGATAATATCTCTTGCAATTGCATTATACCGTGGGATTTTTTTTTTTTGAAGTAATGGAAAAGAATTTATTCATTTAGAATGTATGTTCCAGTACAGCTATTTTGGCTGCTGGAAAGGAAATATGGGAGAAATATGCACTGACGAGTGGAGCAGGAGAAGAAAGTCCTACCATGTTTAGTGGTAATCCTTAAAATTTAACCAGTATTCTAATAATGTCATAAATATCAACAATGAAGCAGAAATTACTTTTATAAAGCTAATTAAGATTAATTTTTTTTCTTAACTAGTTGTACTACTTGATTTTTGTTTTCAATAACTAATACTTGTTTTTTTTTTTTTTTTTTTTTTTTTTTTTTTTTTAAAGACACTTGGATATTTAAAATTAGCTGATAAAGCTGGAGTGGGTAGTTTATACAGTTTAACGTGGAGATATTCCTTTCTGACCAAAGTTATGAGCATTAAAAGAAGAAAGCAATAAATACACTGGTCATCATGATATTTTATTTATTTGTTTACTTTCTGAGAAGTCCAGTCTGATGATAGCTGTTTGGGTAGATTATGCAAAAAGACAGGTTGTAGAGCAAAATTCACATGAATAAAGCTAAACAGAAATCAATGAGCATCTTTAATAGAGTTAAATGTAAATATTTGAAGTAACACATACAGAAAAGAAATTATATCAGAGAGTGTATTTTAACAGTGTATAAAAGAAAATAGCACTGAACTTGGAAAACAGATTTGGAAATGGACTCTCTTATTTCAGAATGTGAAGAAGTTTTCCTGTCTAAATTTACATTATGCTAAATGAGACTTTTTGTGATATTACCTAGATGACATTTAATTTAAATATTTTAAGTATCCATGCCCTGATTTTTTTTCTGTTTGGGAATGTAGAATTTAAAGTTCACACTTATGTTTAGGTAGATACAAATGATCTGACCTTCAAAGTATCTTGTATTGAGAGGGAAGATAGGAAATGTGATTTTTTCAGTGTTACAGCTGGTATCCAGGGAACTGCACATGAAAAAAACAGAGGTCTATGCAGGTCATGTTGGCAGAAACTACCCTGAAGAACAGGGTTACTATGCAGAAGTACAAAATAATGCAGTGTATAAATACAATGTACAAAGAAAGAGTCAAGAGCTCAAACACATTAAGAGCCCAAACTATTACTATGTGAAAGAGCCACTGAGCTTGGGGCTGTTGTAAAGTACATCTATCTGCTGAAAAGGAAAGAGTCAGGGCTACAAGTCTGAGCACTAGAATGCCCAAACATTCACTCAGTTTAGTAGTTAGGTCTCTTCAAAGCCTGTGTTGGGCCATTTCAACTTGCTTGCTTT
The DNA here is from genome assembly GCF_965140915.1 of Aythya marila. NCBI lineage: Eukaryota > Metazoa > Chordata > Aves > Anseriformes > Anatidae > Aythya > Aythya marila. The sequence continues at coordinate 111,776,359 of NC_139043.1, forward strand.
GATGTGAATCTGTTGTACAGGAGGGTATCCCTCAGCAATGGGGATGAAAACGTGATCCACATGGGTTTCCTGAAGGCTTTTAACAAGGCCCCTCCTAAAGGCTCTGTAGTGTCTCAGTGACAGAAAAACCAAAAATGGTGAATACGAATAAATATTTATTTTTTCTCAGTTGAAAGAGGTCATCAGTGGAGTCTAACTGGATTTGTGGAAGGATTCTTATTGTCCATAATATTCATAATTAGTTTAGAAAGAGGCTGGAGAACTAGGTGACAGTTGTTGTTGACAAGGCTAAATTACTCAGGATTAAAAACCGAATCCTGATTGTAAGGAGTACAAAAGAATCTCATGGTACTAGGTGATAAAATAGCATAACAAATTTGTCTGTAGTGAATGTAAAGTAAAAATAATGAAGAAATATGATTCTAAATTTATATACAGTTCACACTGGCTGTCAGCTGGCTGTTACCATTTTGGAGTAATATCTTTGTAAATATCAGCTCATTGCTCAGTAGTGGTTGACAAACATGTTGGTATGAATTGTTAGCAATAGCACTAAAGGTATGGGTTAAACAGGATTTGTAGTTAGATGTTAAATCAACTACTGCAGTTGGAGAAAGTAGATAAAATTTTTGTATACAAATCTTGATGAAAACGGGGATAGAAGGGAGAGACTAAAAACCTTAATACAGATGAAGAACAATGGGATCCAGCAAGAAAGAAGTAGACAACAAAACAGTGAACAGTAGCATCTGATTTTTCACCACCATAAAAGACAGAACGTTAGGCTAAAGACTTCCTCTGACCCAACATATACTCCTGTCACATCCCTGTATAAATTTATGTGCCTACAGAGCCATTCCAACCTCCTTTCAAAAAATGGTATTGAAGAAAAGGTACAGGGAAGGGTGACAAGGGAGATCAAACAAATGAAATTGTCTGCATGAGAGAATGGACTACACACTAAGACATTTTAACCCAGAAAGAAAGATATCTTAAGAGGACATGACTGATGTCTGTAAAGTCACAAATGGCAAGGAGAAGACTAAGAAGGACTGTTTATTTGTTGTCTTTCATAATAAAAAATGTATGACGAAATTACCAGAGGTCGTGACCAGAATAAATAAAACAAGTCACTATTTTGTGCATCAGAAACAGAGGTTGTAGATGCCAAATGCTTATACAGAGTCAAAGAACAGAGAAAGAAGACCAGAAGTCTTGAAGACCAGTCTTCAAGCTATTCATTGTCTTTTTGCATTTTTTATATGCAGATCTGATCTGTAGGTGATACACGTGATGTCCTTGCAGTTCACCTTCAGGCTTCTTTTGGGAACAAGTCAGCTAAGTCCCTCTGAGGATTTGGACACCACAATAAAATGTCATTAGTGTGCTTTTTACAACCAGCACTATGGAGGATTGTTTCATTATGGTGGATAGTCGGCTGAATATGAGCCAGCAGTGTGCTCAGGTGGCCAAGAAGGCCAACGGCATCCTGGCTTGTATCAGAAACAGTGTGACCAGCAGGGCTAGGGAGGTGATCGTCCCCCTGTACTCAGCTCTGGTGAGGCCGCACCTCGAGTACTGTGTTCAGTTTTGGGCCCCTCGCTACAAGAAGGACATGGAGGTGCTTGAGCGGGTGCAGAGAAGGGCTATGAAGTTGGTGAGGGGCCTGGAGAACAAGTCTTACGAGGAGCGGCTGAGGGAGCTGGGCTTGTTCAGCCTGGAGAAAAGGAGGCTCAGGGGCGACCTTATCGCTCTCTATGGGTACCTCAAGGGAGGCTCTAACGAGGTGGGGGTTGGTCTGTTCTCCCATGTGCCTGGTGACAGGACGAGGGGGAATGGGCTTAAGTTGAGCCAGGGGAGTTTTAGGTTAGATGTTAGGAAGAACTTCTTTACTGAAAGGGTTGTGAGGCATTGGAACAGGCTGCCCAGGGAAGTGGTGGAGTCACCATCCCTGGAAGTCTTCAAAAGATGTTTAGATGTAGAGCTTAGGGATATGGTTTAGTGGGGACTGCTAGCGTTAGGTCAGAGGTTGGACTCGATGACCTTGAGGTCTCTTCCAACCTAGAAATTCTGTGATTCTGTGATCATTTGGTTAATTTGAGTTTACCATGCAGATGAGAGGGTTTCAACATAATTCACTGTGGATGAAGCTAGTCTAGCCCTGAGCAGCATGGACAGAAGTCAGTCTGCTGTAGTTGGTCCAAAAGACAGAGCTCACTTCCTGGAGAGGTCCACAAGGCTAAGAATGTAGCCAAAGTATATTAGATTGGGTTTTGGAGGTGTCTGACCTAAACGTGGTAGGACTGTAAAAGGCATGCTTGCTCTGTTCTCACTCTTGTCTCTATTCTCTAGCTACTGCCTGGTATCAGGGTCAAAAACTTATGTTCTTATGCTCTTTTAGGAGAGTGGCAAGGGCTCATTTCTGGAAATAACAGCTTGTATTTTAAAGCCAGTCTTTATTTCTATCCTCTTTTTGAATAAGACTGCCTATCAGGCATAAGTATGGTGTAATCTTTTGTTTTTGGTTTCACTCATCAGAGTTTGTATTGCCTTAAACTAGCCTGTGAAATTCACAGAATCACAGAATCTTTGAGTTTGGAATGGAGCTCTGGAAATTGCCTAGTCCAACCCCATTGCCTGATTAAGAAACTGGGTAAATTATTTTTTACAAGACAGACATTTGAAAGCGCATATTTATTTTTGCTAAGCCTCTCCACCACTCCCAGACTGATGAATTAATCCTACAGTCCTAGAAGAAAGAACATTTTACTGTATCTTAACTTCTGACCTTTTCTTCCATTTATAATTTCAATGTAGAAATAACTTTATTTAATGTTGTTAAATGTTGCCCAAGTCTCACAATAGGGTATCTTATCCTTTCAGTAAGTATTTCTACATTTGGTACTACATTCCTACATTCCCAAAACACAAAACATTGTTTTAAGAAGACATGATATTAGTTGTTTTTTTTTTTTTTTTTTTTTTTTTAACTGCAGGTTATTTTTGTTTTTGTTTGTAAATTACTTTGGCTATTTGAAAGAAATCACAATGATTTTTGCATATTTAAATATCATCTCTTGAAATGTTTCATCGCTTACTATGTCACTTGATTCAAACTTGACCCTAATTCTGTTAATACTTACTCCTACTTGTAAACCTTGAGTAAAGTCAGTGAATTGAGAGGAACCAGAGATGTATAAAAACAGTGTAAGTGTTACTGGAAATAGATCCTGATTGCTTAAATGAACTGGTGGATAGAACTACAAGAGGAAAATTCTAAATTATATGATACCTTTCCAAGAATGAGATTGTGTTTAAGAATAGTTTTGTTACCTTCTTGAAGTGCAAAAGCAACAACAACAATAACAACAAATTAAAACAGAAAACACCACCTTTTTAATTTATATATTTAGGTGTATTCTGATTATTCATTTTGCTCCTTTAGTGTTGTGTTTAAAATATTAAAACTGATGTTTGCTCTCAGAAGGTGGTGGTACAGTTTGCACTGGTGTAGACTTCTCATTCTTGATTTATCACTATATTAGGATTGAAATGTAGTCAGTGTTTCATATTAGGAATTCATCTGACAAACGCAGAATCTGAGTTACCAAGATATTTTTAAAGAGAGGAAGGAACAGATAGGGAATTAAGGGCTTTAAAACACCAAATCAAGGGTTTGATCCTGCAAAGTACTGGGTAATGTAGCTCTGTAGCTCTGTTCCAGTAAGACTTACATGTGCTTTTGTTCAGGCCCAGTATTTAGCACTGTTAAATTTCAAGTTAATAGTTCTTTAAAAAAAAAGTTTTTTTTTTAAATAAATATCTTTCTTCTTGAAAAAGACAATTCATATTCCCTTTTACCCACAGATTTCAAAGCACTCTGTGAATAGATATATGTACAGAAACTATAAAATAAGAATGAGAATTTAATGGTGAATTCTCAGTTAAACATAGTAAAGAAATAGAAAGGAAATCAAAACAGAAACCTTAATTTTCTTGTGTCAACTTTTCATATTGGACTCACATAATAGATTTATATTCCTTTCTTTTTTTTTTTTCTTGTTTATTTTCAACATAACACCCTCAGACTCCTCATTTGTGGCCAAAGCTGTGAATTCATGCAGAAATGAAGGACAGGATGCATCTTCTGAGCTCCCACATCTTTTCCTTAAATTGTGGGTGTCTTGTTGAGAGGAAATGTGCTTGCTGCATATTCACCTCTCATCCCCTTCCCAAACGAGAGGGTAGACAGAGGGCAAAATTCAGACTCCACCCTCGTTAAAGGGCAGACTGCTTTCAAAAAAGGTAGAGCAGTGGTAGCAGCTTATTTATGCTAAGGACCGAGAGCTGGCTTATACACTTTTGAGCCTTACCAACATGTTTCTTTTCTTCCAGTAAGATACATATTGGTCCCTAGTCAGACTAGATTGCTTAAATACATGCCATCATCTTTAATTTTGTCTCATTCCTTGTTCTGGCAAGTTCTATCTGGTTTTATTAAAACAATTGACTTTCCCTGGGTATGCATATGTGCATGTACATATGCAATAGAGATAGCTGTGAGTTCTTGGATGTTCCAGATCTCTGAACTTTGCAGAGTTAAAGTGCCACTGGTTCTCCATGTGTGTGTGAGACGGTGTGTTCCTGCTGAGGGAATGATATGGGTATCCACCAGAAATAAAGTCCAAGAAGTTTCAGCCTGAAATGGGAAGAAGATGTTCAGGATAAATTTGGACCCATTTTAGTAACTGGATATTATGAGTTTAGAGTGCTGGCAGGGGAATCCATTTGTTACTCAATTGCTAAAGGAATACAGTACTTATATTTTGTGTTTGGTCAAAAGACTGAATTTCCAGAAGAGTAAGACTCAGTGTTATTAAATGTAAGTTCTTTACTTGAGCATTAAGAAATGCATGTTTGCATTCTAAGGGCAATATTTACTGGTTTCTACAGTTACAGTTTGTGAAAAAAAAAGAACCAGAACTTCACTTTCATTAGCCATAATAGTAGTTTAGCTATTTTCACTGCATTAATCTTGCTGCTAACTGTTTCTTTCACACTGTGAGAAGACAGTGTATGACAGGAAAAATCTGTAACATCATTCAACATTTGATTATGTGCCCTTTTTCCTCAAAACCAATTTGCATGCCTACAAATATCAGCGTTTCCCAGTGGAATTGAAGGTGTAAAATATTGTCTCTCGAGCTCAAAATCATTTAGCCAAAGATTCTTTAGTATTTGGGAATTCTGGCTGGATGATTTCAAAAGCAAAACCATATGCCATTTACATGATTTGGAATTTCTCCAGTTGCATAGAACATGAGTGGAAAGTGAAAAAAAAAAAAAAAAAAAGAATAAAGACAAGAAAACTCACACTAATTAGATGTTAATAAATACAGGTGCTATACTGTGTAGTGTAATTCATCTTCACAGCAAGCTGTGTGATGAGTCAGAGACAGCAGATTCTGAGTGATACTATTTTGTACACAGGCATGTATATTCTCGATACACACTAAGATCCAAATTAAGGTAAAACTGAAAGGGTTGTGTAACAGATATTTTTCAAAATTCAAGAAGTGCAATTCTCTCTGGCCACGGAAAAATAATATAATGCTTTTCATTTGGTTGGGTTTTGTCTGTTCACTCCTCACTGTAAATGCAACCAGGGTAGTAGCTGGATGGCAATTTGATTATAAATCTACCCAAGAAGATCCTGGCCTGACCATCCTTATCTCCCCATTCCCCCCAAGAATTCCCCCAAACTTCCTTAACCATCCCAGGCAGTGAGGTGCCTGTAACAAGAGGGCTCCTTCCCTCCCCAACCAAAACCTAATTCCTGGCCATACCTGGTCTGCTGAGACCAAGTTATGTTGGGACTAACCTGCCAGCTCTCCTGTATGACTTGCTGTACAGGGAAAGCTGTTATATGTCTGCACACTCCCCTCCCCTCCTCAGTAGGAGATCTGGCTCATTTGCAGCTTGTGGGCTCTTTCTCTTTCACGTGTGAGAAAACATTGTGGAGGCTCCTTGGTTTTAAAATTTCAGAGAGAGAAATGGATTCAGATAGTGTAGATTTGAGTCATCTACAGCTCTTTTAGTACTCAGATACAGCAAGACATTTCTGGGGCTGAGGGGCTGGTGTGTCCTATCTGCTGATGCTATGTTGTGTGTGTAGACACACATGCATACGTCGCATGCTCAAGAGAGAAGGCACAAAGGAGTAAGGAATCAGTTCTGTGCAAATGGACGGATAAAAGCATGATTAAAGACTGGCCTTACATTCTCAGCTGATGCTTCTTTAACGTGACAGCTCACTGAGATGTGTTTGTGTCTGAAATAACACAAGAAGGCACAGTCATGCTCCAGCCTCCAGGAATTTACCATAATAATATGTTGTGTGGTGTTGTAGGAAAAATGAAAGCACAAAGAAAAACCCTTTGCATAAAAATTTGATTGGACAATTAAAAATGCATAAATAATTGAAGTGACTATAAAAGATTTCTACTATTCTCATTGAGAAAAAATGCTTAAAGCATGGGATCCACACATTATTCTGGGGCAGCAAATAGCTGGTATTTACAGTATGGATTACTCGATTTTCTTTAGCCTGATGAGCAGGGCTCCCAAAGCTTATTGTGGCTGTTTTCTCGTTTATATGAGCCACGTGGCTGCTGTGATTTCCTTTTGTCAGCATCCCCTCCCCCCTCAGCATAACCCCCCGCGCCTCAAACACAGATGTTGTACCGTGCTCTTTGTGTGCATGCATGTCTATGAGTGTAAAACCGGGAAAGAAAGGCTGTGGCTAATGCACTGGAAAACCAAAGCTGAAGTGCAGGACTTGGCTTGAGACTTTATTCTTTTATTACAGTGAGATGTTAGCGTAGACTAAGTGTAGGACTAATGTGTATGAACGAGTAGTGTTTAATAGCAGCCACGCTGCTTAGAAAATCATCAATTTAACGTAAGCAGGGATGGCAGTTTCATTAAATAACACTACGATCTCTCAACCATATTCTTAACTAGTAATCTCCCCGTAGCAAAATACATAGATAATCAACCTCCTAGCCTGCCAGTAAACTTGCAGGGGAATTAAATCCTGGAGGAAGGAGCCTGTAGCCCCGGAGGAAGGCTGAGTGCATGTTTCGCTGTCGTCTTTTCAGCTCATCTCAGTGGTCCCACTGCTAGAATGTGCTCTGTTGTCATGGCAACCCCATCTCCTGCTTCCTACAGGAAAGATTAGCTCGTACTGTGCACTGGAGAGAATTTAGGGGAAGTCAAGCTAATCCCTGGGTGCACTGCGAGAGAAAGGTTGGACCTCGCCTGAGGGATGCTGTATCTGCAATGATAGAATTGGCCTGCCACAGACACTGGTATTTAAGTTGAAGAGCAGAATTCACAGTAAGTGTCAGATCCTCCAGAGAGGAATATTGAATGAGGTTTTCTAAGTCTTGCCGAAGACTGTCCCATGCCAACAGTGGAATGACAGCAGGAGGCTGTGTGTGGAATACCAATACGTTTCACCCGTTTAGGTGGTATTTCAAATACAGATTCAGAGCCTTAGTTCCCTGGAAACTAGGTGATAAAATTTTAAAACATCATCGTGAGACGCGCACCTAGGAACCTGGAGCATGTCTCATTTGGTGCATAACGCTGAACAAGTGATGATGAGCGTGACTTACAAATTGTGTATGCACTGTGCGGCGTGCTTAAGAATTCCTGTGTGCTGAAAAATAAGCGGGAAAGTGTGATTTGTGTGTGCTGCAAAGTCAACTGCAAAAGTGCTGAACTATCAATATTAAGCATGAAAATGTACAACTCTGATTCAACAGTGTTTTTTCTTCATATTAAAACCCAAACAGAGGGAACATGAGATTTTAAAGGTATAGTCATGATACAAGCTTTTATTTGAGGAAAACTCATTTTAATGTAGCTAAATTAAGGTGGTGTGTGACATGATGCAGCATGTGAAATGTGTGTCTGTTTTATTGCTTGTAGTACGTAAACAGAGAGTATTCTAGCTATTCAATTTCTGGTTATTTTAATGCTTTAGCTGTCTTTGATACGGTCCTGTATTTCACTTTAATAGATGCTCAAGTCTCCCAGCTTTAAACTAGATGATTTGCAATAAGGTTTGAACTGTCTGTTTGTTATTACTGTCAGCTTTTCCTAAACTTATTATTTTTAACAGAGTTTTTATGTTCAGCCTATGTATTTTTACAATGTTAGTATGTATATTTTTCCTATTGAGTTTTTAAGTAAAAAAGTAACTTTATGATTATTTAATATATACAAATACTGTCTAATTTAGATCTATTTATGCATATGTTTTACATGTATAAAATGTATGTATGTGTGTGTGCGTTTCTGCAATACATACATGCATATACATATGCAGACAAATGGGGTCTTTGTTTTAATGAGGCCCGTTAGTGATTCATGATTATATATCACTGGGGAAGTAAAAGACCTGTTTTCACTTTGAAGGATAGGCATTTTTCGCATATCTAAAACCTTTCTTGTTGCAAAAACCTTATAAACACACTCAGTTTGCTTAAAGGAACAGCATATGTATGGTTCTCTGTGTGTCTGTAGAGTAAAAAGGGAGATCATCTGGACTGATATGATGAAAAAATACTGTGTTGCCTTTCCAGTGACCTGGGTCCATGAAATGGGTAGTGAAGAGACATTTGTTTTCTTCTACTCCCTCCCAGGGCAGCTTAGAAAGGGTCACACATAAGCCCCAGGTTGGTTAATATGCGTGATCTCAGAAAACTTTTTTTTTTTTTTTGGTCTCATTTACCAAATAGTAAAAGCACTGATAAACAAAGAGAATGTCTGTCTTCTCTGTAGATGATAAAATCAGTAGTCAGTGTATATCTATTATATAGAAGACTATAAAAAAAGCACAAAATGTACAGAAGATTTATGCCATTATTCAAGCTGGCCCTTGAATCTGTGGTAGACATATGGGTGACAGGGAATCCACACAACTGTCAAGCAAACTGGGGATGGGGGTAAGAGAAAATTTATCAAATGTTTTTCATTAGAGAGAGCACTCAGAAATTATTCTTCATTATCCTTCCAGTTAAAATATTGATTATAAAAGCCTCTTCTGTGGTAAAATAACATACGTTTGCCAGATAATTCATTGTGTATTCTCACAACCTCTATGAGGCTATTTTAGTTACACCTTTTAATATAGCTATTTATACATTTTTAAAAATTGTAAGTGTTTAATTACACAAATTTTCTACCTTGTGTGTCATTTTCTTAAATTAACCCAGATGTTGGATTTTTTTCTCTCAAGGTCATGTTTTGTTACCTTTCTTTCTTTTCACACCCCTAGTGCTTAATTTTTGTATTGTATAAGGTTGGCTGGTCAAACACTGTCTCAACTTTTTCTGTCTTCTGCAAAATGTGGGATTTTAGGAAGTTGGTCCAAGTTTTATTACAGCTGAATTTTCATAAAGGGACTTGAACTCCTTATCTGTATTTTTGGACAATTTTAAGCACCAATTGTAAACAGGACTAATTACATGTGAGAAAGTGCAATAAGGTTCAAAGCATGCACCTAAACCCATAACCTGTGTTGCATTCTCTTCTAAGAAAAGGCTGCCAATACTTGTAACAGTGTGAGTGTATTACACACAAGGACAGATCCAAGTAGTAGAGACAGTTCAGAATCAGGAGGCCAGGCCTCCAAACTTGAGGGAGTTCCTATATAATCTCTGTGCTTTGATTAAAGAGAACTCATTTCCTAGAGTTGCCAGAAACTAAGAAGTAGAGGCATCTCTGATTACTGTATATAAAAATAAACAAATAAATTATTTAATCAGAGTTCCTTAACTCCTCAAAATTATAGATGTAGCCTCTTTTACCAGGTTTTCTCAACTGGACTTTTCCTGCTGTGAGAACTCTGCTTCCTTACTGCAGCAGGTTACTCCCCAGCCCAGCCTCTTCACTTCATTCCTGCTCCCTGCAGGTACTGCCCTCTGCCTGAACTGCCTCCTCCCTACGCCACCGTGTCCTAGCATTCAGGCTGTCTGCTGGTTAGAACTGACTAACATCATGCATCTGGTGTGTCTTTTACATGCATAAAATTGGTGTGATTTAATGCATATACAGGATCACCAGATCAAATTTGAGAATTATGACACCAATCAGAAAAATATTATAATTAGTGCGTTACTCTCTTTCCTTGAAACATTTCTCACTGTTGCAAAAATTAAAATTATAATAGCAATTAAAAACAAAAACAAAAAGAAAAATATTTATAAAGCACAGCCCCTTCCTGCAACCTGAGGTCTTCCTCCATTTGGAATTCATGGATAAAAATTTGTCTCTTTCTCATTCAGGTATTAATTCAGGGAAAAGGAGGTAAGATGTTCAGCACTTCCCAGGTGGTATGTTGCACCTCACAGAACCTGGCCGTCTGTTAACACCCAAAAATATGCTAAAATCACAAACTCTATTCTACCCCAGCAGGAATCTTGCTGCTGGTATTCTTATTAAATCAGTAACAGAAATCACATATTTATACTACATACAAACTTCAGGCTACATTGCATCTTTATATACAATGTATGTGTCTCTCCATATTAGAGATTTATCCATCACATTTTAATAAGAAAACGGCAATAGTGATTATATGTTTTTCTTGGTTGCAAGGCATTTTATTTGCTGGGGCTTATTTGTCTCTTTAATTCCTTTTAAAATGTATGTATATATCTCATATTACCAAAGAGACCATAAATGGATTGAAGGTAGCAAAAGTGGCCTTCAATGAAAGAAGAGTATCTTCAACTGAAACAGAAAGTTTAAATTTATTGGGATTTTATTTGTCTTTAAACATAAGCTCAGATCTTTTGATTTTTATTTATATATTTTTTTTTATTAAACAAATCTGCAAGGATTTAAAAATATTTTTGAGTTGAATTTGCCTTAATTCAAAAAAGTAATAGCAACATGGCAATATTTTGGATATTTTCAATCTCCTTTATCTTCCTTTTCTTCCCCAAAATAAAACTCTGAAGCCAGTAGTTGTATGTAAATTGCATTAATTTAATGGACTAAGTTATTTCCCAGGCAATGCACACTGGCTGCTATTGACTCTAGTGAGATTAAGAACATATATATCCAAAGGTAGATTTCAGCCATGTGTATGGTGTTCTTCTGGCCAGCTTTGTAGCAGTTAATTAAAAAATGTTTTCTCAGTGTTGTGTTTCTGGCTTTGCTGTAATAAGTATTTTATATTAGCTGAAGAATTGGGCAAAATAACAATGCTAATTTTCAGCAAGGCCAAGTATAAGGGGTGAGAAAACAAGATTTCATGGGAAAATTCTGTTTCTACTGGTAGATGAAATGCCATGTGTTGTCTGGATGTTGGCCCTAATTCTAATGTAAGTGGAATTGTTGTTGTGACCCTAGTGTTCTTGTAATTTTGTATGTTGCTAGCCATAGCAAAGTGAATTTTTCAGCCTTCTCCAGAGGCCATTTGTGAGACCATGACAGCAAGGGGCTACAAGGAGCATGAGGGGCATACTAGCCCCCTATTGAGCAATGCAAAGGTTTATTTTACTGGCAGAATATAAAAATGTAAAACACTAGTATGAATAATATGAAAATCACAGTTGAGGTAGAAATTTATACAATGGGAATTCAGGGTTTCTCTTGTTTTTTTTTTTTACCAGAATCATCCACCTAGAATTTTACAGGAGTTAGGAGAGTAAGTGTGAACCCAAGATTTGAGTGATCAGTATTTTCACATGTAGTGCATTTTAATTTCTCATTGCACATTTATTCTTGATAATATATTAGTTATTGGTGTATTCCAGATAGACCTTTAATGGTCTGTGTATAGATAGATAAGTCATTTTGTGTTTGTCTTTCTCTGTTCGTTATAGTTCATAATGTTTTCTGAAACATGGAAAGTAGAGGAAGATAAGACAATTGTTTTTGTACTGTAGTAAGTTATGTGTTTCATTGTTTATGTACGAAAAAAAAATTGTGCATGAGTCAACTTTTAAAGTCCGGGGTTCTTTTTCCCTGTATTTCAGAGAATATCTATTCATGGTGGGATACTATCAACACCATAAATTCATTATCATTAAGAACAGTTACTATCCCTACGTACTTTAAGCTGTTTATTTGCTTCAGGTTTCCATTGCCTTATGAGTTTCTTTTCAAAATATGTTTTGTGTATGTGAGTAGTCGAACTGAAGTTAGACATCAGGCAACTGAGATGTTTGGCCCTTGTAAGACTGCTATTTGTGTGGGTTGATGACCACATCAGCAGCAGTCCTGAAAGCATCTGTGATTTGTGAATGCTTTCAGCCAGCGGCAAACCAAATGGGATCTGATCAAAACTGTGTTTTGGAAATTCAGGTCCAAATGCAAGAGTGCCATGTTATTCACTAATGTAATTCCATTCTGCTCTTCATTGTTATGTAAACTACTGAAGATTGTTTTTAACGGCTCATATTGTGGTTACCACATGATGCAGAGATTGCATTAGTAGTACTAGTCCTTCTTCTATCTGCAAAGTACTGTTAGCATGACTCTACTTCCACTACAAAAGTTAAGTCTCTACTCCCTGTATTTCATCTTAATTTCCTGCAGCAGCAGCAGCTGTATTATTGAGTTTGTCAGGTATTTGTAGTGTAGGAAACTCCAGACACTGCAGATTTCATTGCTGAAGTTAGAAAGAAATGCGTTTTGCAAAAACAGACTGTTTGAGAATCTGGTTGTAAAATCTACATAATAAGGACTTTCACGTCCATGATTTTCAGTACAATTATCAAGTATTTCTTGCCCTTTGTTAGAAATATGTTAAATTATGTCCGTCCCAAGTGTTCTTCAACAGAAGAAGATAACACTGAAATTAAAACAGCTCTCACTAAATTTTGATCGTGAAAGGCTTCTCAAGCTCAGCTTGAAAGCTTTTGGACCAAAAGTCCAAAAGCATTACAGGACATTTTAGCTAGGGTTAAGAGATGGAAGTTCAAACCTCTTATCTGAATCAAGTTGTGCAGCAACTGAAATTTAAGTATTTTCTGCATCACTGATAATTGCTCCATCTCCATCTATATGGATTTTTCTCATCTTTGCTTTGTTGATGTGTTTACAACAGCATATTTGTTGTGCAGGCGACAAGCACTGTCTTTGTATCGTGCTGTTCTAGGGCTTCATCTAATTTTGGGGAAACAGGAACTGAACTACTATACTTAGCTCTTTGCAGAAAGAGGAATGCTAAGAATATCTTTGAAGTATTACAAACTTTTCTGAAGAGGAAGACAATATTCTTAGAATGCTTTCTAAATGCTTCTCTATTGAAGCTGCTGTAGTTGACACAGGCTAATAAAGAGAGGTGTTTTCTTTTATGAAGATTGCCCTTTGGGTCCTCCAAAATGTCTTTGTTCATGTGTTGGAGAATCAAAGATGACAACTATTTCTTTGCTTAGACAGCTGAAACCTTTTTAAGTACCTGGACTAGTGTATGCAGTATGATTGGTCATTTTGTGTCAATATTTTTCTGTATGTTGGAGACTTGCACTCACTTAACCAGGGCTAATAAAATTATGCTTTCCCCAGATTGATTTGCAATTTTTGAATCAATTCAGCATCTAGCCTTGAAGTCTTCTTGTGATTCCAAAATGAAACAGTCTCAGAAGCTGCCAAACCTGGAGCACCTCTGGTGCTCTGGGTATTCTGTGATTCTGGATAACATCAGCAACAAGCTTTTCCGTCCTAATTTGTGTTTGAAGTGGAAGTAACAGATTTGATCGGAGTACTTTTACTGTTGTCAACTTTACCTTAGATTATAATTTTTGTTGCATTGGTTGTATTATTTCTTCCGATGGCAGTTATTTACTACTGCAGCAAAGGAAAAATCTGTTCTGTGTAAGAGGACACTCTAGGCACTTCAAGCTGTTGAGTATCAACATTACTGTTTGCTTTTGCACTAAATACAAAAATAAGAGCCCACCTGGACAGTAATAGTTATTGTAAATAGCATTCTATTCATGATCAAGATTGATACCATGTGTTCCACTTTGCAGCATGCACAACTTTTCTGCTTAATCCAATGGTAATAGCTTCCACCCAGAAGTAATAAGCTTACTCTGTTCTCAAACCCCGTTTCAGATCCATGTTCTGCTTCTAAAGATTTTAGATAAGCTTCTGGAAGACACAATTCCTTCAGAATTGGTACATAATTATTATTTAGGAAGGAAGGAGATCTTTTTATGAAGGTGATGATGGAATTGTATAGCAATGATCTGGGATTTGAAAGAACTTCCCAGGAACCCTGTTGTTTTGATGGCCATTTTTATCTTACTTAAGGAGGAGAAAGCAATGAAACTCATTGTTTTCATTGGTTTTGCAAACACTCTATATTGTCCAATTTCTCTGGAAGCTTTGGAACAGGTTTGTCGTACACTAATAAAAACAGTGCTGTTTCTGTTTCTAATGTGCATTTCAGTTAGATTGAAGTAGCCATACAAGAATGATCCCTTCAAGATGCAAAGTGTATTGTGGGCCAATCTTGTTCGCAAAAATATTTTAAAGAGAAAACAAATTATACAGAGGATTTTGCAGTATCATTGTCCTCTACTTTGTGCTTTAAAATAACACCAAGCATTTCCATGAGTGCTTTTGACCCAAGTTCCCCTTTCCTCTCCTAGCTAGCTTGAAAACAGCAGTCAGAATGCTTTGTTTACCAGGAGCAGCCTGCCACTTTCCACAGACAGGGCAGTTGGGCCAGCTCAACAAATGGTCATTTCTCACAATTTTATGCTGTCCTTCATTCTTACCCATTCTGATATTATAATGAGGCCGAGTAGGTACTGCGGTTGGGTATGGCTTTGTTATTTCCTTTTCTAAGGCATTGAGCTTTAACAACTACTTACACATTTTAGTAAGAATTGTAGTAAGAACAAGACTGATTCACTGTGATTAAAACTTTCTCAAATACTCCGTTTTCATTGTTAATAGTTCCTCATCAATGCTGTCAAGTGCAGGAAAAGCAGGTGCTACAAATACCTGGGTGGACTCCCCCACAGATGAATCCTGCAGTGACACCAGAAGCCTTTAGTTGAAGTAGAAATGGGGACCAGTTAGTTTCTTTCATAAGAAATATCTCCAGTCTGCAAAGAACTGCAAAACCATTCATGGATTCTCATGGAAGAATGGTATTTTTGCTCTACTTCCTGGCATTGTTGTTTATTCTGGTTTTGAGTCTAGGTCACGATAATATTTCAGCAAGGGCAAACTGGCTGTTTTTAAAAGGAAGAAAAGTTTTGAAAGTTACTGAAATAATATTATATCCAAGAACACATAAGAGTGTTTCTGCTGGCATTAGCTTCTCAGGGAGAAACTGAAATCATAGTCTTCATATAAAAGTTTTCAAGCTTGCTGTCTTTCATTCACACTTTTGTTCAAGACACTCTCTCATACTTGTTCCATTTCCCACCTAAGTGTACTCCATTGCATTGCAGAGTCCACGGGGAGGAAAAACTTTACTCAGGTGGCTTGACAGTTAAAATTTTGAGTCTGCAGATCTAGTGAGGAATAGCAGTGGATATACCAGAGCTATTTATCGAGCCTTTGAGCGTTTGAATTTTTTGCTCATTGTATCATAGTAATTTGGTTTACCAGAGGTATTGTGCTGACACTATCTAGCAAAATCATTCTTTTTTGTCTTCAGATACCTGTTATTCTAGTTGATTTGTAGATGATGTGTGAGCAAGTGCTCAGCTATACTTTAGGAACTGTAAGAAAATATTTACTTTGATATCTCTGCTGAAAATATTTTCTGAAAATGAAGGAGCATGTTTTAATATTGCTAGTTAGATTGGAAGCCAACATGTCTATCTGTATCAGTAGTATGATGCAGTCAGGGTTTAAAAGTGGTGACTTTAATGAAGGCAGAAAAGACCTCACTTTAGTATTAACATCTCACAGAAAGTCCATGGTCTTCTGTCTGGTATCATCCAACTGATGATAGACCTCAAATCATGGATGTGGATTTATGGATGTTTGCAAATATGATGTTTTTCAATGAATGTTACGTTATATGATTCAGGATTATACTGTCTTGAGTTATGTTATTGGAAAATGCTAGGATCTACGCCATGCTAGTAGGAAAAAATACTTGAGGTATACTGTCATATAACGCTTGTACATCTCTCAAGGCAATTCTGACATTCACTAAATGAGAGAGATTTTTCAGACTGATGAAGATAGGCTATCATTGGTTTTCTTCCTTCTGCTTGATGTTTATAATTGTAATCAACATGCTGGTGAGAATGATGATGTGGTTGTGTCACTTATCTCAGGGGCAATATTTTTGTGTTCAGGTAGAGCTTCCATAGCACTGGTGACTGTTGTCACCTTTTGCATTATTTTGCTGATTGGGCTGGTGTTTTAACTTTGTAGATGCTGAATATTTTTAACTTGTTTTTAACAGATATAGTGAAAAATAAAATTCAGAAGGCATAATGGATGCATCATTCAAAAATGATTGCATTCGAGTTGGAGAGAGGCCAACAAGTTTGGTATTAAGTGTTGTCCTGTGTGACCAGAATACTGCTTTCACTTAGGCAGTGAGGAGACCACTCACTGTAGTTTCCCAAGGAATGCTCAAATCAGGAAACAGTAACATAAATGCTGCCAGGGACATCCCTAAACATTTTGGAGTGACAGGATAAAAAGCAAACCAAATTCAAAGGAGACATGTAAACTATATCCCTCCAACATGCTTATTTACTCAGGTTTGTAACAGCATCTTCCCAGTCCCTGGAATTCTTTATTAAATTTCTGAACTGCAGTTTGTCTATAACAGGATCCTGCACTTGACTCACTGAGACTCTGTCTTGGCAAAAACATTAATTACATTTAAGTTGTTTAATAAGAAAAAAGCAACCCTAACAATTCACTAACATTCACTTTCCTAACATATCAAGGAAATTTTAGTTATTTGTCGATGATGCTAGAACTACAAAGCTTGTAATTTCCTACTTCCTATTTCATATCCTTTTGCACTAGTTTTTGTCAATTACATATTAATTACCTATTTTTAAACTGAATTTCAGTATATGAATATTATTCATATACTGAATTTTATTTTATTCTATTTTTTTTTTTATATTTTTATATTTTATATTTTTTTATATTTTATTCTATTATTTTATTTTATTTTATTTTATTTTATTAGGCATTTATTTTACTCTGTCTACTGAGTTAGAAAATTTTCCTGGAAGCCTATATATTAATGTGAATGGAGAGAAGCCTACATATTAATGTGATTGGAAAGGATGTGACTGAATTATTCTAAAGCAAAAAACAAGTATTTTGGGAAAAAAAAAAAAAAAAAGTTGATTTTACCAATATTATCAAATAAAAATGAGAAAAAATATTAAAATGTTAGGAAATGAAGCATTTTCTATGTCCTCGCTTTCATTGTACACTTGTGAATAACAATAAAATGTCTTTAGCTTACTCGATACAAGTCTTTAAACTATACTTTCCTGTGTAAAAGCATCAAAAAATTTGATTAATATTTTGATATCCTGAGAGGTACAAACCTGATGGTGATATGTCCAGTCAGTCCAAACTATTTGTAGAAATATTTTTACTAAGAGCTATGCTATTAACTCTTTCTGTCTCTTTAATTTATTATAGAGAGACTCAAAATATAGGTCTGATTGGGTCAGAATGACATTTTGAACTTAGAACTATGCTTGGTTTCATTAACCTAAATAGCTACTTTATAGCCACTGAGACTGTAAAAATACAAAAATCAAGAAAAAAAAAATGTAAGTCTTCTCTAGAATGGTTCTAAAATAAAACTTAAAATATAATCACATTTGTTGAACTTCATCAATACTCTTGGTCTTCCTATATTCAGGCACACACAGACATCTCTTCCCAATTCTCTTCTTTTTCACTGGATATGTAAGACTTAGTTTTACTTGTTATCTTCCAATGACAGGGAAAATGTTAAGAGACATATGACTTATTCATATTTCAAGAGGAAACTTCTGCTCAGATTTCTATTAGAAATGCAAGCAGGCATGCAGATCCAGAAATTTATACTGTAAGGTTTGGGGCCTCAAGTTTGGATTAAATGTTGCTAAGGCTGTATGAAGCTCAAAGCAGCCATTTGTGTTTGCTCTCCAGGCTTCTCTCCTCTTTCTCTCCTGGTTTTACTCACAGAGTGGGCTATAACAAGCTTTAGGTGTTTGGTCTTGTTGCCTTTATAGAAAAGAAGGCAGAGGTTTGATGAGGGGGTGCAGAGCTGTCAAGTAATCACAGGTCTTGCTTGAGCTTGTGTTAAGGGATTTACCCTTCCAGAATGAAGTGCAGACTGCTCTCTCTGTGTGAACCCACTCCACACACCAAAGCTGGCAAACTGAACTGATTTTTAAGGGCTTTATTGAAAACACCAGTATTTGGGGCAAGCAGTCTGTGGAGAATTTCCTCTACTGACTCCAACTTGATCTTTTGTCTTTGCTTTTGTCTTCTGGCAGATTCTGATAAAATAGAATCTGACATTGCACATGTGCACTAGATACAAGTGGCAGACAAGTTTAGCATAATTCCTTTCAGCCCCATTTGGGTTGATGCTTAGGAACCAAACTTGAACCTACATGTTACTCTTTGGTCTGTTGCTGGCACAGTACCACATTGTTTTTGATGTGGTAAATGGCTGCTGCTGCCACTGACTTTAGCTAGAAAAGCACAAGCCTCTTCCAGGCTTGGCAACTTTCTTTTCACTTTAAGGAAAAAAAAAAATTATATATATATATATATATATATATATATATATATATATATATTTCTTAACACATTGTTGTCTCAAACTTCCTTTTTTGCAGATGTATTCTGTCTGTAGTTGGAATTTCCCTCAAAAATAAGAGATGATCTATCCCAAATACTGCTTGCCTCCCTGCCTCCCAGCCTCCACCAGTCCCTAGTTTTGTATCAGTAAACTTTCTTAGCCTGTAATCCTGTTTAGGATGAGTGCAAGTCAATACATCTGGCACCACTCAAATGTTTGGCTGAGAACCTGTTCCTGCAATGCTTGTCCAGAGATGGAGCTCTAAGCCACAATTTTCAATGCCAGATGACATTTTGTATGTCAGATATACAGACTAAAAACTTTTAGAAGAATTGTAGGTTTTCTATATCAAGAACTGCTTGATAGAGCTTTCACCACAACAGTGCCCTAGAGGCTTCTCCAGAATAAAGAGAAAATTAGAAATTTTTCTCCCCAGATGCAGAGTGGGCCATGTCTTTTGATGTGGAAATGCCAAAGCACAAGTATGAACTAGATGCACAGTGATAATAAGACTACTGTGCACCCAGTGAGCTATTCAATTGCTTATTTACATGTGCAGTACCCTCCTAATAGCCATTCTGCTTCATCTCCTTGTGTGTATGCAGGAGCAGAGCTCTGCAGGCAAAGTAAGCTTGCAGCACTCAAGATTTATAAACGAGCCCTTCTCTAACACTTATCAGTGCTGTGACTGACAGGGAAGTATTATTTTGCTGATAGCTGTTGGTGCCATGGAGTGGCAGTTGTTCACCGTTCTCTTATTTAATGTTATAATTGAATAAAATGATCTGCCTGTTTTGTGCCTGCACCAAGAAAATAGAGACATTTATCCACGGGAAACTTTTTAATTACTGGTTTTGTTGCTGTTGCTGTTTTGTTTGTTTGTTTAATAACAAAATAATATTTACAGCCTGATGAAAGCTGATTCCACTGTGTATGTGCATGTGTACATCAAACCTATAAAACTTAACTTACTGTAGTCTCACTGAAAAGGACAAATTAGTTTTGTAGTTTTAGTTATTATTATTATTTTTTTTTAAGTTCATTTTTTTTTCCCACCCTTTTCATAAACTGGTAGAGTGAGTGATCACAAAAAGTTACTGTTAACCTAATCTGCCAACACCGAAAACAGCAGTGAGGAGTACACTGATTGGCATCGCATTGGAACTGATGGAAATTGCAGGCTCAGATTCGAGTGCAGCAAGTTCCATAGTTGAATTCACAAAAGCCAGCCATGTCAGGAAAGCTACATGTATCAAAGGGAGGAAAGAAAATGTTAACGTTAGTAATGTTAGCTGAAGAGGATGACTAATACATATTCTTGCAATGAAGCAAATTCAGTCCCACTGAGTTCTTTGCACATCATCTGACTCCTGTCATGTGAAAGGCCCTTGCCCACCTCTTAATTCCGGCTCCTTGTTTCCTTGCCACAGTACTGACATTTCGGTGGAAACATGGTGGTAGTAACTTCTGTGAAGAGCAGAGAAGGGTACTTGAGATTTACACAGGTTCAAAGAGACACTGGATATTTGCAAGGGAAATAAATCTGTTGAGTGTCAGTATGCTCACAGAGACCACCTCCAGCTTAGGAAGACCTTGAGTTGAAAATCATGACGGGCTGGGCAAGCCATAGGGGGAAGAATTCTATACACTTGCCTTATTCTCTTCCCTAAACATCTCCTAATAACCACTGCTGGAGATAGGATGTTGGACTAAGTGGATTTTTGATCTAACCATCTATGGCCATTCTTATACTTTTTGAAACAGGGAATAATAGAGGGTCTAAAATCACCTTTGTACCTCCAATAATTCACCTGCTGTTCTTTATCATAATATGAAAGGGAATGGAGAAGATGAATAGATATAGTTGATTTTGACTGGCTTTTAAGTTATGTATTGAACTCATGCTTGAAACATGACTTGTGATATAAATGAAGCATAACCGAATACATAACTGTGACAAATTGATATTAAACGGTCATTGTGAGAAGAGGTGGGAGTGAAATGTGACCTCGCTCTTTTGTTAGTTCCTTTAGAAAAGTCTCTATAATTATTTTGTAGTACAGAAGTTTCTGTGAGTCAGTAGTCTATGCTACCTTTTTTTCTGATTCACTGTGTTTCTCTCTCAAAATTGCCTGCCATTGGTTGCCACTAGTACAGAATTTTTTTCAATAGCTCCAGTTCTGAAGGATTGGTTGTGTGACCTGGGTTTGTGGAATTGCAGAAACAATGTAATTTACTTAGTTATAAATGTTTGCTTTTGTAGCTTATTATTTTAATCAAAGTTATATTTTAACATAGAAAAAGTTAAAGCATGTGCAATGCTGAAGCCAAAGGTTTAAAGAGAACAGCATTGTAACTCAAAACCGGTCTGGAGTCTGTCACTTTTTGGTCTGCAATATCGTCTGTTGCAAATGGTCCTGTTCAGATGAATCAAATTGCTAAGGGTGTAAGCTGTTGTTTACCAAGACCTGGGATGCTGGTATAAATCCCAGAGATTAAAGCAACTTTCATCATACTGGACATTGGTAGGCAATCTGTGAGAGTAGTTTTTATGACAGACAGCCTGCACTTGCACAGGCTTCAGTCTCACTCTTCCCACTTAGCTCACTCACATCCCACCTCCTCCTTTTAGAAAGAACCATTACCCACCTTACAGTAACTGCAGCTCTCAGAGATGCTCTGTCAACTGGCAACCCACTCAAAGTGTTCGTTTAACCTGTGTGCATGCTACCTTGGAGTCTGCAAGCATCAGGCTGTGTTTGGGCTGCATATGTGCCCTTATCCCATCTCCACTTCTTAGAGCAAGACGAGCAAAGTGGCCCCAACAATAGCCTTCTTAATTTAGATTAATTAGGCTCATTACCATCAGAAATGGTGCTAGCTTGTATGACCCCCACTCATATGGTTAAATTTGCCTCAAAAGAGCCAAAGCTGCTGTAAGGTTAATTTCCTTTCCCTGTGTTTTTGTCTGCTTCCTAAATAATCTGTCTGCTTTGCTTTATAGCAAAAAAGGGACCTGTGTTAGAGCTGCTTTGGTATCATGGGGTTCTCACTTCATTCTTGGTGTTAATGAGAGGGATCCTTAGCTCCTTGAACCATCACCATCCTTTCAGCAGATCTGAGCATCTGGGTGGTATATGGTCATGGGACTGTGCTGCACTGCTGCTGTAAGAGCTGAAGGCATACACTATGGATTTCTGGCTAGTAAAATAAGCAGTAAGTTTCAGGTAGTTGTCATTACAAATTTCAACTATAGAAACTAGTTAAGCATACTCTAAATATTAAGTGAATTCCAGCTTGACAATTAATTTGAGGAAGAGAGATGATTTATTCAGAGATCTGCCTTTATATGGAATGATTTGTTGACTCTCTCCTTGAGTTACCTGCAAGGAATATGAAAAGTCTGGGTGAATTATAGTGCAAAATTGTTTATTAACAATAATGCAAGAGATCCTTTAAAACATCTGTAGATTTTTCTCTCAAGGAAATAAGCAACACTTGTATGCATGTACCTTAGTTTGAGGTTCACAGTAATTCAGTGATGTTTATATCAGAGTTTAGATCTTAAATTTGTGCTCTCAGAAAACTGGTGTTTGAGGGACTTGTTATTCTAGTCAGATTTCATGCACTCTTCAACTGGCTTTCCTTTAAGCGAGCTGAGAACAGTGTTGAGCATTTGACATATCTGGTCTAAAGACAGTTCTTTCTGGGTAGAAGAAATCTACCCAGGAGAATCTCTAATCCTAGCAAAGTGTGTGTTTTGACCATTCATAAATCTACACATTGTGGCAGGAGAGCATAATCCTTTAAATTAAGACATGATTTCCTGCTCTAAATCAGTGTGTTCTTAAATTATCAACTGTCATGGAAATCACCTGCAGAATACAGGTGATTGTATGAAAATATGGAGAAACTGAGTTTTGGCAAATGTTTAGGCCATGCTAATGAGAATGTTTGTGGTGAATAACTGAAGTGAAGAATGCAACAGTTCTGAGAATCAAATTCATATTCAGAGCACCTGTTTGAATGTATTGTTTGGGATTTCTTTCTTGGCATTGTCTTATCTTTCAAGTTTCCTTAGAAATCAGGGAGAGAATCTAACACAATGGTGACTGCAATGAACTTGGAAAGTTCTCAGGCATGACTCTAGGATTTGGAACTATACAAAAACAAAGCTGGTGTTGCTTTGTGTCTGATTGGCCTCATGACAATATAGAAGGATGAACTGGAAGCTCTGATGCAATGTGTTGAATAATGAGAAACTAACATGAGGTAGGAATATCACTGCAGTTTTTGTTTTGAGAGTTGTTCCTAACAAAGAGTACTTGGATTGATGATGCCCAGAGGTGCTGGTCAGAACAGGGGATCAGTGTAGAGCTCTGTGCAAGGCAGGAGCAGGAGACGTTGGCAACAGCAGATTTAAGAATTATCAGTATGTGGGAGAGAAGTTTGTGCTGAAGGCTGGACAGTGCTATTTGGCTCAGCAGGAGGCAGGTACTATTCCTTCCAAAGATACCTGCCCTCTGCAATTAGCATCACCCCTTTCTCTGAGGGGTGATGCTCTTTAATCCCTGGATGGGGTCTCTCTGCGTAGCTGAGGCACCCGCTGACTGTTTCTGAGAAGTGAAACACCTGTTTTGCAGACACTCTCCCTTTTCAGGCATCAGTAATAAAAACGGTCACAGATAGGCCTCCAGCCTTCCAGTGTGCTGGGGTACGGGTTTGAAAACTGCTGAGTTTCTAAAGACATCTCCTGCCTTGAGCAACAGTATTTGATGAAGCCATCATTCACTACCATGGCTGATTGATGCGATGCCTGTGGATGGTGGTGGCCTGGGGAAGAGATGAAGATGTGAGCTTGATGTTGGCAGGTCCCAGGGGTGCCACCGTGTTCTCTGCCTGCATCTCTCTACCACCCTGGGGCTGGACCTCTGGCTTCTCCCCTGTGGTGCCCACCATTAGTGGTGTCCTTCATGAAGCAACAGCTTTTGGTGAGCTACTCTGGAGAAACACTCTTGGGCAGCCATAGCTGAAAAAAGCCTCAGCTCCCTGAGCCCTCTTGACCCTCCAGGCCCCTGTTGTGCCCCTGCAAGATGTGATAAAACATATTTGGAAAGGGAACAGGCTTTCCTCCATTTCACCTTACTGTTGCTGAGGTGTGGTGATCAATAAAGGCGAGAAATCTGTGCAAGCGAACTCTGCGTGCAAGCCACTTCAGGGGTGCAGTGACAGGGTGAGATCTCGCCTCCTGCTCCCTTGAGAGCTGGTGGCCGCCAGTGAGATAGGTCTTCAGGACAAGTTCCCACCAAACTTGCATTGCCCCTTGGTGTCCATGCATCATCCATGTGCACTTGCAGGCCTTGTGGGCACAGGAGCAGAAGGTGTTGGGGCCCCCTCAGGAGAGCTGACCTGCCCTGGGGAAAGTGCTACTCCTCTCCCAGGCCAAAGCCCCTTGCCTTTTTTCCCCAAACCAATTAGTCCTGATGTGGTCTGTGTTTCTGTACCTCAGGCACAGAGTAACTACAGCTTTAGAGTAGCCTTGTTCTGGCCAAAACAGACCACCTGCCCAGAAATGAGAAATGCACTAAACCATGTAATTTACTTACCTCGGTAACATCTGTAAGGAACTACCAGCACAAAACCAATATTTTTTTTCTTGACCTTTTTTATAGCAATACATATTTATGTTTATTTGCAAAAGTGAGCTTTATAGCCCTTGCAACCATGCTCCTGAACATTTTCCTGACAGGCAATCTTTCCTGTTTCTAACAAGCAAGGTTAAAAGACTATAATAGCCAGTTATTTGACTTCAAAGTAGGACTGAGATTTACCATCAAGTAACAAAGCTTTTTCTAAGCAAAGCCAAAGTCATGTATCTACTGTGTTATTATTTCAAAGTAAGATAATATGTGACGACATTTATTCAGCATAGGAGTTTTTCAGTGCTTGTATTTTAGAACAAGTATAAAAGGTCTGTTTATTTTTTTTGTTTCATTGTAATGGTCACACACAAAAACAGTTTTAGTTGTCAACCATTCTTCATATAGGGAAAAAAAAAAGGGGGGGGGGGGGGGGGAAGAGAAAGCTTTATTGTTTATGATTACAAGCCAAAGCTAACAGCCTTGTTTTGGACTTCAGTGTTTCTGGATCTGGCTCCAGACACAGATCCCTTCCTACTCCATCATTCTCATTTAGCCATCTGTATCCTTTCAGTGGCTCCTCTGTGCTGTGTGATCCAGGACACTCAGATGCCAGCAGACAAAATTGTCCTAGGGGATCAGATTTGAGTGCTGCAGAGCAGGCAGTGCCCCCAGCTTTTAGTCAGATCTGTGCATCCTCTGGTCACTCACTTGTTTCTCCCATTG
Organism: Aythya marila; assembly: GCF_965140915.1. Lineage (NCBI taxonomy): Eukaryota > Metazoa > Chordata > Aves > Anseriformes > Anatidae > Aythya > Aythya marila. The sequence continues at coordinate 111,801,562 of NC_139043.1, forward strand.
TTCCCTACCATAAGGAATATTCTGAATTCTTCAAAGGGAGGAGCATCCCCTACCTGGTGAACAATTCAGCAATTGCTTTAAATAATTTGCAACTAACTGTCACTTGTTAAACTGATAATCAAGAAGCCAATTATCTGCTAACTGTCCTAAATACGAATCAGCAGTAACCAAAATGTTCCTCTCTTAAATAAATATATATTTTCCTGATATTTCAGAGCTTTTAAAACGAGTAATAATAAGTACAGTTATTTGTTTTGAAAAAAATAATCCCCCATATTTAAATGCCATTTTCCACTCCTGAATTGTAAAATTGTGTATTTATTTCTGAAGCGGCATTTATAATTTTAACCTTTTTTTAAAGTGTTGTTATTTTTAATGTATTATTATTAAGGCTGTTTAAGACTTAAGTCACAGGGCATGGTAGAAAGTTTCTCTTTCTACCTCTTCACCTTATTCGTTTATGTCACTGAAGTCTTCATGTAGCCCCAGGTCTTAAAATGAAAATGTGATCTGTTGCAAGTTGTGTTGGTGCCTAGCAGATAAAGTCGTATGCATTTAAAAATCCTATTCTTGGAACACTATGTCTTTTACTGTATATACATTTATATTTACATGCAATGTGATCTAGAAGTGGTACATACCAAAAGAGAACATGATTATTATATTTTTTTTTTAGCCATTAATTATAAAACATTTTGCAAACTCCAAAACTGTTCCAGAGCAAAAGCATATAAAGTATGCTTTTTATTATATATTTATTATATATTTTTATGAAACTAGATTTTTTTTACAGGTTTACAAAACAAAATCTTCAGAATTTATATCTTATGACATAGTACCATTGAATGAGTACAGCAAGCAAGACACTGATGTATGATGGCTCACCTATGGCTTTCTAAGTACTAAATTGAATTAGAACATTAACTATTTATACAATATTTTCTTCACTTTTTAAATTCTGATCTGAATAGTTGTGAATAGTTGTTTTATGCTATATTAACTCTGCAGAGTCAACACTTTGGTCAATCATGGTTTCAAGTGTAAGTATTTCTGAGCACATCCTTTCAAGAATATATCCTGGTGTCTTTTTAAATTCCATGTGTATGTGAATGTGTTTGCTTCTTTTCCATGGAAGATAATTAGGAGGGCACAATAGCAGCTGGTGTATTCAGGTACTAATATATAAAGTTCCATTTCATCCTGTACCTCCAGTTTCAGTCTGTACACATTCCTGGCTACTAACCCCCCAGTTTTGATTCCAGCTTCACTGTCTGTGATAAACATAGGCTTGTAGAGCCCTGGGCAGGAGTTTGCACCATTAGCTAAACCATGTAAGTTGCCACACAAGAGATGCTTTGGAGAACAAGTAAGCAAGCTGAGGTCCAAATTCTGCACTTGTTTCATCAGCTGAAGGATGAATCGTTTTATTAAATAGCCAACGGACTATTTAGCAGTAGAGTGGCTGAGAAAGTAGCACAGTTGGCAAATTCCAGTGCTTACAAACACCGGATACACAAACCCAGAAGCATGTCAAGACACATGGTAACCAGACAATTTATCTGCAAAATCTTAATGCTAACAACACCAAATCCAGAGTTTTCAGATGTAACTCTTAGGCTGATAATTCAAACCTTTATTAAGCACTATTTTAAAAATGTATTATGACATATAGCAAATGAGCAAAGTGAATAAACACATGGGCAAAATGAAGAGAGCATCACTGCTTCTGGATTTGACTTTCCCAGTATAATCACTACTGCCAGCAGTGAATACATAGATATATTTACATTGTATCTTTGTAAGAGGATGTTTATGGATATGACATATGTTGCTCTGCACCCTTAAAACCTGAGAGCTAGAGTCTCTCTCAATACCATGTGCATCTCTGTTCACTTCAGAAATATGCAATACTGCAGTAGTGAACATGGTAAAAGAATAAATAGATCCATAGACATATGGACAAACAGATGGGTTAAGACAGACTTTGTCACTTTTTCCCTAAAAATCCAGTGTGATACTTAGCTTTTGTGTACACAACGACACTAAGGTGTCAGCCCAGATCATTTCCCTTATCTTAGTAATATTTAATGGATTTACATAAAGTTTTCACTTGAAAATGTGGAGGGGTGTGTGTGCACATTTTGCAGAAATGTACTGGGGTTAGTAATATAAACTTCTATATTACTTCTTACTTCTATTTTGAAAAACATTGTGAAGGTATAAACTATGTTTGAACTGGACAGAGATGATGATGTGGCATGTGACTGAAAATATATATTTTTTAATAGATGATTCAGCCGCAGAGAGTTTTAATGGCAATGAGACCGTGGGACACAGTTCCAATGCTTCAGGGGGAACACACTGCAGGGAGATGGCAGAAACCAACAGTAATGGCAAAACAAATCTGGAGCAGGATGAGCAGCCTCTGAACCTGAGTGACAGTCCCCTCTCTGCTCAGCTGACTTCAGAATACAGACTAGATGATCACAACAGTAATGGAAAGAACAAATACAAGACTCTCCTAATTTCTGATCTCAAGATGGAACGGGAGGCAAGAGAAAATGGAAGCAAGGTAAGATGCTTCCACATGCTCCAGCTATGAAGTGTGTAGCTTAGAAAAGGAAAAGATGTGAGGCCAAACCAAAGATTATTCCCAAGTATGCGTTTATGCAATGTGTCTAATGTTTGTCACATCGTTGCTAAAATGCTATACACAGATGTGTATGCTCTGCTGCACACATATGATGCATAAGTACGTTAAGGTGTGGGTGTATATGGGTGTGTACATATAGGCATATATAATGTGCTTACCCTGGAAAAAAATATCACTGCAGTTCTCCATCAGACACAAATTTTATCAGTTCATTAATGGAGAACTGTCTACATTATCCATTTTAAATATATATATATATATATATAATATGTATGTAATGTAATACATATACATATGTATATGTACTGGGATACATATCTATATGTATATTTATAGATGACCATCTCATTACATGTATTATGTATCTGTAGAATGAATCCGCATGAATGTTAAGTGTGTATACCCAAACAAATTACTACATGTGAATTAACAACATCTGAAAGGAACTGATTTGGTTCCTTCCTGATTGTTTATATTATGCAGGCACCTAACCTGAATTAGAACTGACAAGTTTGCTTTAAGAAGCTGAAATCCCCCAAGGGCTTTTCTCTGTAGTTGCCATTATGTGGGTAAGGAGAAGAGAGGGTGGTTATATTGTGAATAAAGACAGATCCTATGGACTAGACAGCTAGCTTGATACAAATATATTTGTCATGAGGGCATACTGTAGGGAGGGTGAAGAAATGACCTGCATCATAGCATCATAGAAATTATCCGTTGATCCGCTCTGCTCTTATTGGTCACAAGTTCCTGTTTTCCCTTATTTATTATTTTTATTTATTTATTTATTTTTTATAACTCCCAACTGGATTACCTCTTTTACAGTGGCAGTGATGAGATGTTAGTACTGGATCCAAATACTATTAATGCTGGTCAGTAGCTTTCAGTAGCACACTACAAAATAACCTGAGAAGATATACTTTGAATTGCCACATTTTTTTTTTTTTTGCAGAGCTTTGAAATAGGAATGATATGGAAAACCACTATTACTAGGTAATTCAGAAAGGGATTGTACATAACTGATGTCTAGAGAACAACAGTTATTTACACTAAAGTTTTAACTCCTGTCTTCATTGCTTGTGGAGTAAAAATAAAAACTTGAAATGTTAACTCAAGTGTCTGGTTTTGGTGGGTATAAAAAAGGGAGACAATATAGGTGATTGTTAGTCATTCTCTTTCTTGGCCATTCAAGTCGAGCAAATCATATATCCCCAAACTTTCTCCATCAAATTTTAATGAAAACTCATTTATGACTTACTTAAGTGACTTTAAACTTATTTGAAACTTTAGTCTTAAATAAGTTTTATTTAAGACATGACTTTAAACTCATTTAAGACTACAGCTATTCAGAACATTTTTAATAAAGTTAAAATTTGTAGAACAAGTGTTCTGAATAGCTGTAGAGTGTGTATACTCTCCAGTGCTGGATTTACTCAGTACTTCGACTATTGCACAGTGAGTTCCAAATTGGTGCGTATGAATGGTATTTTCATTTGCTCTGGGGCACATTGTTCCAGTGAACCTTCTATAAGCCAGTCACCCAAATACTGATAGACACACAGGCTCTCTTGCCTGAGGTACATTACTGCTTCTGCCATTACTCTTGTAAATACACAAATAAGCTTGGTGAAGGAAGGGAGGAATTTTAACGTGGGACTCATTTGTAGCTAAGACAAGAATATAGCCTAATGTTACATTTCCAATTTTAATCAGTTCCAACTCAGATGAAAAAAAAAAAAGTTATTGAAAAGTGTTAAAATCTGTTTGTAATGAGTTGAGATGACAATCAAACCTGTCTCATTCTTTGTTATTCTACAAATTTTAAGAGGCCTGAATCATCCCCCACATCTATATACTCTTTCATCACTCACTGTCATCCTACCCACTCTATACTGTGAACAATATGCAAATTTACCTCCCTTTTTTGTCCTAGTGAAACTCATGTTAATGTTTACCGTTTATTTAAATGTATAATTTATTAAGTATGCAGTAAAGATTATTAAATATGGAGTGAAGACTTCAGGAATAACACTCCTGGGATTAAAAAAAAAAAAAAAAAAAAAAAGTAATGTCAGAGGTTTGTAAGCTAAGTGTAGAGTAAAATAATATTTTTGTGGCTACATTCTTATTTTACAGATGTATTCCATCCTTCTTAAATTTAAAAGTACTTACAGAATGTTTTTAGAAGTAACAAAAAACATTAGTGTGTTAGAACAGAATGGGCTATACAACACCTCAGTGTTTCATAAGCATACATATACACTTACATAAATCATTACTACTGGTTTATCTTGTGCAGTACCTTATGTGCTAAAGAGTCACAGAATGTTTTACAAGCCCTAGACCTGATCAAGGAGATCCTCTTGTGCTCCGCTGGTGATTCAGGATACTGTGCCACTCCAGAAGAGTGTTCTGGCTGTTACTGAGCTGAATCATTTTGGACAATGCAGAAGGTCTGACTCCTAGTTGGTTGCAGTACCCACTGGATGCACTTGAGCAAGGCAATCACAAGGAACCAGCCAAAATTTTATAATTTTCTACCAAAAAGGAAACAAAATAATAATAACAAAAAAAAAAAAAGAAAGCAGGGTTGGCAATAAAACAAATTTACTAGGAGCCACCTGTCAACTACCCTTTTTACGCAGAATACATCAAGTACATGTGGTGTTTGTTGAAGATATGTAGGAGTTCTAGCATCTAACAGCACCCTCACAGCTTCTGACCTCCATCCATTCACAGCTGTACAGTTATCAGACATGATTAGACCTGAGTAATGGCATCATTAGTAGTGATGGGTGAGCAAATGTGTTTAGCGTAACCTCTAATCATGTTTTCATGAGAAAAATCATCTGCAGTGTTCACCAAATATCAAATTGATATGCCACTTACTGTAATGTGGAATTCTTATCGTATCTTTTTGTGGCTGAGCTGAGAAAAGTTACATGAAAATATTATAAAATAATAATAATATTATAAAATAATAATATAAAAGTTACATGAAAATATCTTTTTTTTTTAATCTTTTTTTTTATCTTTTTTTTTTATCTCTTTTTTTTTTTTTTAATAGGGGGAAATATTTTTTAAATTATTGGACTAGCATTGCAGGAAGTAATACATTATGCTTCCTTCAGCTTCTACAATGGCCTATTCAGCCTGCAGAAGATGTTGCTTGCCTGAGCTGGCCAAATATTTCTGAAACCTACAGGCAAAGGGACGGTACTAGGAAGATTTGTTGGCTGATGTGTTTCCTACCTGCTCTGTCTGAATCACCTTTTTAGATACTGTATCACATATGCTTTAATTAACTGAAAAGCACAATTTCGCTCGTCGACTTGCATTCATTCAGGCCTGACTTTAGGTTTAAAGATAACTTATGCTGCCACATCAGAGCCAAAAATAAATAAATAAATAAATAAATAATAATAATAATAAAACATTTCATCATATTTTACCTCCTCCACCAAATCACAGGTATCTGAGCTTATTTTTTCCTGGAAACAATCACTTTTCTTGCATTGCATTTTACGTATTTGGTTGTACAACACTATTTTCAAGAGTTTTTCCTTCACAAGTAGTGGTGGGCTCCACCACTTGCCAATATAGCTCTGATTGATTATTTTGTACATGCTGTAGAAATATGATCAGAGGAATTATTTGGAGAGGGAAAAAAAAAAAAAAAAGTAGTATTTCCATCATATTTTCTTTGTAAATTGGACAGATAATTGGCAAATGTTTTATGAAACTGGTTACTTCTTTGTGCAACTTTGATTTTTAGAATATCCATCTTGTAAATGCCCGTTTTAAGCAGTTATACACTTATGCTATGTGGAAAGATGTCTAGATAGAGACCTCATTGTGAAAGTGATGGAGTACCAGATGCTGAAACAGGGATAATTAACATTTTCCTAAAATCAGTGCTATCTAATGTACGCAGAGAAAATCATTAGTGATTTGTAAGAAATATATATTTGGGGGGAATAAATCAGGTTTCCTTGTCTGAAAAGACTCTGATGAATAACTGGAGATTAGATAAGCGTGTGAACAAATTTTAATTCAACTTTGCAAACTAGTTGGGTGTGTATTTAGTCACTTTAGAGAACGACTTTAAAAACTGATGTTGCCAACACTCCTTAAAAAAGAATTATATTTCAGAGGACAATCTAAACTTTCTCTTTGAATCCTCAGTTTCAGGCAGTGAGCATGTGTGGTAACCTCTTCTTGGTGTAAAAAGACCACATTTTCTGTGCAGCGGAGAGGGTTTACAAATTGTAACATAAGCTTACAATCTGGACCAGAATGTTTACCATTAACTGAAAAAATGTTATACAAGGAAGAAATGTTTTTTCACAGTTTCCATTATATATGTATATATATGTAAGTACGTATACATTTATGAGTGTATATATAGGTTTTATAAATTTTTATTGAGCTGATATTAGGGAAGTGACCCTCCAATAAGACCCAGCAGTAGAACTTCCTACAACCATTTAGGGCTGTACTGAAATCAGTGGAGTATTGCCTAGTTGCAAAAATAGGTACATATATATCTTAACAGGGCTGAATCTCTGTACTACGGAAGAATTATAAAATTACTCACTGTAAATGTTCTGCAAATGCATCTTTGAATTTAAATACCTAAGCAATGAGATTTTTGATTTCAGATTCGTGTTATTGCTTTTCCTACACCATGTATTTTATCTTGAAAACTCATATAACTTTATCTTTTCCACATCATTCATTTCATGAAATATAGCAAGCCCAATCCTATTAAATGATTTTGTTCTTCCTGCATTGGGATAATAAAGTTATTGTGATATAGTATGAGAAAATAATTTTTTGAGATAAACAGCCATACCTATATTATGCTGTATATTCTACCTAGATTAATAAATACTTCGTCATGAGTGTATTGTGAAGGACATTTCTCATTTGTAAAACTTCTATTTGGAATTTCCCAGATAGAAACATGTTCTACTGGTCATGAAAGCCTAGGAGACACAATAAAGTGAGGTAACAAGGAGACACACAATGTGTGTCCATTTTGTCCACATACCTACTAATTGTAGGCAGTTGGCTGTCTTTTTTTCTGTCTGACTAAATCTGTGATACTAAAATTGGATGCCTTCTGTTCCTCCGGATGTATGGTAGGCCAAGCTAATATGCATTATCACAGAATCATAGAATGGCTCTGGTTGGAAGGGAACTTGAACATTATCTAGTTCTAACCCCTCCTGCCATAGGCAGGGATGCCACCCACTAGATCAGGTTGCCCAGGGCCTCTTCTAACTTGGTCTTCAACACGTTCAGTGATGGGGTATCCACAGCTTCTCTGGCCAGCATATTCCAGTGCCTCATCACCCTCTGAGCGAAGAATTTCCTCCTAACTTCTAATCTAAATCTCCCCTCCTTTAGTTTAAAACCATTCCCCCCTGTCCTGTCATTATCTGACTGAGCAAAAAGTTGCTCTCCATCTTTTTATAATCCCCCTTTAAGTACTGAAAAACTGCAATAAATGGTTATGGTTATGATTTGCTTGAGTGTGTAACCGGCTGCATGGAGAAGTACACAAGATTAGTAATTGTTCTCTAAGTCTGTAAAGAAAACCAATTTTAAAGGAGAGAACAGCAAATAATGATTGCTGCATGCAGTGACCTTCAATTATAATGTGCAGAGCATTATAGTTACAGTGGCTCACAACACTGCAGATCTTTCATGGGGTTTCTAAAAGGGAGTTCTTGCTTTCTGTTACTCCTTTAATACTAGACTTTTTAAAGTGTTTCTTAACTTTTTTTTTTTTTTTTTTTTTTCTTTAGCTTTATGTGAAGAACAGTATTGCTGTCATAGGTCACTGCCAGGGGCTGTTTGTCCCCAGCTATTGAAACCAAACTATCGTTGTACTGGATGCATTTACACTGCTGCAGGTTAGCCTGGCAGGCTATAAGTGAGAAAGATCCCAGTCTAAGATGGCATTTAAAGACTATAACCTTGCCTGGGATCTGAAAGCCAGAGCATATGTGAGATGCAGAGTGAAGAGTCATTTGAAGTTCCTGCATGTCATTCTAGGTTAAACTTTTGTCATCTCTGCTGGTTAGTCCAGCTGTAACATCTTGCAACATCTATTTTTCTGGGACTCACCATTACTGAAGAAAACATATGGAATCCAGGTGATCTGACTGGGAAAAAACAAACAAACAAACAAACAAACATAAAAAGCAAACAAACAGATAAACCTGTTGTAATCTGATGCTACATGAATCCATTTTCCAGAAGTGCATGTGAATTTAGCCATCTATAGACTCCATATCTCTGGAGTGAGGTAGAATGAATTTCAGTGTATTTCTTTCCTACTCTCCCTCTCTCTCTCTCCTCAGTTTTATCAGTAAAGTAATATGAAAGGTCATTTCTAATGTCCAGTGAATATCACATCTGACATTGGGTTTCTGAGGCATGCATAGTCACTCTCTATCCCTATGATTTTTTTTTTCTGCAAACCTTGTTTGCAGGTTTGCCTTAGAAAATGCTCAGAATGTAAGGATAAGGATAAGATATAAGATCACTTTTTTATTTTATTTTATTTTTTTTATTTTTTTCCCAAAGCAATGGTGTCCTCAGGAGCTACAGGGGACTTTTATATAGGCCAATAGTAGCTTGTTGAGACACTTAGGATGTAATTAAAAAAAAACCAACAAAACCAACAACTCTTGATGAAATGTGAAATGGATAACCACCTACCTGAGGGGAAAACTGTAGGAGTTTGGAGTGTTTAAGGAGTTTACATGTTTATAGAGGAGGAGTTTGGTGTGTTTAAGAACAATGTTAGAGACATTATTTACCTTTCCTTTCCTCCTTCTATTTATTATTATTTCCTAGCTAAAATGTTTCTTATTTCTTTTTTAATTCATCATTATTTTATATTTAAGTGTCATAGTTGGGTTTCAGACAAATTGCAGCATTGTCACATAGGGCTTATATTATATATATGGTCACCTCTGCTCTAAGCAGGAAGGAAAGCTGGAAAGGGTAAGATAGAAGCATCTTGTCTTTCTAGGGTACCCTTAAGCTCTACAGGTTGGCTGTTTTGGTACATTGAAAATACCCTTTTGCCCTTCCAGTTTACACTGCCAAGTGTCCGTGTTACAGATTATGAATATGGATTAGGAGTTAGTTAAGCCCTAAGAAAGGTTTTTTTGACAGCAGCTCATCCTCTCCACAGAGCTTCTTGCCTAAAGTTGAATCTCACTTCTTATATTTGGCAAAAGAGGAAACTAGATTTGTTTGTTTTTAATTGTTATATTTTACTTCAGTTCCACAGTCAAATATAAAAAGTGTTAAAACAATGGCATATTTTACTGACTGCTGTTTTGTTGATGAAAATATCTTAGGAGTCCAGGTGTTTGACAGCCTTATTTTATAGTTTAAACATTAAGCCTAGGAAAAGGCTCAGAATGAAATTCTTTATGCTATTGTCAATGACTAGCCTATGAGGAGGGAAACAGTGTAGGCAGGACTTGTTACAACACTTGGTGACATACCAGATTTTGAGACAACAGACAACAATGTAAGAGTGGGGCAGAATACAAAACCAATGTGATATGCACTTTGTGGAGCATCAAGACATCAGCCCACAGTAGGCTGTAGCACTTCAAGGGTACAGCCTGATTCCACCATTCCTACCACAGCACCAAGAAGAGGATGGTGACTTCTTCCATCTGCACCTGAATTGTTATCTGATGGATTCCATCACTGCTGCTTTTTGTTAAGTCCCTGGAAATAGTTTATACCGAGATTCAAAAGTAGAAGTGATAAAAGAAGTGAACTGAAGGTGAAATCCACCCCTGTGGCAATCATGTGTAGGTGGTGCCTGGCTACATTGTCTTTTGGTTTACATCTTACATCTGTGGTGTGTGAAGGCAGGCTGAAATGCTCTGTTGAACTATGCACATTGCTCTTTCTTTGCTGTGCTTGGATTTGTGCAAAGGTAGAAGGCACACCAGTGTTTTCCACAGTTGCTTGGGAGATATACTGCAGTGGAAACAGATAGGCCCCTTTTATTCTACATATGGAACAAATTAATGAAAATAGCAGAAAGGAGTTTTGTGGCATCCTTGTTTCCTAACAAGTAATCTGCACAAGAGTGAGAGAAAGTAGCCTGTTTTCTCTTTCCTATTGATTCCTACTTCATACATAGGGTTTCTATAGGTTGGTCTCCTTGTAAAGACTGAGTCCTTTATATTTTGCTTCAGTATTTTATCAGACACCGTGGGTTTACTTTCCCCTACATTTAGAAAATGAGAAAGTTGAGAAAATCACAATTTTCTAGCTCCAGAAGTCAGCTTATTGGTTGTTGGGAGAAAAGCTCATAGTTCTATGGAAAAAAAAAAAAAAGGCTTTTTTTTTTTTTCTTTTTTTCTTTTTTCTTTTTTTCTCCTTTGATAGTAAAATTGTTATATGCCACTGAGAGTCTTTCTGGTACCAAAAATTTGATGTAGTGTAAGGATCCTTTTCCATTAAAGAAAAAGTTTATAAGATAGTCTTTTCAGACTTCTGATTTGGGGGTTACCCATAATAAATGTCTAAGCAGATTATTATGAAGAGAAACAACTACAGGTGCATGCAAAAATTAGTGCAGTGTTTGTCAGAAAATATGAATGCTCTAGGATTTTCTAGCAGTCACATTCATCAAAGCCCTTTGTCTATGATAACATCGGTTCTATGTCTAATTCCTCCCACTGGAAGTACATTTAGTAGCTGTTTTTCATGTTCTGTGAAAACTCTTGAAAATGAAATTGGTTTCCTGCAGGGCATTCATTACAATGATGTAAATCCAGAACAATTAATCTGAAGTTGATGATGTTACTTCATATTTACATATCTGTAATGGAGAATACAATCTGGCTCCATATGCATATGAAACCCCAGTTAATGTATAACTGGCATGGAAAAAAATAATTTTTAATGTGACCTTTTATAAATTTTCTCAGATTTTTTTTTAAAGGAAAAAGTGCACTCTGGTCAAGTAGCAGACAGTGGTGCTGTTGATTCCAGATTGCATGCGTATTACTCATAGATCCAGCTGTCTGTCTTCATTTTCACTCACCTTTGGAGCCACTGGTCCCTCATACTGAAACAGCAGCAGTTGTACCTGGAGGGGATACAGGACTTTGTCCAACTTGTTTTTAATGGCTGGACATCCGTTCAGACAAGCAAGAAAGTTCTCAAGAGCAGCAACAATCAATGAGGTAAGGTGTATGAAATTACTATTTTCTTCCCCGTGTACAGCCAAGCATTTTTTATAATCCAGCAGCCTGGGAACCCATGTCTGTACCTTTCAGGAAAATTCCTGTTGACTTGGGTTTGTTCCTGACAGATACCTTCAGGGCTGGGCCTTGTTACAATTAATAATATCTTCAGTGCCTAACTCTTGCTTTTGTGTGTCTTTTCTCTTTTCTTAGGAAGGAAATTGAATTTGTGTTCAAGTCCTACCGGGTCAAATGGTTCACAGCAGCTTTTTCTTCTGTTATCACAGCTCCTCTACCAACTAGAAAAAGACTGGGAGCAAATCTTGGTCTTGGAAGATTAAATACTCTTTGATGGTAAATTGAGCAAGATATAATGGGGCAGCAATAATTGCTACTCACTGAAACTGTATTTAGTCTTAATATTATTTACAGCTGATGAACTGTCACTTTTTTATTTTTCAGATAACAGAGGTTGAAGAACTGATCCTCAAAGCTGATTTGTGATGAATGGCTTGATAATTGGCTACTTCCTACACACTGCATTTCTCCAAAACTATTCTGTTATTTAAGAAGTTGATAATCTCCAAAATATTCCTATTTTTTTCTTATGATACTGAATCCTTTTCTATAAACCAAGTCAGCTGCTGAAGAAAGAAGTCAAGATTTTATTTTCCTTTTTTTTTTTTTCTTTAATGACTTTTATACCAGCATGTTGCTGAGGTTTTAAAATAAATATATTTGTTATTAGCACTTACAGACATCTCCTTCTCTAATCTTGTATTTTTGTTGAATGAATGCCAGTAGTCAAATGTCTTGCCACATATTTGACACACCTTCAAACATACTGTGCTTTTGTTTGCTCTCCATTTTCGCTCTATAGCAGTTCCTGGGAATAATCAAGCACAATAGAACACTCAATGCTTCTTTTAGATCCTCACTTATTCAGGGAACTGGATTTGCAAGGTGACATGAGAGTGGTTTTAATAATAGAGGAAGGAAAGAGGGGGAAGTAAAATTCACCTTTAAAACTATTTAATCATTCTGCTCTCTTTTATCTTTCTTTTTTTCTTGCTTGTTTTGTATCCCTCCTTTCACTGCTTTGGCTTTTTCTGTTAACTATCCTCTATTCCCCTCCATTTGCTTCCCTTTTTCTAGGAAGACCTAGCTGAAAGTTTGTGCTTGTGAACAAAATATTAGATGTAGATAATAATATCAATTACCAGAAAAGAGGACTGCAAGGAATCGCCAGAGTTACTGAGTCCTCTCCTCTGGAAATGGCAACCTATGTTATAGACTTTTAGTCCAAGAAGGTCCACAACAGTTCAGCTCACTAAAAGCCACAACATCCAAGAAGTTCTGATTAATAACCTTCAGCCTTCTAAGAAACAATAGTGGTGCAGCTGTAACATGCCATGGAAAAAAAGTGAGGCACTGATGCCCTAGATCCCTGCAGCAGCAAGTGATTTGCTAGGTGAATTTCCCAGATGGTCCCTTTCATTTCCTACAGAAGAGGGAATCAAAACCAACAACCTCCAATAATCCCTATCACTTTGCTTGGAGTTTTGTGTGCCCTACGTTTCAGCAAAACATACTGCCTTACATTTTACCTCTAACAGTGACTAAGTTTGAATACCTCAAATACATGACAAAATGCTGCTATGTTATTTACCAAGGCAGGGAGGGGACGGTGATGCAGGTAAGCAGTGGAAGCTGTGAAATGTGTGCTGTGTAAATTTAACACAACTAAACAGCATTGATCGAATAATCTTTCAAAATACATGGCAACAACTAAGCCATTGCCTGTTATGTAGATTAATGAGCAGTATTCTTTTGCAAGCACAAAAAATCCTGGAAACTGGATTTGAGAAGTACATATACAACATTTACTTTTCACTGGGCACTGATGACAGAGTATGAAAGCATAACCAACTACAAAAATATTCTGCCAAAGGTAGGGGCCTATAACAGTTGTGAGTTTTCATTCCAAACATAGAAGTATGACATAAGATGAAACATTTTAATATTGGGTGAATTCTATATGCATCTGTTAGCATACTAAGCTGCTGCTTCTTGGAACTCACAGTATTTCTGTATACTCCAGCTGTTACTTGGATCTTTACATGGTACAACCAAGTATTTCCCATACATATGCTCAGCTGTTTTGGTCACATATTGTCATTCTAGGTGTTCCTTCACACCTGTTCAGTCTGTTTTCTTAACTCTTCCTATCATGAAGATGCCATGAGCTACTCCCTGGATCTGATGAGTAACAATATACATGCTGCTCTGTTCATATATATACACATATACACACAAAAACATACATACATACTTTGATATATATGTGTATATCTATTTATCTATATATCCTTTTTTCCCATTGTCTGATGAGAACAATCCTATCCAGTGGCAATGACTTGAAGTTGAAGGCATCATACAGATGAATCAGAAGCATCTGAAGTTCTCATGTCTCTTGTTGAGGCACCTGCAATGGCACACACCTAATCTTTGTGTACAGGTGCTCCAGTAGACAAGAGTGTGTGGGTGTGGTTGTCTTCCTTTTTCATTTTAATTAAAGTCAGGATGTGATCTTGTATGTTGCTTCTGACTATTTTGTATTCAGTGCTTGGGTAGAGGTTGTGTTGTAGTGTGTTTCCTCCTTTCATATTTCTCATGGTATTTGGGAATTGTCTGACTCCATCAGGAAGATCCTCTGCAGAACTCTTTGGAATTTCTGCCCTGTACACTTTGCCTTTGCGCACCTGTGCTGTGCTGCGTCTCAGGCTGAATGAGAGAATCTGCAAGAGAAACGGGGAAAGGTGAGTTGATTTCCTTAGTGGTTAGCATCAATGGCCCAAGTATGGCATGTCCTCAGTATTACACTATGAGCTCCACATGAGTGCTCAAAAGACTGCATAGATATTCTTTTGACCTTTTGTACTGAATCAGTGATATTTCTTTTTTTGACCCCTCAACCTTCCCCCCCCCCTTCCCAACCATCTTTGTACAGTTACTCATAAGCTCTTAAAAAATCTTTTACAGATGGAACTCCGTGGGACAGGGCCTGTACCAAAAGCTGTACTGAACAAAAATAAAGGTTTTAAAACTTCCTGTTTTCCCCAGCGTGGTTGCTTAGAGGGAATAGCTGTGTTTAGTGGAAAAAAGGTCAAATGACTCTGGGGCATGTGTGCCATCTTGTACCCTTTTGTCTTAGACAGGAGGTGGAGGAACAGACAAATGAGATGCAGGCATCTAGTGGAATATGCTTCTTGTGATAATGTGCCTTAAATACGACTGTCTCACAAGGCTGATTCTTCCGTGTGATGTAATTCATCAAATGGTTTTTGAAATCCACCTCTATACACAATAATGCAATTAAATGTCCACTCTGCCTTCAGGAATCATGTACAACTTTACATAATATTGAAAAAAGATTTTGGAAGCTATAGTGAATTTGAATATGTGATAAAACACTGAGGAGCTGAAAAACTTGCTACACAAGGATAGAATTACATTTCTAGAGATAAAGCAAAGTGGCAACTTCACAGATCTTCTCATTGGTTCTTACCAATCAGTAGTTTGTCTTTTATTTAGAATACAGTTACTAAAGGGCTTAATGGATGAAACATTTATTTTTTTAATCAGGGTGGAATTGAGATAGACTATTTTTACTATGATTGTTAACAACCATTTCTATAAAAGTAGCTGATTACTACATGAAAATATTATGTGTAAGACAGTTGTTCTTTTCCTAAATATTTGTTCTACTTCATGTGCAAGGCTTTGGGCATGGTTGTCATGTAGGAAAAGGGTAAAAGGTATTTCCTCCTGTTCAAAAGTTACCAGGTGATGTTCTACAGTGCAGACTTTCTCTTCTGGGCTTAAAATCCATGAATATGCAGAAGTGTAAAAGCCTTCCATACTGCCAGTTCCCTGGCATAAGCTTTTGAAAAACCTGGTCTCAGTGTCTATATCTCACAGACCTTAGTAGATCTTTGCCCTGCATGCATATGGTTTGGGAAATAAAACCCAGTACAGGATATTTATTTTTGCTGCAGTCACCATGCCACTCCAAGATCATTCTTATTAGTATAAGAGGTAAGTATTTTTTAAGAATCTCTCTAAACTGTGTTGAGATCACCTTTTATCTTCTTTATTTTTTCCTTTCTATTTTTTTTTCCCCACAGGAAATTAACAGAGTATGCTGCTTTTCTTTTACTCTTTTTCTATAGATAGATGTTTAAAACCATATTTAATGATCGCTTTCTAGTTATGTTTACAGTGCTAGTCACTTATATCTAGGTCTGTATATGCCAAATTAGCAAATTAAAAATGAATTTAGGCTCTATGAATCTACCATTTCATTGTGAGGTTATTGGTTATCTCTACCCGACCTATTGTGCCCATGTGATGTAGGCAGTGCCAGAGAACTTATCATCTTTTGCTAGCGGAGAATTATGTCCCTTTACATTTACATGATGCTACAGTGTTACTTTTTATTTTTGTCATTTAACATCTATAACTTATACAATTACTTTAATTTTTAGGATATACTATTTCTAATAAGATAATTATGTGCATAACTTTATACAGCAGTAATGAAAAATCTATACCTTAACTGATATATTAATTGCCGGGGGTTCCTACATCTTAATTCTTTGCATTTACATAACATGTATGGGATTCTCAAAACATCAATAAAAATAAATCAACTGTTGGATTGCTCTTGTGAAGCAGGTATTCATCTATTCATTTGTAAATACAAGCATGAACATAATTCACTGACTTTCACAAAGCCAACAAAATCCATAGGAAAGCTGGAAAAGTAATTTTTTTCCTGTGTGCAATTACTGAACATTAATCACAGTACCAATCCTTATCTCCAGACATCGCTGTTCAGTTTTGGTGAAGACAAAGTTTGCTGTTCAGTTTTGGTAGAAGCAGAGCTGACTTCAGTTGAATAGCTGTTGGAAAGGTTCCTCTGGTTTTGTTAGCGTGGCGAAAATTGAAATTAGTTTTAAATAAAATTTTGTTTTAATTTATGCTTTGTCAACTGTAAGGATGACAATTTCACTGATTCTTTGAAAAATCTGTCTAACCTTCATCATGAAAATGTATGTATGTATATACAAGAGATTTTATGGACTACATTATTGATAGTTACGTGAATAAACCTTATTTGCCTTAAAGTTAGATATTTACATTAAATGTAGTTATATACCTTCCCTGTTGGGAGTATTCAGGTAATACAAAAATTAGCAGATGTGGCATTTCATCCCTGTTTAGTTCAGTTCAGTTGGGGTTCAGTTGCATAGACATGGGCTTTTAGTACCTTTGTAGGGATGCAGGGTTAATCTGTGCCCAGCAAGCACCTCTCTAGAAGTAAATGTTCGTCACGCTGTCATCATGGCATATTTCCCTTCACTGTATAGTACTCTTATGCCACTTTAAAAGCGAAGTGGAGCTCTGTTGCCTTTAAGGTAGTCATCTGTTTCTCTTTTAGGCTTCTGACTCGACAGCTGTGTGAGTTCAGAGTATTTTTGTACAAACCGCAGTTAATTCCATTTACCTTGATGCCACAGGTTTTTTTTTTTTTTCTTGTTCTTTTTAATATGTTCCTGAGGACAGAAGATTTGGCCTCTGAACTTCTTTAAATGTTTTTTTTTCAGAAGTGGCCCTGGCCTTACAGACAGACAAGGTACAGCCACTATTTTGCTGATTGTATCATTGATTGAACTAAGTAATTACTTGAGTAAGTAGCCAAAACTGAGAGAACTGCAGAATAATGAGATGGCAGAAATGTCAGAATGAATCTTTGAAACTGTATAACAGTGTGATTTGCCAGGTAAATTCTGCTTAATTATACATATATATATATATATATATATACATTAAAAAAAAAAAAAAAGGACAAAATGAAGATAGTAGTTCAAACATTGGACTTTAAATCTAGATTTTTAATTTATGTACAAAGTATGAGTGTGTGTGTGTATGGGTGTACCTGTACCTAAGAAATTGTTTGACTTCCTCCTTAAATATTACTTCTTACTGTACAATCTTTGTTTTGTGGTGCTTGCTTGTATCTAGCTTGCTTGGCTGAGTGCTCTTCAGATTGCTAAATTTATGTCCTGCTTAATAGGCGTATGTACTATCCACGTATTTCTGGCAAATGCTTTTAACAGTGTGCTTTTATGCACATCTTTAAATTACAGATTCTTTTTCCAGCAGACCATTTTCTAAACTTACATACTTCAGTCACTACAGATGCATAACTAATATTGACACCAAGAGATCCTGCAGCGGATTTATAAATGTAAAGTTTTTTACAAATTTTGTTTTTTTGTAAATTTACAAAAAAGCGGAAATGTAAAATTTATTCATTTTACAGGGGCTGGGCACCATGTATAACATTCACTGTTTTTTTGGGCAAACATTAACTGAAAGATATAACATAGAAAACATAAACAGATTGGAAAAAATAAGAGTGGTTTTTAACTTTAAATAACTAAGAATGTACAGAGCTTGGGACAAGGATGAACCTCTGCTACTGCTTCTTTTCTCCTTCAGGTCAGAGGTTGGGTGTGCAAGAGTCTCCCTCTTCCTTCCTTCTTCTTTGAAATGGCTTTGTGTCATCAGGATATGAAATTTTCACTGCCGTGCAGGCCCTTTAATCCTTTAGTTTATCTGACCATCCTTCCTAAGTGGCATAAATGACCATTTATGTTACTGCCTCCTGTCTCCTGTGTTGCAGGGACCTCTTCCTCAATCTGTTTTACAAGTTAATCCAACTCAAATATTTTGTGATCATGATTACTTGAGAGAATTCAGCCAAAAAGTGGATCCACTTTGTATGGTGGTCTTCTCGTCATATAGAAGTATCCCAACAGATGTTCTCATTAGTTTCAATATCACTTCTTACACTTGTGCCAGAATCAGAAGTTTCCCCTGTTGCCTCTGCTACAGTACATGAAAGCAAAACCCAACAGAAGAGTCAGAAAAGCTGCCTGTTCTAAACCCAGTTTACAGCCTAAGTCTTACCTTCTTACTGCCTTAGCTCAGTGACCTTTTCTTGTCATTGTTCATTTCAGCAAATAAAGGTTCAGAAAGAGAATTTATTGACTAGAACAAGTGATGAGATTGGCAAGAATAGAGGAGATTTCCTATCTGATCTCAGGAGCACACATTTTAGGTCATTGCTTTACTTTTGAAAAAATATCAAAAGGGCACAAAATTCTAAACCTGTGGAGAAACTGGTGTACTATTATGGAGACTTTAATTTAATAAATGGCACCCAAAATGTAATTAATAGAATTTTCACCGATCAGACTTGCTTCAGATTTTGTTGAAATTTGGACTGGACTATATTTTAATTATATATAATTTTAATAAAATATAATTTTATTTTTATAATATTTCCACATGGTACTTTTAAGGAAGTTATTCCAACAGTTTTTCTAAGTAAAGAACAAGGAAGAAAAGAATCCTGTGTGTAGCAGTTCAAAAGCGAGAAAGAAATATTTCTGCAAATAGCACATCAGTGCTTACAACAGACTTGAACATCAGCATTGTCAGGGAGCAGGGCTCCTCCATCAGGGAAGGCAACCAGGCAGCTGAAGGTGGCTGTGACACATAGGCCCTCTCTGTATAGGCCCTCTCTGATGTGAGCCCAGTCCTAGAGCACCCCACAGACAGTAGAGCAGGGCTGGTGGCAACAGCAGGTCCCACCAACAGCCCAGCAACTAGCAACAAGCAAGAAGGGATGAGCAGGTCCCTGCTCAGTGTGGGAAGGGCAGGCAACAAGGCAGGACAAGCCAAGATGACACTGACCCCCACCCTGCCCATGGTGTAGAGAGAGAGAGAGAGAGAAAGCGAGAGAGAGAGAGAGAGAAAGAAAGAAAGAACAAACAAACGAACGAACAAACAAGTCATGCAGTGCTCCATCTTGAGAAGGGACATTTTCAGTTTCAACAGAAACTGCAAGTTTGTGTGCAATTATGATATATTTTCTTCTTTTTTATAAAAAGATGATAAATATGTATTACTTGTTTGTTTAGGATATTAGCATGAACATATTAGAAAATGTTTTGGGAGTGTTGGTAGGGGGAATATTTACTTGTGATAAGATTTCAGTGAGAGGCCTTTGGTGAGGAACACCGTCTGGAGTTAGTGATGGATCAGAACAGAAGATCCTCCATGTCTTTGAAGTCTTACAGCTGGATGATTTTACTCCATCTGTTTTGCAAGGTGAGAGTGGACTTGCAAAATTTCAGTGATATTTTTTTGTAATTCCACTTTTGGCAAAGCATTGTAAAGGAAGGTAGATTTAGTGTAGAAATATATTCCTTCTTCTTCCCTCTGGCATTTGTCTGAAGGATGGCTTGCAGGGAATTCTTTTGCAAATGAGAATTCTGAGGCAGTACTATGGGGTGGTCTGGCAAGCAGGGTTGTAAGCTCTTCTCTAGTTTTCTAACATTGACAACAATGTTAAGGACAATAGTTTGTGTTTCTTCACTGACTTCTGAAAGGTTGAATGGTAGATAGTAGAATTTTTTGCTTTCAGCTTATAAACCTGTTTGGGTTTGTGTGTGTGTGGTTTTAAAGAAAGCTAAGGCTGTCCTAAAACTAATGTGGAGCTTTGATGAAGCATATCACACAGAATTTATTAGCAATTAAAAACTACTGAATGGTCCATTTGCCGCACGTAATGTTTTCAGAGCGGGGCCTTCAAAGGCAGTGCATCTAAAGGACTGTGGCTGTGTGCAAACGTATTGCTTCATATATTGGTTAACCTCTCATAGGCTTGATAAATAAAAGTAGCTACTAGGAAAGTTGGATCTTTTTAAAAACATCACCTTATCAAATCATTTTTATGAAAGTTATTTCATGCTTTCAACAGATTTTGTATAACCATTGCTTTACATTTCTTGCCTTCAACCAAACTGTGAAGTTAAATTATGTTAAATAAATAAATAAAAATTATCTCCCAGCCCTATTCAGTATAGTGAACTATGTAATAATGCCACAGAATATATTCATACTTATACATATATCTAAAAAATAACAATAATACATGTTCAAAGCACTATGGAAGTGGTTAAAAAATATAGGATTCTTCATGGATACCTCCCACACACCACTTTGAAATTCATTCTACCTAGAGCAAAAAATTTCAAAATACTTGTTAGATCTTTTCAGAGCATGACTTTCCATAAAAACATGTTTGGATGTGAAGTGTTCTTTAGAAATTTTATGCCAGACTGTTCCTGTTTTACTCATGACCCAAGTAAGAAATGTTTTTTTACAACTTGGTTACAAGGAGGAGTTTAATCCCGAAAAAAAAAAAACAAAAACAAACAAAAAAAAAAACAACTGTTTTGCTACCCATATGGTGTTGTTTATTCTATCAATGAGAAAAGATGTGTCTGTTGGGGTGCTGGTCATTGCCTTGATTTCATTTTCTAAGGATCTGTTTTCAGCTCTGTCTGTCTGTCTGTCTCTGCCTAACCTTTGAAACTATAGACAAGTTTCAAATTAATTTCATGAAGTGGGAATCTTGGCCATGCTAAGTTCCTACAAATTCAATGAAAATCTGCATTTGGATTAAGTAGAAAGATCCAGGGTAATGCATCTGTGAGGGCCTTTCATTTCAAGAGGTAGAAGGTGCTTGGGCAAACATTACTCTATTAGGTCTCAACAAGCCACAAGCTCTCTCCCTTTAAGAAGCACGAGAGATATGGAATGAAATGGAGAAGGCATGCTGGTGAAAATTTGGGAGTCTAGGTCAACAGGATGTCAAATTTCTTCCATTCTACTTTTTGAAGATGTTTAATCAACATGTTTAATCTAAGTGTAATAATAAGTATAATATTGGATATTTCTGTATAGGAATGAGTGAGTGGATATAAATGTTACTCCTTTATGGGATTCATAGAGACAAGCTACAACTGCCAGAATGACTACAGAATCCCTGTATTTTGTTTGTTGCTTCGGTGTTGTTGGAAGAGCTTTACTGAACAGAAAATATCAGTAGCTTGAAACCATGTCATTGCATTCATCTACAAATATGCAGTTGCAAATTTCTTAACGAGACCAAAGAAGTTAAATTTATGAGAGAAAAACAATTTCTATATACTGTTATTGCCCATGTGGTGTTACTTTAGTAATGGAAAACAAAGGTACTATGACTAAGACCTTCGTGTTGATTCCAACTCAGTGTGATTATTGGTGTGATGCACCAGGCATGAACCTATGGATAACAATTGTCCTATGCCACATGTGAACAGATACTTGTGTTAGAGTCCTATTATAGGTGTTACAGACCCAGGGTCTGTGAAAGGAAATCCTGTTGTGTTTACTTTGTTGACTAGGGGATAAGCAGGTAGTTTAGTATACTGGAATTAAAGCAAAATATACAAAGTAATATTACAAATGTTGCTTTTCAGACAGGTAGATGTCACTATTTTATAAATTCTAGCATTTTAAAGCTTGATTACATATATACCTTTAAAAACTGCACTGACATACATGTTTCGGGAAACCTTCTATCTGGGGACCATTTTATGAGCCATGAAGTTTTTATTTGGATTTCAGAAAATCCATCTGTAATCCCTTAGCTACAAAATAAACACACTGCAACCTTTTTAGACCCCCTACAAATTCCTTCTGGTAAGCTGAATCACAGTTTCATTGAGGACTTCTATATTTAGAGACTCTTGGCTCCTAATGTCCAGTGCCTATTTAGATATCAGCCGAGATGTTTTCTAGCAGTCTCAAAAACTCTTGTGTGCAAAAAAAAATCAGTAAAACAAGAAGAGCATATGAGTTTGTTTTCTTTTTTTGTGCAGTTATCTTTAAATCCACACAGTTCAGACTGTACCCTAACCCTTAGCACATACACTGTTGAATTAATCAACCATAAGGATCCAGTAAAGATCTTGGGATAAAAGCTCTTGACGTCTTCTTGGTATGTACATCCTGGCAGCTAAAGCAGCTTCAGGTACACAGGTGCTTTTTTCACCCCTCATGACCTTGTGCTCAATATAGTCAGCTCTGGGCTGTCTCTGATGCAGCCCACTAGGCAGAAAGCAAGTTTTATGCAGGAGAGTGTTCAGAGAGCTGCAGGGATGCCAGGCCAGCTGATCACACTGGATATGTGTGGCAGGTCAGGCACCCAAAGGGAAAGGTTGCCCAGATAGTGCACGTGCAAAATACATCATTCTGCTTAGGTTCATTAAATCTAGTTACTCACTAGGGGTGGGGAACTTTACCAAACTTACCCTTTTCTTTAAGTGTTTATAATTAATTTCTACTTACAGGTTTCCTGTTCTGTGGCCTGGCAACACCACAGAGCAGAGTCATTGCCACTTCCAGTTATGGTGACAGGGGTGTTCACAGAAAATTCCTCAGTCTCTCACATTCTGTGCATCTTGTATTTGGGTTCAGTAAAATGCAACAGATGAGGGTTATGTTTCCCATGTGTGTTCCAAAAGGATCTTATAGCCTGACAAGATCATAACACTGCATGTGTTGAACTCAAGTAGATTTCTGTGAATGAGGATAATGTGTGAGCTCACAGTGTAGGCAGCTGCATAATAAAAGGGGTGCCACTTTCTCAAACTAGACCTATGGATGACATTGTTATTTTAAAAATTATATTCTATTTTGTTTTCCTCTCTGTTGTTCCTGTTTCATCTATGGAAGCTAGGGAAAATGAAATAGTCGTATCATATAAAAAAGCAAACAGAAATGGACATGAACTTTTAAAGCTTTAGGCCAGCTCAGATCTGGATGTGAACTTTTAAGCTAATTCTCTGCGTGTGATAAGCTGGCGTGGTGTAGGATCAAATCCCCTTTTCCCGAATTGAGGAGGAACAAAGTTTAAATGATTTACTTTGGATCAAGACGCACAGAAGTTCTTATAGCTTAGTTAGGCATTTGCTGTGTTGTGATATGAACACAAGAATATGCACTGCCTGCTCTGGTTTATTTTATTTTATTTTTTTCCTGCTATACTTCTAGCTGTTTTTCTTCCCAGTGATCTTTCTCTATATATGTGGATTGGATGTGGCTTTTGGAGGAGTGTTCTGCCAAATAGGATTTTCTAGTCTGCTAAAGGAATTTTCCATTGCTGGATGGTGATACAAGTTGAGCCCTGTGCAACGGCTTAGTAAGACAGAGTGAATGCATGTAACAAGGTGGTCCCTAGAATTTACAACTCAAAATATCTCTGCTAATAGAAGCTAGAAATATTATTTGTTTTAAATGAATTTAGGCTTTTGCAGACCAGCTGTACTAGATCACGTTGGAAACTTTGCTTCTTGATGGCTATATGGTTCCCTTTGAGCTCAAAGTACCAATGAGACACAAACATTTTGCAATAAAAAAGGGTTATGCAGCTACAAAAAATTACAGAGAATAATGGAGTGAGAAGTCAACTCAGAAGTGTTCTTCTGTGCTGGACAAAGCTGTGTGCAATTTTCTTTCCAAACAGCAGATGCTTTTGAGTGCTTACATTATGTCATGTTATTCTGGAGGAAGAAGGACAATTCTCACAGATCTGACAGTTTAAGAGGCAGCATATGAAATCAGCTCCTTCACAGTCAGGCCACCCAAAAGCTTTAGCATATTTTAGTATATATTTTTATATATACTAATATATATATTTATATATCTAATAATATATATTATAATATATAATATATAATTTTTTATATACTAGTTTTTGTACAAATGAGAAAGTGCTGTACTATCTCAAGCAGACCAAATTATGGGTTACAGTAAGAGTTTCTGTTTTCTTGAGGATGAACCATGGAAGCTGCAATCCAACAGAGATACTTAATTATTAGGGATTTAGAAGGTTACTGTGATCTCTCTGATTCATCTGGGGAAGAGCATTTGTTCTTCCACACAACTATGTTGCGTGCTAAAATTGGTTCCCTGAACGGTTTGATCAGGCATTACCTTTTCTTTTGAGAGTTATGTGAAATACTTTTAATAACATTTTACTTCATTCCCTACTGTCAAAAAGACAGAACATATTTTTATCAGAAACACAGCCAGTGTGGCTTTAGGACTGAAAGGTTCTTCTGTTGTTTCTGTTTCTTGGTGCTTTTTCTGTTCAATTGCTAAGGACACATTGGCCTGGAGGACTGAAGGCTAGGGACTGCCCTAATGAGGAGTTTTCCTGCAATATTCTTATGCTTGCTGTCATGTGCTAACCTCAAGCAATAGATCTGGCTTACTCTAATACAATGCTTCTTTTGGCAAGTACCGTAAATGTTTTATTTCTCCTCTAAACAAGGAGAGTGAAACTACAAGCCATTCACATAAATCAGACAAAAGATTTATGAGCAGCAGATAAGTAGGGAACTAAGCAATAATCTATTCCATCTGCTTCGGCTACAGACATCTCAGATGCTCTCCTGTCCGTCAGGCTATTGCAAACCAGGAACACTTCCCACCAGTTCAGGAGCCCTGTCTTCACTTGTCCCCTCTTGATTGCTCTCAAGTTCTTAATCTCCCCACCTGGTTCTTAAGCAACAATTAAGACAATTAGCCTCTGCCTCCCTGGGCTGGTTGCTAATACAATCCAGCAGACTTACCTCCAGAGACACTTTATAAAGATCAGTGAATAAAAAGGTTGCTGCTATAAATAAATATATTTTATAAATAAAAATTTATAAAAAAAATTTATAAATAAATAAAAATTTATTTTATAAATAAATGCTGCTATAGATAAATGTGAAAAGCCAGAACAAGATAGTCTTTCATTCTCCCTGATTGTGTCCCTATACTCCTCTGTAAGCAATAAACTCCTCTGTTGCATGTGCAACAGATTCGTGCAACGTCCCCATTGTATTCCCAGCTTTCCCCAAAAGAGAGATATTTAAGATGTCATGTGATGACTGAGATCAAGTGTAAATGGCTGTTCAGTACTGGGTTGTATGCATGCTATTAATCAATTGGCTTTTTATTTTTTATTACTATTTTTGAGTATATCTCTCAATATGTTACCATTACTGTCTTTTTTCCTCCACTCTGTAATGGTTGGTCAGACTCACATGATCAGAAGAGGAGGAGTGACAGGACTGTCTCCTCTAACCTATTTTGGCATATCATTCTAGTGACTGAGCAACACAAACTGAAGGAGGGAGAGCCTAAATTTGTCTCAAGCAATGGAGGCAGATGAGTTGGAGTTCCTGCCTCCACTGCTTCCACCAGCTGTTTTTTAATGTACTTCCCAAACATTTGTATCTTTAGCATGGTTGGACTGGAAAGGAGAAAGGTGGGATAACATCTGAAATGCCATTATATAGGAATGAAGTAGGAAGGGGAGCCAGCAAAGGGGAAAACTTAAAATAAATCTGGAAAAAAGCACACCAAGAAAGGTCTTTTTTTTTGTACCATTGTTAAACCATTTTCCTCTCTGGTTCTGATCACCAATTTTAGTCTCTCATTATATCATACTTTTGCTCTCTGCACCATGTCCTTCTTGCTCATGTGAATCAGGACAAAAATGTAATTCAAAAATGCTGCTCCTCCTTCCTTATTGGAAAATACAGGCCCGCAGCTCAGCATATAACCACGTTTTTAACACATCCAGCAGCTGTGCAGTCTTAGGCAGACTTTATAGGGAGTTGCTGAGTTTATGACCCTCAAAAAGCACCCCTTTTGCCGAAGTCCTAGCAAGAAAAGGACAAATGCATCCTTCATCTTTGTGGCTTTCCTTCTTTCTACCTAGTGAAAATGAATGCTCCTCTCCTTTGCTGCTGCTGTTCTTGTGACACATGAGTCCTGCAGTCCTTACCTATTATTATGCCCTGCATCTGTCTCTGCCGTTACTTTCTGGAAGTTTCTTTTGAAACTTTGTGTGCCTACCTCTCTCATAGCTTCCATCTCTAGCTTTCCTGTAGTACACAGGGATGGGAAAGAAAAAGGGGAGCAGAATGAAAGTAAATGTCAAGTAAAAAAATCCTTATCACCTGTATTACTGATATAATTTAAACTCTTTCACTTGTGAATATGTTTGCTCCTTGGGAATTTTGTTCTACAGATATCAGCTCAGGCATATACAAGCTTTTTCTATGGTGGAGTAGGGAACAGTCATAGTAAAGCTGGTGGAGTAAAGAGGCAGGTACACAGTTCTTAGATTCTCTACACCTGTAGTTGTCTTAGCAAGATCTGTGTTTGCAGCTGACGAGTAGTCTTAGATTCCAGGGACACTCACATACAAGCACATAATTTCCCATTGTAGATTCTTTGAGCCTTGAGAAAATAACCTTATGTTTCATGTTTGTAACTGAGGAATAAAATGGGCTATTGAACCCTTTTGATGTCACAACATAACTTTGTGGCAAGAGGGAATAGAGAGAAATTTAGGGATGAAGATATGAAGGAAAGAGTATGAGGGGAAAGAATAGAGCAGTGCAAGAGGCAAACAAAGCAATAAGAACTAAAGGCATAAAAGAAAGAAAAGAATGAAAGATCTTAGGAGAAAGCAGCTTGGAAAAACTGGTCTAAGTTGAATCACAGAGCATGAACAGAAGGAGAAAAAAAGAACAAAAAATTGTGGCAATTTTCTAGTTCACTGTAAATGTTTGGTAAAGGGCCTATGACTAAGCCATCAAATTGCATGTGATTTGTATTCCTTGGTGTAAGCAGGGAGGAAGCAGATTTTTCTACTTAGGCTTTCCAGCAGCAATGTGCTGCAGGATTGAAAAAGAGAAGCCAATGATGCCGTCTTGACAAGAAGTCTTGCTTTTCTTTGTTTATGATCATTTTGTGTGCAGGTAGTTCTAAAAAATTAAAACCCTAGAAACAAAACAGCAACCTTAGGACAATGAAATTGCTACTCAGTAAGTTACTTCAGTTCCATATCTCAATTCCTGCTTTTGCTGATGACAGCTTCATACCTAGGTCAGAGTTTAGAGGCCACGAATGCAGCTGTAGTATGCAGTAGTTACTTTTGTTTTAAAATCTAGTAGCAGTTTGAGATATTTTTTAACATCAGCAGTAGTGCTGTTATCTACTAAGAGGACTCTTTGAAGGTAGATTGAGTTTTTCAGAGGTTTTAATGGTCTTCTGCAAGAGAGTTCCTGTGAACCTCAACTGTTTGTTACAACCCTACAGATGCTCTCGATTGTGTCTTATTCTTCTGTCACTTAGCTTAGGACAGGGTGCAAAGAGAAGAGTGAGTCTTGAGGCTTGAATTGTTATGACTGTTGTTGTGATACTTGGATTTATATAGCGCTTCTCCATACTAGTTTATTCTTAAATGCATTTGAATACATTATACTGATCACTGTCAATTTAAATTGAATGAGAAGAAATGAATAGCCCAGTCTTTTTACAAAATAGTTCGTAGCTTTTAGCAGCCAGATGTCTAGCAATTGATCAAAGAATGATGGATATGTTTGAATACTTACTGGTGGTCACAAATGCTCACTGTCTGCCTGTAATGTGAAACTTGATAGTCACTGAAGCATATTTCATAAGAAAAAGCTTCTTTAATCTGCATGTAAATTGTTGGTATTTCATTATAAAAACAAAACAAAAACAACTGACAAATGGAAAGCTGTGGAATCAGAGTGAAAACTGTAAAGGTTCTTGGCAAAAAGTCAAAATTTCACCAAAAATTTTGAAATTGACTTTTTCTAATAAAAGTATTTAATTACTATGTTTTCACAAAAGCACAAAAACCACATGGGGGGCTCCCAGGCTTTTGGCTTCACAGTGTGTCATGCAAAGTATGCCAGTGCTATTCTTAGGACACCACTTATGAAGTCTCTTTACTTTGATAATAAAACAGGACTTTTTTTTTATGTTATTTTTTTAGTAAGGTTGGATCTTACAAGGGTATAACATCTACAGTTCGATCTTCTGAATTGATTCTGAAAGTACTGTAGGAAATATCAAATCCTGTATGGCCTCCTGGTTTGCAGAAATCCAAAAGCTTCTAATGGAGCTTTCTTGTGTGGCAGCCCCTGTTTCTTAAATTCACAGAAGCTCTGTCAGATCCTTCTAAAGCTGCAAAATAGTGGTGTATGATGCCAAAAATAATTTAGGCTTTTATTTGAGTCTGTCACCATTTAGCTTTGACTTTTTAACTCCCACAAATGACATTGTATTTTTGCCAAAAACACAGCAGCCACATTGTACAACATGACCGGTTATTGTGAGTTATATAACTAGTGGTTTTTTATTTTTTTTTAATTTTTTTTAAAATTTTTCAGTATTTGGCTGAAAATATCTGTCTTCCAATATCAATGGCAGGAGTTCTAGAAGTCATTAATAAAACAAGTTTGTAAAATAAAAGCTTTGAGAAATAGGCTAGTCTCCCGCTCTGTCAAATCAGCTCTGCCTTGGTACTCTCGACACTGGTGGGCTGGAGAGGTTTGGACACCCTTGTTCTGATTATCCAGGAATTCTGCTACTCTAGAATGGCTGGGGAAACATCTTTTTGCTGAGCAGGAGCCTTCTTGAGCATGCTGTGTCAGGTAGGAGGAGACTGGTTCTGGATGAATTAGAAAGAAACTCCTTCAACTATTGCCTCTAAATATACTTCATTCTTCTACTTGTCTGAGAATTCTCAGTTGCATCTGTTTTTACTCCCTACTTAATTTCTGAGGTTATTTCTACTAGACCATAGGGTTAGATTTCAATAACATTGGTCAATACCAGTGCTGATAGACCTACAATAGATCATATTTTAGCTAAAAGAGAAAATCACGGGAAATCTTTGTTTCAGAGTGTCTTTCAATTATTTCTTATCTTTCAATTATCCAAACTTCTTTCTATCCAGATATATCCTGCTGGAATGAAAGTGTCTGGATAATTGAGAGTTTACTTATTGCTAATAAATGTGCCTCTGTTGAAAGAAATGTTATAGCAAACAGATAATATGATATAGTATGGTCAATTACTGAGAAAGAATGAATAGTCTTGGAAATAGTTACTATTCTCTCAGTGACTACTGTAAAAACAGTAAGTGTGGAGCAAAGACCATGTCAAAGATAGTCCAGGAGGAAAAAGAAATATATATTCATTGTTCAGTTATTTACAATAGGAACTAGTTGTCTTTCTGGAGCACACACTGCTAACTCAAAGCAAACAGAAAAAAATCTTTTAATATTTCGGTGTAATACAGGTTTTGTGTACAAATGTCTTACACAATGTACTCCAAAACATTTTACATGTCAAAATAACAGTTTTATAGAGTCAAACCTATGAAACCTATGAAGATTTCATCTCTCTATTCTTCCATTAAAAATGCTGTTATCCTCATGCTCCAAATAGCAAAATTATATACGGTGATGCCTTTCCATTATTGAGGGTGAAGTTTTATGAAGAAGCTGGAAAGACTGATTGTGGTGTAACAAGGGGAGTAAAATGGTTATAGCCATATACAAAGATATGGGTAACACGAGCAAATATAAGTTTAAGAAAATGAGGTTAATTGGATCTTGAAATAAATGGTGAGATATTGGAATTGTGTTTGAGACTTCACAGCTTTTTCTGTAATGAGAAAAAAATGATGGGAAGTAAAGTTCTACACATATGATAGTATGAAGGTTTAAAGGGAATATGTAAAAAGGGTAATGACAGTAAAGTCTGGAAGAGAGGAAGGCATAGGTTTTACGAAGAGTCATGGAAAAAAATGGGTTATTAATGAAAAATCATAGAGAACTGGACTTCTATCCATAAAAATTCAAAGAGGATTGCTTAAGATAGCTAAGCATGTTTTTCAGTTCTGCCTCCTTCATTACTGTTTGAATTAAGGGAAAAAGATTTTGGAATGACTGAATTCATGATTTCATCTCTTTTAATACCAAAAAGGCATATATGTGCCCAAACTATTTTTTTCTAATGTGTTATTTATTATGTATGTATGATTTAATGTTAAAAAAAAGAAAAGAAAAACAAAACAAAACAAAACAAAAAAGCTCCTGTAAGCAAGTTTCATGCAGTATGGAAAATTCAGTTTGTGTAGGATATGAAGTTGAGCTCTAAGCAACAAATGTTCACAACAATTATGATTTTAAGAGGAAAATGTAGGATATAAGTTTTCCTTTAACTTTACAAACTTAACCTTTTAATTTCATTCAAATAAAAAAAGAAAATGCATGATTCATACTCAGTGAGCTCACTGAAAACCAGTATATCACTTTCCTCAAAAACCCACCATATATAGAATCTGTTAAAATGTTAAAGTTAAATGAAAATTTGAAATTACATTCTAATTTAATTAACAGTTTTGGAAAAACAAAACAAAACAAACAAACAAAAAACTTAAAAACAATCAAACATGGTGTTGCCAGAATATGCTAATCCCTTTTTATATCATAAGAATAATATCTATGAAAATATGCATACACAGAAGCATACGTGAATGTGCATTTGCAAAAGCACACCTAATTTGCTAGAGCATTTGATGAAATTATAGTCTTTGGTATATTCGGTGGGATAGATTGACGTGTAAAAAGAGAAGTAAGAAAAAGTTGGAGGTACAACTCCGTCTGAGGGGATGAGCAGAACTCCATCAGATTTATATTATGAAAAAAATTATTTACTTATTATTTTTATTATTATTTATTGTTACAAATATGGAGACAGATTTCTAGGAAGGAATTAGGTATACAGAGTAGTGTTTTCATCTCTACCTAACAGTGAATACTGTTTCACGCTTCTTCTTTCCATGCAGTATGAAAACCTGCAGTCTGCCATCTCTTCAAATTTCTGTAGTTTTTGAATGTATAATGTAGCAACTGAAAGAATTGAACTGAAAGAACACTATATAATTAAATGTAAAACTGTAAATGTAAAAAATGAAGCTTTTTACTTTGTTTTATTTAAATTACACTAGGTTTCCTTCAGAGACCTTTTTCCTGAAAGGGTGGGGTCTTTTTCTCCCTTTTAACATTAAAAATCACAGAGCTGTAGGTTTTTGTTTTTGTTTTTGTTTTGTTTTGTTTTTCAATTTGTGGTCATAACAAATAATCAATATCGATTATTTGTTTGTCTCTGAGTAACATTTGGTCCATTCATCCACAACCTTGTCCATACATTTACTGAGATATGCAGAATAGCCAAGTGACCAAGAGTATTTGTTGCTGGGAAAAGCCTCATGCAGTGAATTCATGTAGTATCATCTATCAAATCATGTCTGATGGCCATACACCAGGGTCTGAGCCTACTGACCACTGGGACACTATTGGTAGACTGCTTTTATTTATGTTTTAGATTATTTATGTGTTATTTCTCTGAAACTAATAACACAACTTCTGGTGGCAACATTGGGTTTCTGCATTACTGTCTATTGCATATACTGGGTATTCTTTTATCTTGCAAACAAAATGATGTGATCTTTCTGCTACAAGCATACAGAAATCATTCAAGCAATAAATGGATATATTTTTCATAGAAAGACCTCGTGGAATAATGCACATTAGAGTTTTTGGAATTGCTCCTTGACAAAGTTTCAGACAAAATAGAGAGCTTTTACAGCAGCCAAAGAGAATGGTCAAGAATCTGAACAACACGAGATTCAGAGAATGAATAATTTTTCTGGAAGTGAAGATTGAGGGGAGGGAACATGATAAGAGTCTTCAAACATCTGAAAGATTCTTGTAAGGAAGAAAGGGAATGCTCTTTTCTCCAGGTATACATTGCCATATGGGATAGGTGAAAAAGAAACATGCTTAGTACTGTTTATAAAAGTCTGAGGTAAGTGTTAAAAATATCTTAATATTTCTGAGGATGGTGAAACATTAACCTAGAATATCTGGGAGATAGATGCATGTTAACTCCATCATTGGAAGTCTTAAGATAACTACCAGACAAATGGCTGTCAGGAACTATGTTGGGACCTTATTCTGTGGCAGCAAGATGTCCTAGATCACAATGTGAAGTCCTTCCAGGTCATTATTGTATGATATGATAACTTCCTTCAAGTTACATTTGTTACTGACTTGTGATTTCATAGAACTGTATAATGGTTTGAGTTGGAAAGGACCTTAAAGATCCCCTAGTTCCAGCCCCCCTGCCATGGGCAGGGCCACCTCCCACCAGACTAGGTTGCTCAAAGCCCCATCCAGCCTGGCCTTGAACACCTCCAGGGATGGGGCATCCACAGCATTTTTGGGCAACCTGTTCCAGTGCTTCACCACTCTATGAGTGAATAATTTATTCTGAATATGTAGTCTAAATCTCCCATTTTGTAGTTTAAAGCCATCACCCCTTGTCCTATCACTACACTTTCTGACAAAAAGCTTTCTTGTACATTCTCTTTAGATACTGGCAAACTGCTATATGGTCTCCTTGGAACCTTTTCTTCTCCAGGCTCAAAAACCCCCACTCGCTCAACCTGTTTTCACAGGAGAAGTGTTCCAGCCCTCTGATCACTTATTTACTTATTTATTAGAAGGAGATTGGTTATTTCATGTTACAAACTCCTGAAACCAGGTTATTAGGCATTAATAACCTTTGATTTTTGTAATGCAGTAGAGTCTTATACCTATTATTGCAAGAAAGAGATTGAAACAATGAACTCAGAACCTTCAGAAAAGGACAAAGACAAGATGACCATAATATATCTATCAACATCTCAGTATTTTTAAGACAACTTCATGATTTTCAAGGAGGCAATGATCCTGGACTTACCATTGGCCTCATTTGTTCTCCTTGAATAAGTTCTCTTTACTTTTCTATCACTTCCTTTTTGCACCTATATTTGTCAAACACAAAGATTTCATGTGTGGAACATCTTTTGTCTATCTAATGCTTCCATTCCATAATCACTTTAATCTTGCATTGCTGTCAAGAGATGTGTGTTTCCTCTGTCCTCTACATGCTCACACCCTCCTGCCAAGCCCAAAGGTTTGTAGTTTCAGGTGGTGAACAGGAACCAAGTCTTAAATACACTGGCAAAAGGAGTTAAAAATGAAATAAATAAATAAATAAATAAAAGGCCAGGGGTAGGGGGAAGATTTTTAGCTAGGATCACTTCTCTAGTCTAGCACCTGGAGGAACACTTAAAATGTATGTATTGAGGGATGCAGAGAAATGAATGAGATGGTACCTACCTGGCAAAAGTGGGAGCAGCCTTTTCAAAAACGGTCAACCTTAAGTCATAAGGCTTCTAAGACTTAGAGACAGAAGTGCTAAGGGAAAAGCTGTCCTCTGCCTCTGCTGTCTTACTCTGTTTACCACTGCAGATGCTTAATAGAGTAGCAAAAGAAAATGCTTATCAGTTTTTGCGCAACTGCAGAGTCAACACAACGGAGAGGAACATTCTCTTCCTTCTCTGCCTAAATATTCATTTATGTATAAATATAAAAATGTAGACATTTTCTTCTTAACTGAGCTTTTTTAACCTCAGTTTGTTGACCCACCAGCTAGGAAAAAAGCCACGATTTTTTCTGCTATTGCACACAGTCATCAAATCCCCAGTGAATAACTACTTCTGCCATGCAACTTTTGCAGTTTTGCAGAGCATGCTATTCTATAATTTTCATTTATGACACCAAAGATGTTCTTGAAATAAATACTTTGGAAAAAATATTGGACAAGTCTCTCTATGCAATGCTTTCTTAAAAACAAAACAAAACAAAAAACTATTGCATTTTCTAGTGACAGCTAATACACTTTGGTCTGAATTCCTTTCCTTCACAAAAGCAAATCTCAATCCTGGTGCATAATTTATGATCTTGGCATCAGCCCAAACATATGTACATGTTGAAATCAGTTTTGCATCTGTTTAACTATATGCACATGAGTAGTCTAATTGGATTTAGTCTGATGAAATGACTCATATGAAATCAAGTGTTTGCAGAACAAGGGTTTCAGACAGTAGGGTTCTTCAGGGCAGTAGCTTCTGCTTGATATAACTTTATATGATGATATAAGCACAGGAAATGGATTTTAGATTATCTAGGAGCTCTCTGCATGTTGTATAGCTATAGTAAGTGGTGAAATAAAAAAGTACCAAAGAGCAAGTCTCAGTCTGAAGTCAGATCTTCTACTGCATAGCATTTGTATATAGTTACAATGTTACTTTTTATTTTTATTTTTTTATTTTTAAAATCATTCTTCACATTCCTTCATAACAGGCTATCAGGCTGCTGCTGTTGGCCTTCTGGTAGCCAATAGTAAGGTTAAATACTGTTGCTCATATATGCTAGATTCTCTGATATGTTATAAGCATCTTCTATCAGGATGGAACTGATCAGGATATTCTTCTTGAGCATAATTATCCAATGAATTCACCACCTCCTGCAAGGACGAGTGATCTGAATGGGCAGCAGTGTAGATATTCATCATCTGAAAATAAAACATCAGTGTGCCAAAGAAGAAAATGGACCTTTTTTTTGTTTGGTTTGTTTTTCTGTCTCTCCAAAGTCATCTTCCCACACCACCTCATGTCTGTCATCATGAACACTGGGATTAGTGGTAATTTTTTTGCCTTGTAACTGTGCAGTTGTAAGAAGAGGAGGTGATACTGAACTTACTATTTGTTGAAGATATTTGTATCCAGAGGCTGGCCCTTCTGTTTTCTTTTGATGTTTCTTCATTCTCCCTTTGTCTATTATAAGGGTTTAGGGAGAGAAGAGACTCTTAAGAAGGGGGATGAGAGAGAGGCTGCAAGATCTGATGTTAGAAGCATTAGAAATTAAAAAGTGGAACTCAAGGGGATTTTTTCTGAGAGAATATAGTCTGGGGAGGATAGATAAGGAAGGCTTGGAGCATGAGTGCTGGAAAGGAAAGGCGAGGAAATGAATGGTAGTGACTGCAAAACCAGTGGTGTACAGAGGGCCAAGATGAGATGGAAATGAAAATAGGGGAAAAAAAATAGGGAAAATAGGGAAAGAAAAAAAATAGTTGGAGAAAGAATATAAAGCAAGAAATATACCTTAAAGATGAACGTAGTTTTGTAGGCGTTTCCCTCCTACCTCACTGCCCAGCTGCATTCTGTGGTTGATGAAAACAACACTGAATGAAAGACAGTTTTAGGAGGCTCAGAATGTAGAACAAGATGTGACTTTAACCACGTGTATTTGAAATATATTCTTGACTGACACATTATGCTCTTGATATATATTTGTTGATATATATATATATCTTGATATATATGTTGGTGGCATTTAGACAAGAGGCACAAAAAAATATAGATATGTGTGAAATTCATCATGTAGTACCTGATACAGGACTCTTTGAAGTTAATTGAATACAGTATGCTTTGAAGCAAGGGAGGAATATCTTGAAATATTACAGGATTTTTATTATAGAAGTAAAATAGAGCTCTGAATTACCTAAATGTGAATCTGATGGCTCTGGTGAAAATACTCAGTGATACTTTTGTATGGCTGGTGCAAAGCTTTGATCTTAAAGTGTTACATTGTAGAAGGCTTTTCATTACTGATGTCATTTTGTGTTTTGTCGGTCTGAAGCATATGCAGAGGAAACAGGTAAATGAGGTCTTGATATTTCACAAAAAATGCACAGTATTGACTCTTTTGATAACTGAAAACTTTTTGGTCTCGGAAGTGGATAGCACTTTAATGAGATGGTCATCTGATTTATACAGTAAGCTGACTATTCTGCTCAGGGGAAAAATCTGAATGCTGATATGAGGAAAGAAAATGGTTTTGCTACATACTTCTCAGCAGAGCATTCATAAAATTAACCAACCTATGCACCTCTAATTTGGTTTCGGGTTTTCCAAGTGAAAGCTAGAACATGATCATCTGCACATTTTGAATGTTTTGAACATATATTGGCTCTTGAAAATATTTCATACTGATTGAATAAATATCAGTGTTTCCTACTTATATCTGTTTTGCCTTAAAATGGGTAATGTTTAACACTGGAATTTTGTGGAAAACCTATTGCCCCTTATTTACATCTTGGCTAATATAAAGAAGTTAGTATTTGCTAGAAACTTCTGTATGTAGTATGTATGGCAAGTATCTTGACTGTAATTATCATAGGTAATTTGGTAATTTGTTTACTGAATTTACATCTGGTCACATTTTTTAAAAATACTAAAATGAATATTATTGAGATTTGTTTACTCTTACAAGGACCATGAGCACACAATGTTGAACCAAGAATAAAAAGAAACCATGGAATTGTTTAAATGTTTATAAAGCATTTTTGATGTGCAGACCTTATTTCTATGGTGAATTTTTACAGATATATACATATCTATTTTTTAAATCTATTTTCAGTCCCCTGCACATAGCTATTCAAGCTATGACTCTGGCAAGAATGAGAGTGTAGGCAGAGGTGCTGAAGATCTGTCTTTGAATCGAGGAGATGAAGATGAGGATGACCATGATGAGCAGGAAGATCCTGAGAAGGTTAATGAGTCGGATGGGGTAGAAGCTGAGCGACTGAAAGCTTTTAATGTAAGTCCCCTTGCACTTGTTGCTTTGTTTACCTCTACTACCTCCTTTTACATTGCTATTTATGGTAAGTTTGACAATATTAAAGGCACATTAATTTAATTTGCTGGAACTTTTTCAATTATATTAATGCACATTAAAGTCTTGCCAACAGATGAAAGTTTTACTGTGTTTTATTTAGAATTTAAGGCACAGTGCCATTTTACCAGTGAAGAAAACAAGGCTTTGTTTTGTGTGTGTATATGTGCCTGTGTGTGTGGACGTGTGGATGTGCATGTTCAGTCAGTGAATGGAAAGGGGCTGTAGCTAGTTTATCAGAAGACCATTCCAGTGGTCAGCTGTTCGCTATTGCTTTCCCAGTGTATGTAATTATGCATGAAAACACAAGCAATTGTTCAAACAAAGAAAAGTGAGATTCACTTCAATAAAATGATGTAGCAATCACAGCTTATTGTTAATGATGAAACTTAAGTGGTGCCTATCTTCACAATCTGTTCTGGTTTATCTCACAAGTTCTGTATCCTATAGACTATTCTTTTCTTGTCCTTATTTTTTTTCCCTTAAATTAGCTCCTTCCCACCCCCCAAATAATCCTTTAAAGAACTGTTTGCTTAATATTTCTGGCTTCCCATTACAAAGCTATTCCGTGGATAGAAAAAAATGTCTTCCTATCAGTAATCAAGACAGAAAGCTAGGAAGAGAAGAGAGCAGCCCTCCAAACCCGTCTCCTCTGTCTCCCTCTTGCCAACAGATGTTTGTCAGGCTGTTTGTAGATGAAAACTTGGACCGAATGGTCCCAATCTCTAAGCAGCCAAAAGAAAAGATCCAAGCTATCATTGACTCATGCAGGCGACAATTCCCTGAGTATCAAGAGCGTGCCAGAAAACGCATACGTACTTACCTCAAGTCCTGCAGGCGGATGAAAAGAAGTGGTTTTGAGATGGTGAGTTTTGATTTAAAACCCAGCCCTAGTTTCCATCAAAACCCCATATGTAAATCCATGACACTATTTTGTTTTCATCTTAGTGTCTTTTTTTTTTTCTTTTTTTTTTTTTTTTCCTCGTTTATTTATTTATTTATTTTTGGTAATACCAGGTCAGAGGTTTCTTTTTGCCTCCTTCATTCTTCCTGAATTTATTCCCCTTCTTCACTGGTATAAAAATTATTTGAGACACTAAAATTCACAAGATGAACTAGTATGGATCTGTAAGAAATTAAAAACAAAACAAGGTATAAGGAGAGAAACCAAATGATGGCTTATATAGTGACTTATTGCCTACTCAAGATTACACTTAGAGATTTTTGCCTGGCAAAATCTTGAAGTAAGATGGATTTTTCTATAAAATACTTCTGCTAACTGCATTTGTGTGAACTCTATAAAAATTAGATCTTGCTAGAAAAATGCTATATCTAAGCAAATGCTCAGTGTAGTAACATTGCATTGGCAATGGTTTGTATTTTCTTTCTTGCACATTTTATCCTATGAACTATCAGTAATGGTAACTCCTTTAAATCTTTCAGTTGATATATAGTTTATATATCTATAGTTTTATATATAGATAACTATATAGATAGAAAACTATATAGATATATAGTTTTATATATCTATATAAAACACAGGCAGTGATTTTAAAGCACAGGTATCAAGTTTACATTTTGAGCAGTTTTACTAATTGTAAGTGAACAAAAGACCATGAAATCAGTATACAAATAGCAGTGTTTTCCAACATTAGTATTTTAATATTACCCAGTAGCTTAAGAATGGGCAAAGAATAGCTCTTCTCACCAATTGGCAAATTTATTATCTTTAAAAAACTTTTATATTTCCAAACTCCAGGAAAACTGCAAGAAATTGAGTACCTACCTACCTTATGCTTGATGTGTCTTAGCTATCTCTCTGGCTTTTAGATGACAATGAAATCACTTCATCGTTACAAATAGATATCATTTAGTGATCAAACATATCATTTTTATTTTAATGAATCATCTACAAACCCATTGATTACATAAAAATACTGGGCATGACTGAATTTTACTGTTTCTCTCTTTCTCTCTGTCTTTCTCTTTCCTGCAGTCTATGCAGAATGCTTATGTCCATATGTTGTTTTAAAATGGTAGCTGACAGTTTTAAGAACACAATATCAAGTTTATTGTAGGGTGAGACCATTACTGGATACCACAAACAGCAGAGACAGAAACTAATTTTTTGTATGTGTTTGTGACTGTGTGGCTTTATTATTTGAAACATTGGGACAATGTTGTTTCTGAACAATGGAAACACAGATGAAAATAGACAGGTAGAATAAAGGGCAGCTGTACTGATAAAAGTACCACAGATTGATTGGTGGTGTACATGTCAAATTGTATAGCCCTCCAAAATAAAAGAAGGAAAAACAGAAAGTAAATATTTTCCATGATACAGTAAGTAGAATCAAATTATATCCATTCACTCCAGCTGAGAATAATTCAGCAACATCTTGTTCATCTTTCATGGTGCCAAATATTTTTGCTGTGCTGTACTTTAAAATAAAAATACTTATAAAATTAGCTGATGCTAGCAAGTCTCCTCGCTGTTCCAATTTATGGCTTCATTACTATCATTATTCATGCTGATGAGCAGTTATGTAAACTGACTTTTTTAATTTTTATCATCTGAAAGATCTGCACAACTGCTTTTCTGTATGAACAAGGAGTTTACAGTCTGACCCATAAAAGCTAGCTTGGTTTGACTTTAGTGTATTATGTATATTTGCAAAGGTTACTTTCATATGAACAAAGGTTGCAGGGTCAAATTTATTCCTGGGAGGGGAAAAGGAGCAGTGATTACCAGGAACATGATTCAAATAGGCAACCTTTATAATTCAGAAATATTCCCTATATTTATAATATTACATTTTATGATGGGCTTTATTTCCTTTCAAACAAACAAATTACCCTCTAAAATATTGACTTTGCTGCCCATGAATAGAAGTGACAAGGCACAGGTGTTCATACCAAAGATTGCAGCTTTCTTGGGCCAGAAGGGAAATCTGTCCTGCTTCACTGTTTGCAGGTAGGAAGAGGAGACTAAATCTTTGAGCAGTTCCCTTTTAACTTCCCGAGAGAACTACTAGTGCTTTATGTTTAAGTCTTGAATAATTCTGAAATATAACACATATCCATTTGTTGTTTTTAATTATTTTCTAGTTTCTAAATTACTCTATTGGTATGTCATGACTATAAGCCATTTTAAAAAAATACTATCATGGGCAGAGGCACTTGACTGTATGATTATTTTGAATATACTCACTGTTTTGACAGTGGAAAAGAATCACTTTGTGTCTGGATAATAACTTTTGTTCAAAACAATCATGAAAGGACATGTCGGTGTTGATTTGAATCAGGTGCTACACACAGCTACAGCAAAACAGGATAATGATCTCCTCAGGAGCAATAGTGCTACTGTTGTTATATTAAATAGGATATCAGATAATAATCTCCACAGGTGGTGCCTTTTACTTTAGACATATTAAACACAAGTTTTTCATTTTGTTCAGGGCCAGAATGCCATGTTTCGAGCATCTAGTTGCAAGAGAAAAAGAGAATTAATCTCATAAATGGCGTGTGACAGTTCAGACTATGTGGAGTGGTGCAGCTATCTACAGCGTCATATTGCAAAGTGAAGAGAAAATGTAAACAATAAGTTTAATTAGCGTAAGACTGCATGGTAAAGATGAAAAAGCATGCCTGAAGCCTGCTTCTGTCAGTTATTTGCCATCTGTAATCCAAATGACAGTTCTCACTGCATAACAGGCTACTTCTAGCTCTGAGGCAATAGGAAAGGTTCTGTGTCATGAGTTTGTGTTGTTAGTTAATATTTCTTCTTCTTATTATTTTTAAGAGATGCTTACAGTTATTCACCACTTATGACAGCCTGGAGTCTGTGGAATCCAAGGCAGCTTGAATAGATTCTTGTTACAAATATTCTTTTGAGAAATTCCCTTTCTGCATTGAAAATGCTTTCCTCATTTGATTTTTAGCTCATAATTTTGCCACTTGCATTTTCATTCTGGCACAACCATATCCCTCAACAAGGCATTGTCAAATTTTTTCTCATGAATTGCAAGATCACTTTTCTCCTCCTGTTCTCTCTTGCTTATGGTCTATTGAGAACATTCTCTTACTATATTCTGTGATCTTGTTCATAATTTTCCATTGGGAAGGAAGTTTGCCTAGTCCTGAAATCACTGAATTTTGGATGATATCTCTGGGTTATGCTTCCACTTGTGCAGTGCCACACAACTTTAAGAAGTTCTTAAAGAAAATGTTTGTTTTTCTCTTCATTTGCCCATAAGCAAAAGAAAAAATGAATTATTGCCCCTCTCTGAAGGACTGATGTTAATGAGAGTTCCTTTCTATATATTAAGTGGTTGTGATCTGTGTATGCTAAACAAGAGTTTTCTCTCTGAAATAGTCAAATGACCTATTTCACTAATATTTAAAAAATCTGTACTTTAGACTTGTCCCTGCCTATGTATATGTGAAAAAATGCCAAATGAAAAAAAAAAAAAAAAGAAAAAAAAGTAATAGCTGCTGAGTACACATATTTACTTACTTAGTTACAGTCCAGAAAATTGCAATGTTTGAAATGATAAAATAGAGTTGAATTAACTTAATCACATTTTCTTTCTACTATCTGCTCCTTTCTATCTTCAGGATCTCTTATCATCAGACTCAGTTTCTGCATTCCATTTGAAACTGCACCTTACAGTGCCTTTTGCACAGATATGCACTTTTTCCCATGTAGTATATCAAGGCTTAAACATAAAAAATTTGGTTTTAGCAAGAGTAATTCCCCCCTGCCCCTGCCCACCCCCCACTAGGCACTACTGTCATACAAATAAATACTATCAAAGAACTAAGTGATACTGCTGTTATATATTGGAGAGAAAAGTCTAGTTACAAATACCTTTCATTGTCTGAAGATGTTTGGATGTGTCAGCGATGAGGAAAGGAATAACACTATGAATAAAGATAGCTCCTAAGTAAGAAGGAGCTGAGAAGAACAATAACAGGATCTATCCTATTGATTGTTATCTATCAATAACAGATCAGCAACCTTGATGTCTTTTGCTGCTTCTGTGTTTTGTTTGTGCCAATTGGCTGTAAGAGGTGTTTTAACAATTTGCAACTGTGCACATGCTGATCAAGATGTTTTAAATGCATCTAGTGAGCTGGAGTGCTTTTTTATTGTGATCGAGTGTTTTTCAGAGGGTGGTATGTCTTCTGAAATCTGCCTCTTTAAAATGTCTCTGTTTTAGAGTTTTAGCTTTACAGTGAGGAAGCTTTCATTTCAGTAATTTAGTTTTGAGTAGTCCAGCTGCCCTTGCAGTCACTTGGCTTTTCAGTCCTCCAGGCCTATGTTGACAGTAAAGGTCATAAGCATGACTGAAAAATTGCACTAAGTTATGAAATAGGAACTACCACCAGCACTTCCTCCCCCCAACAACTATTTTAAGGAAAGATTAAAATCTGGGATAAAAAGAATGTTCAACCTGACTGAAATTGAAGACTGAAAGAATGAAATCAGGAAGAAAAAAAAAAAAGTACTAAGTATTTCAGTTTTTCTTGTACCGTGATTCTGACATATTACGACCCCTGCTATAGTGTTACTTGATGATATGGCTTCTGACACTAATTTAAGAGTAGGTGACCTACTCTGTATTTGAATTAGGAAACAATGGTAAATCAGATTCAGTTGTTCCTGGTCTTCTGGAGTTTTACTAGAAAACTGTTTGCTGCTGGAGTGCCCAGTCCAATCTATCAAATCCAAGCCTATCTCAGA
The DNA here is from genome assembly GCF_965140915.1 of Aythya marila. NCBI lineage: Eukaryota > Metazoa > Chordata > Aves > Anseriformes > Anatidae > Aythya > Aythya marila. The sequence goes on from NC_139043.1 coordinate 111,844,678, forward strand.
TATAGTTCAGCCCAATGAACTATGATTCTCTATCACTCTGTCATACCATATGTATTTAGGATAGAGGTAATCTCACCTACATTTACTAACTAAGAGTTAAGGTGCTAGAGAAATTAGGTGACTTTCCCTCAGCAATCAGTGAATCCCACAGATGACACCCTCCTGAGAGATTATCTCCAGCTGTCTTGAGAGTCAACTTCTGGAGATACCTGTCTTTTAAAAGAAATAAAAAAGGAGCCTAGATAACTAGTATAGATGAAATACTCAGATTTTATGCAGACTAAGTTAGATGGATCTTATTTCTGTTATTTACAAAAGATAATTAAATTTTCCAGTAGCCCCACTGAAAATCTTTCTTAAGTAAGTGGGCCAGGACTTGGCCCTGTACGTAGGGGCAGCAGCAACAGGAGAAAAGTAGTTGGCTGAAAAGTATCATATGGGAATTCCTTAACACAGGAATATGGATATGTAAGTTTATATATACATGTATGTTAGGTATTTAGGCACTGTCAAATCAATGTGCAATATGCATTGTTTCAATTAAATGTGCTTTAAAGCTGAAAACTTTTAAAAAGTGATATGATTATAACTGAACATTTCAAAAAGTCTCCTCTACCTTTTAGGAAAAGAAAATATTTCTAGGTGTTTCTTTGAATTCCTTAGTAGGTGTTACAATTGAGTATTTATCACAGTTTCACTGCAGGCTGCGAGACTGAGCAAAATACATCAAAACCCAGTCAGAAACAGTTGCTGCAAGCATTAAAATGCCAGTCTGGTTGTTCATATTTCATAGTTCTCTACAAAATAATTATAAAATTATATTCAACAGACTGTGGTATCATAATTCACTGTGTACATTTAAAACTACTCTGCAGAATTTTTTCAGAATCCTTCTAACTGTGCAGTGTAGGATGGTTCTGTGCCATACAACTGCATTATACTGAGTAAAAAAAAATCATTGAAGATAGCCCATACCCTTTCTTAGTAGGCATTGTGGATATTTTCTGTGAAAAGCTGCTAATTAAGGATTGCATACTGTTATTAGATACATATTATGGTTTTTCACACATTGTCTTAGATCTTAATACATTATTATGAAAGGTTTGTGGCATAATATTTCATTTTGGCAATGGACTGGTTTACAATGCATAAGGAAAAACTGACATGCAGGAAAGCAGTAGGGAGCCTCTCAATGTTGGGAGTACAGACTGCTTGGGTACCTCTGGAAAAACTCAGTAACTGCCATTGAGGCATCTCAGCCATTCATCTTCAACTTTGGATGGCCAATTGCCTTGGAAAATTTGTTTTCATGTTTGAGTAATAGATAAAATATGTCCTCATTCACACATTTACATGTATATTAGTTGTTAGAGTCTCTATGAACAAAAGAAATTAGCTTCCATGTTTACATGCTTGCAACTATCTTATACTCCAAGATTCTTCATTCTGATGTTAACTGACCTAAACTACAAGGGAGTATTTATGCACAAATGTCAGGATATAAAGTTTTGTGTTTTACCAGGTGTGCATGTGTGCCCATTATTTGACATAATTGATAGCTGATTTTTTTTCAGAACTGAGTCAGACCTGTGTAACATGTGACAAAGTATCTAGACCAAGCTTCTGTATGAAAACTTAGGCTATTATTTAGAAGGAAATACTAGACCTAACAGAAAACACTAATGCAGTAACTTTAGAGGCAACAGTTCTGTAACCACAGGGTAGCACACACAGCTAGTTAGAAACCTCTTTCTGGTGAATACACTGCTCCTAGTGGTTTAGACTGAAAATAGTCCCTGTATTATATCTGTAATCGGTAGACTTGCACTACAAATGCACATTTAAAATTAGAATATGACTTTTTTATTTTTATGTTTAGATTCCCTATAGAAACAAAAAAATTCTGTGAACATTGCAAAAAGGGTATTTTATGTTTCCCATATCAGTAATGAAAAGGCACATCACTTCAAACAGAAGACCTGCGGATATTGCATATAAATGATGTGTGCCACAAAATGGGTATTTCACAGCATATTGAAAGTACTAGCCTCTGTTATGTTAGGGAACCAGAGATTACATTAATAGAGTTATTTTTTAGAGGATCTTGGCCAAATATTCCTGATTTTAACTATGGAAGAAATCAGCAAGTTTGCAAAACTACTCCATCCCTCCAGAAAGCTTGTTGTAAGATGCTTTGGTTATTGATCTAACCACCACCAATGCCTCTGAAATATTGTCATTTTTAATGTTCTTGAAAGCAGACCAATGGTTATTTGACTACAAAGGAAAAACAGCTGATATGATTTTTCTTGAAGAAATCTGCTAAAATATATTTGCCAATAGATTTTTATTTATTTATTTATTTATTTTCAGAAAGACATAAGGGGATAATTTTGTGAAGTTTTTATATTAATTTGCACAAAAATGAAAAAATAAATCTTAAAACCATGTACAAGGTCCTGTCCAGTATGATAGTTAAGTGTGTTTGTTTCTTTGTCATCATCATCATCATCATTATCTTAAGGCTCTGGGGTGGTCTCAAGAATCAGATTTAAACAGCCTTGTAAGGCAGTTTTTGAATATGAGAGGACTGGAGGTGGTCGGCCATCTCCTTTGGGCTACTGAGGGAATTTCAACCAGCTCCTGAATGTCAGTCTTTTCAAAAGGTGTTAAAAAGAGATGCATCCACATGTACCTGAAAGTTAGGAGATTTCCTTTACATCTTTTGCCAAAATGCTCTTCACATGCATTGTGTTAAGGTTGAACATGTGTTGGGTGTCAGCCAAAAAGAAGTACAAAAACAAAGAACTATCTGTATTCAAAACGTAGCTGCTGTTTTAGTGCAGATACAGTCAGTTTCATTTCTAAATACAGAAGAGTTCTGTATACCCCTGCTGTGTGATGGACCAAAGTGTATAGTCTTCTCCAAAGGTCTATGTTAAGATGTTTTTAAAGATTCCCTTTTTTATTAATCCTTTCACCTGAAAGTTACTATAAAATTGACACTTTCCTCTTTTCTATCTGTCATTGTTTCAAAAGGACAAAAATTATATCCTGCCTTCTTCCATGTGAGTTGCTTGTTTTGATAGACTAAAGATTAGAGGCTTGGTTCTTTTCTGTTTTTTACACATGGGTAGTTCCACTACAGATATTACCTGGCTTACATCACTGTGAAGTGATAGAAATACAAGTCTGGGGCTATGAATGTTATGTATCAAACAGTAGGTATGTTCTGTCACTTAAAGCTGGTCAGGAATTTTTTGTAATGACTCTTTCTTTCTTATTTTATTTTTTTCTATTTTTTTTCTTTCCTCCCCTTTAAGAAATATGAATTTGTCCAGTAAATTGAAACCTGTTTTCCTGCTAGACCAGTGAGGAGGTTGTGGATCTAGGGATTGTTTGTGGAGCCTGCGAGCCCTTGGAAATAGGGACTCTGTGGCTCCCACATTTCCTGCTGTAGTCTCAAACACGCAGGAACCAGAGGTCTGCTATCAGCAGAAGGAACCCTGGGAGCCTAAAAAATACTGGTTTGTCTGAGACCCGCAGGCTTCCTTCTGCAGAACTGAATGATGTTGCTTCTGCCACATTTTCCTCGGTCTTTCTGTCTCACCCTTGGATAGGGAGTTTAGAAATGTGCAGAACCCTACAGGGACTGGGTTGGCTTTATAGCTGGTAGTCATGACAGGGGTCATGAATAATCAGAAGCATAGAAAAAGTGGAAGTTAAGCTAAGCCAGAAGGGGGCTTTGAACTTAGAAGATGGGGCAGCGACTTCAGTTTATTTAGAAATACATAATAATAATAATAATAATAATAATAAGATTACTTCAAAGTGTTTTTTTCCTCTTAGGCAAGGCTTTTCAAAATTGGTCTTTTTGACGTTTCACAGATATGGCATTTCATGGAACAGAAAATCTTTTCAACAGCTCTACGGAGCTGTTAAAGTGACAGAGGACTGTTCATCTTCTCAATCAATGCCAGACTAGGGCTCTGCCCAAGCTGAGTTGATAGAGCGTGAACCTTAATCAGATGATTTTTCTCCTGTGCATTGTTACAGTATTTTAATCCCCAGGTGACTCAACCATGCATTCATTACATTCTCCCTAGGGTTCATTCTAGATAATTCTTGACATGAACATATCAACAGCCGGCTGCAGTGATGTGTGAGAAATTAGAGGTTAACACATATTTCAAGAGAAGTATACTCCATTACTTGGAGTTTAATTCATTTTTGCAGGTATTAATTTTCAATGTTTCAATGGTGAACATAACTGCTACAGTCTTTTTGAGAGAAATGAATATTTGGTTATAATGGCGACTCATTTTTAATGTTAATGAACACTTCAATAAACTCATTCTCTGCCATAAGCAAATAATCTAGGGAATTGAGTTCATTTTACCTTTTGGTCATTACATTACTTTCTGGGCCCATACGTTGTGTACTATGTATCTGGTGTGAACGATTGCTTGTAGCTCCGAGCTGTAACTGTAGCTGGAGGAATTAGCCATGTGTTTACTCAACAATTTTTCTGGACCATCATTGTGTAGCCAGTGCTAGAGGAACACACTGAGACTTTCATGCAACTAATATAGTTGATGTACCTGAAACGTATATAAAATGGTGGCATTTATAGTGATACTTGGCCACCAAATATAGAGAGGAATCTAGCAAGGCTAAGTGATGCAATAACATATTCAGGTCATCATCACCAGCATACCACCATGCAAGGAAGCAAAATAATTTTGTCAGTGAAAGCCTCCCTCAAAGGCTTACTCCCTCCTCTGGAGATCTTGGAAAGGTGTCTGCATGTACTGTAATGTTAACTTTTGTAATGGCACCAGGGCTTAACATCTGTGTCCTTCACCTTTTGAATGATTTATTTTCAAAAGTGCATGGAAATACATTGCTGGGCAAACTGTAAACAAGTTCAATAGGTTTTGTTCTGTCAAATCAATCCAAATGTCATATTTTATTGCAGCGTTGCTGGTGATTGTCTTTCTTACACAGCTGTTACTGATGCCAGAGAGCTTGCTCTTGTGTGAGGGGGTAGAATTAAGTCAAGAGCACTAGAGATGGAGACCCTAAATCCCTGTCTATTTCTAAAAGCTAGTTCAGCCTCTGGTCCCAGAATGCTGTCCCATGCATTAGAGAAGGTACAGCATGAGATAATAAATAGGCATTCTGCAGAGGACATTCAAAGTCTATAAATGGATTTCAATTTTTAAAGGTAAAAATGTACTATTAGTAATGGCCACCTAACAGTTTCTGGAATATTATGAAAACGATAAAATCAGATGAGCCAATATAATGAATCTGTTCTAAGGTTGTATAAGAACTGAACAGAATACTTCAAAATCTGCTTCCAAAACTCAATGACATTTCTCAACAGGTTCACAATTATGTTTTGGGGAATAAGAAAAGGAAATCAAACAAACAACACTAAAAAAACACACACACAGAGCCCCGCCCAGTCAAAAACAAAACAACAGAAGAAGAAGAAAAAAAAAAAGCTCCATGTATACAGCCAGTTTCTCAGTAGCTGTAAAGTCACACAGTTCTTTTGAGTTCAATGAAGCTTTGAAAATTTATGGAAGTTCAGAACATGGTCTAATAAATTGCGGTCTCTGGAGTGTGCTTATATATGTGTACATAACTGTATCTGTGATGTTGTACCGATTTTCTTTATTTTCCAGATAGTTCTAATATATCTTTGTATACTAAAGAATAAGACTAGTTTAATATTGTGAGCTTCATCTCCCAGATTGTTTGGTATGTAATTAGGAAAAAAGATGTGTAAATAGTCTTCTCAATGAATGTGTGGGGAAGACCATATTGAAATTCATAACTGACAGCAGACTAAAAAATATATCATATTATATAAAATACATCTTTTTTTTGTTTTGTTTTGTTTTTCTGCTTCATTGCACCTTTAACCAAAAGCATGTAAATGCTGTGAAATTCATAATGGAAGGTTTTTTATGAGAAAAATGAACCATATCTAGTTGAACCACAAAATATCTACATTGTTGGAAGGCTGGCATTATCAAGAGAAAAACAGATTATTTTTTTTTAAAGTCATTTTAATCACATCAGTCATTTTGCAGCAAGAAATGCAAATGTTCATATACTACAGATTGAGACTCTGAAATGTTCTGACAATCTGTTATGTTGTGAGTGATGTTTCAGTCCTATCACTCAGGGTTTTTTGTTTTGTTTTGGTTTGTTTTTTTATGACTATAAAAAACCAATAGTCATCTCTGTCACATGCTGCACAGGATAAAAAGCCTTTCAGTTTTCTTAACAAGAATCAGACGGCCAGGGTGCTGCTGGAACGCGGAGAATATGCCACTGTCTGTTCAAAGTACAGCATAATGAGCCAGACTAAACACACTGGACAATAGAGCTGTGGGGGGAAAGGGCTTCTCATGGATCCGCAGATCAGCTGCAGCTTTAACATCTAACTAGTTTCATTTTTCATCTTTACAAGTTCCATTTCCCTGTTTTGTTGCTATAAGCTACATTTCAATGACCAGACTTTCCTGTCTAGGTGATGATATTTGTGTGCTTTGATAAGGATATCGTGGATTATGCTAGAAATAATTTCTGTTTCTTTTCTCTTTCATAGTCACGACCTATTCCCTCACACCTTACTTCAGCAGTTGCAGAGAGTATCCTGGCTTCCGCCTGTGAGAGTGAAAGCAGAAATGCTGCAAAAAGGATGCGGTTGGATAGACAGCAGGTACTGTTTTGTTTGGGGGTCTTCCACATCCATATTTATAAATCCACTGGACTCATTTACATTGGGTACCATGCAGAAGGGTGGTGCAATCCCTTATATACTTCTTGCGAGCAAGGATAATGAAAATACAAAAGCTGTAGTTCTTAAAATGATATGCCAGCATGTCTTTGTCTATATATATTTACATAAGCTGTATGAGGGTGCCTAGTTTATTTATAAAGTCCATCTGAATAATGTTACATACTTGATTTTTAATGGTTATAGATTTTGAGGACATAGTGTGCAATCTGCCTACTAGACTTACAAGTAACAGAACATGCAGTATATATGTTACATAGATATTAGAAACTGTGCCTGTATACATGAGTCAGAATGTTTAGCTGTGCACATAATCTCTTTCAAATGTTTGTATGTATTTATAAATGTAAGGTGAAATTGTGTATGTTTTTGAAAATGCCTATTTGCCTAAAACAGAAAAGTTATTATGATATATATATATATATATATAAATGCTGTCAGGTGACTTACTAGTGAGTTTTTTAACCTCGTATAAATATTTATTTTTGTATGTGATTGTGCACCTGTTACTTTGTGTGTTAGGATTTCAGTGTTTTTAAATTGCTAAGAATCACATGTTTTCTTTCAGTATTTTAAAGCCAAACTGGTAGCTCATTTTACACTGATTATTTAGTTGCTCTGAAGATACAGTGAATGTCTAACATTTTTATTGAAAAAAACTTTTAGACTTTATTTCTCTTTGTGATTATCAAAAAGCTCAATTCTAGTAATATCTCAGTTGTTTCTGAGATATGTCTCAGTCATGCTCAGTCATGGTAGATAAACTTTTTGTTTGTTTGTTTGTTTGTTTTGTGGAATTGACTCCTTTCAGGTCATTCCCTAGCTAAAGAAAGGATATTTAATACCACATTTAGATTATTGTTAACTTAGGAGCTGAGAGGAGATATTGCTTTTCTGCTCTTTAAAAAAAAAAAAAAAAAAAAGTATTTTCATTAAAGCTGTACATTTGCATTAAGATTTACAAACCACATGTCAAAGCATTGTAATGTTAAGTGTGGCTTAGTATTCATTCAGGTTCTGCAGGTTTTATATGCTGTCAATTTTTCTCTGATTTGTCAAGTAACAATTAAAAAAGAAAACTACAAACTCAACATGCTTGCCAAGGAGACTAAGAAAAGACTTGTACAAATTGCAGTTACTTTCATTGCATTGTCTGGAGACTAACCTGACCAGTAATTACAAAAATAGTGGCTCCTTAGTGCAGACAGGGTAAAGCAGAGTTTTTGAGTGATTTAAATAATAAACCCATAATACTCTCCAAGGAGTCAGCTGTTGAAACAAGCACATTGAAAAAGCTGTAGACAGAAGTCAGAAAGCGTATTAATAGGATTTTTATTACTTTTATTTGTGGTACTACTATCACTGAACGATTTGGTAATGATTTTCATTGAGGGGTAAGATGTTTCTTTACTTTTACTTACAGAATTCAAAACTTGTCAGTAGCATGGCTCCAAACTGATCATCTTTCTTTCAAAGGTGATGTTAAAGTAGCAAAGTTGCCTAACAAGAAGATGCAGTGGAGTCTGTTTTCTTCAGTTCCTTCATCTTTTTGTCAGTGAGTTACAAGAACATTGTGGAGACAGTTGCAAATAGTCCCAGCTATTTGGTTCAGTAAACAGTAAATTAGTTCAGTTGATGTAGATTTGGTACTTGCAAAACTATTTATGAATTCAGGATAAATTTGCTGAATAGTTTTGTCTGGAAAAAAACAATGTGAATGTGTTAGCTATCTCCATAAAGCCTACACTAAGAAACTTACCCTAAAGAGGGGAATAGTGGACAGTTGTTAAAGAAGTAGAAAACCTTGGTTCTAGCCCCAGTTCCATTGAAATGTAATTATTTATTCCAAGTACATAATATTAACAAAGTAGATTGAGAACAAAGCATTCCAGAATATATCTGACTGGGGTATTTAAAACCAACTACTGTGTTCAGTTCTCATGCTGAGGTGGGAGGTGGACCTGTATCCAGGGACAGTCCATTATAGGTAAAAGGACTCTATCCATCTTTTATTATTTTTATCTTTATTTACTTTTAAATTTCATTCACTTTTCTTACTTATATTCCAAAGGATTCTTTTTCAGTGGATTTTTTCTTAAAAAGTTCCTGCTCTTTGGTTACAACAATCCCATGCAATGCTACAGGCTTGGGACAGAGTGGCTGGAAAGTTGTGCAGAGGAAAAGGATCTGGGGGTGTTGGTCAATAGTTGCCTGAACATGAGCCAGCAGTGTGCCCAGGTGGCCAAGAAGGCCAACGGCATCCTGGCTTGTATCAGGAATAGTGCAGCCAGCAGGGCCAGAGTCCCCCTGTACTCTGCTTTGGTGAGGCCACACCTCAAGGCCAGTTTTGGGCCCCTCACTACAAGGACATTGAGGTCCTGGAACATGTCTAGAGAAGGGCTACAAAGCTGGTGAAGGGCCTGGAACACAAGTCCTGTGAGGAGCAGATGAAGGAACTGGGGTTGTTTAGTCTGGGGAAGAGGAGGCTCAGGGGAGACATTATTGCTCTCTACAGCTACCTGAAAGGAAGTTGTGGGGAGCTAGGGGTTGGCCTCTTCTCACAGGTAACTAGTGATAGTGCTACAGGGAATGACCTCAAGTTGCACCAGGGGAGGTTCAGGTTGGAAATGAGGAGATACTTCTTCTCAGAAAGAACAGTTGGGCATTGGAGCGGGTTGCCGAGGGAGGTGGTGGCATCACTGTCCTGAGGGGTGTTCAAGGAAAGGTTGGAAGTGGTGCTTAAGGACATGGTTTAGTGGGTGATATTATTGGTTGGGGGATGGTTGGACCAGATGATCTTGGAGGTCTTTTCCAACCTGAAGATTCCTTGATTCTATGATTCTAAGGTTGCAAAGGTTCAATTCACTCAATTCACCCTGTTTTTTTTTTTGTTTTTTTTTTTTGTTTTTTTTTTTTTTTTACTGTTCCATAGCTTTAAAAACAAAAACAAATTTAAAAACAAAACCAAACCAACAAAAAACTCATTTTCTTGTTAACATAGCTCTAATTTTGCTTTGTAAGTGTAAATTTTTAATATTGAGCATTAAACAAATGGGGTGGACTCAGGCTTTAAGGACTCTTCAGTGGAAGTTTGGGAGGAGAAAAGGGGAAAAAAGATGTAGATAATGAAAATTACCATTTCATAAATTTTATCAAGAGAGTTTCTAACAGAGGACAGACATTTGATGGTTCTGTAAAGTAGATTGTTAAGAGGATCTGGTAAGAGCACTCATTCAGCACTTCCCCTCAGACATGAATGGAAGTATTGCATTAAAGATGCGTTATTGCATGCAGCAGAGTGAAGGATTGCCTTTTATTTTTTCCTCTAGAGGGGTAGATCTGCCTTAGAGCAAGATGTAATTTGAATCCTCATCATCATCTTTCAAAGATGTACAAACATACATACATACATATTTTATGGGTAATATTCTGAAATATATTTTTCAGAATGTGGCAAATGTACATTTACAGATATAGATAGAAAACCTAATGCGTATGGATGGAGGACTTTCCAAGGAATCTCAGTAATTTGATCAGCCAGATCCTTTTAAAAAACAGGGTGAATATCAGAAGGTCCTGGTCACACTGCCTTGTGTGTTCACTCATGTTTTCACACGTTTATTCTCTCATTCTCTGTCCCTGCCTGTAGCTATGCAGAAAATGTCTATGTATTTATGCTGCTGAAAAGTGCCTGCTGCAGGTATGTTGTCTCTGGCTTGTGGGTTCTGTGGAGTGAATGGTATGTGTTTTAAAGAGTTGCAGTGTCCCCACTGAACAGTGCCACCTCCACCAGCAAAGGTGGTTGGTGTCAGCCTACTTTCACATTCTTTGCCTCACTCAGATAGCTTAGGGACACCTAGTCAGTGCTAGGATGATTAGAGTCTGTGTGTTATGAACAACGAGTCATATGTCCAGTCCTGAAATTAAGATAAAACCTCATCAGTTTCTTGAAATCCCTTTCTTTCTTTATTATTATTTTTCTTTCATCTTCTCCTTCGTTTCTTCTCCTCTCCCTGGCATGACATGGTCTTGTAAAAAGAAATTGTGAGCATGCTGTGTGTAGGTCTCTAAGGCAAGTCTGTACACCAGTAAAATAATATGACTTTCCAAACTAAATATGGCTTTGTCTACAGTAATAGTGATTTGAAGAAATAAAATATACCTCAATTATTGCTCAGCAAAAATAACCAGCTTAAAAGTCAAAACAATGGAAAATTTTAAGGGCTCAAAGACTCTGCCTGCAAAAATCCAGTTTTGAAAATAAGGTATGGAAGCTGGTCTCACTGGCATCAGTTACTTATTGTCAATTTTATTTTATTTTTTTTTCATAACAACCATTTATTTCATAATTGGAAACAATGTAATCTTGTCTGTAAGGAAATTAGTACCTTTCCACAGTTTTCGAAACTAACAGTAAAAGCATTGTCAGTTTCTGAGACTTCTGGATAAGGAATATAAATGTGTTTACCAGCTCATACTGTAGTGCTTTGGCTGCCTGGCTGTGTTAGATATTGCTCAAGTGATCTCTTTAGCTTCAGTGCATTTTCATTATCTTGAAATCAAGCTCTGTTGATTGGCCTGTACCCTACATGCTGGAAGTTACATATTTGAAATATATTACTTGACTGAAGAGTTCTGTTGCTTTCACTTTTTAATTCTGCCTGATATTAAAAATATTTAAATTCCATTCCATTAATTTTATAGGTTTATATATTGAAATTTGTAGAGGCTTACTGATGCTACTGCCAAAATGTGAAATGCCTACAGACTGGCCTGGATTTGGTTGATTTTCCACCATTCATATGAAGAATGAGGATGCAAAGGCAATAGGGAGCTTTTGTGTTGTTCTCCATATCATCTCTGCAGAGTCCAGATTCTAAAACAGTAACTCCAGTCTTGAATTTTGAGGGCTTTATTTTTTTACATCACATTTAATCAAACATGTAGAAACAATAACTGGATTGACCTTTTATCACATGCTTCAGTCAGAAATAGAAGAGGCATTATCTGAATCCTTATGGTTTCTTGTGCTTTCTATTGTCTTGGTTGGGCAAAAGGAGAGTGATTAAATAAATAGAAAAACCTGGAAACAAAGTCATCCTGACATTGCTGTACTGGGCAGTGAATAGAGATTGTGATGCTTCTTCTATGTACTGCTGCTGTAGAGGCCTCAGCTCTGTGGCTCTGTTTCATGTCACAGAAATGGAAGTTTTGTTTTGAGAGTTTAACCATTGCCAGTCTCTGCTTCTTCAGAAAAGTTACTTCCATGATGCAGTTTTTATAAAACCTCATCATAAGACAGTGTACAGCAGTGTTGGGCTAGGGTACTATGGTGGTTTTACCTTGCTGGGCAGATGAACTCCTACACAACTGTCCTCTTACTTGTCCTTTTCAAAGGGAAAGTGGGAGAAAATACAATGGAAAGGGTTCGTGGGTTGAAATAAGGAAAGAGAGATCACTCAACAATTATCATCTCAGGCAAAACAGACTCAGCATAGGGAGATTAATAAAATCCATTGCCTATTACTAACAGTTTAGAGCAGTGAGAAATTAAAAGCAAACTAAAACTAGCAAAACTACCACCCCCCCTATCCACTCTCTTCTACGTCCTCTCCCCAAGCAGTGCAGGGGAATGGGGAATGGGGGTTGTGGTCAGTCCCTGATGCTTCATCTCCACTGTTCCTTCACTTCTCTGCCCCTGATCCCCCTGGGGTCCCTCCTACAGGATGCTGTCCTTCCCAAACTGAGCCTGCGGGGACTGCCCACAGGCAGCAGCTCTTCAAGCACTGCTCCCACATGGCTCCATACCATGGGGTCCATCCATCCCCCAGGAGCAAACTGCTCCAGCACGGGTCCCCCACAGGTGGGCAGCAGCTCCCCCCAGACCCTCTGCTCCTGCGTGGGCTCCTCTCCACAGGCTGCGGCTCCGGCCCGGGGCCTGCTGCTGTGGGGGCTCTCCATGGGCTGCAGCCTCCTCCAGACCACATCCACCTGCTCCACCGGGGGCTCCTCCACCCATGGGGGGGCTGCAGCGTGGAGATCTGTTCCATGTGGGACCCATGGGCTGCAGGGGGACAGCCTGCTCCACCAGGGGCCTCTCCACAGGCCGCAGGGGAACTGCTGCTGTGTGCCCAGAGCACTTGCACTGACCTTGGGGTCTACAGTGCTGCTTCTCACCCCTCTCTCTCCCAGCTGCTGTTGCACAGCAGTTTTTTTCCCTTTCTTAAATCTCAGAGTCCCACCCAGGATAGCTCCCTGGCCCAGCTCTGGCCAGCAGCAGGTACCTTTGGAGCTGGCTGGAGCTGGCTCTGATCTCACATGGGGCAGCTGCTGGGCTCTGCTCACAGAGGCCACTTCTGCAGCACCCTAGCACCAAGCCCTTGCCATGTAAACACAATACAGATACTCTGTGGAAAAAAAAAAAAAAAAAAAAAAAAGTGCAGGTGGATTAGCCTTGTTACAATTCTTTCTGAAATTAAAAAGACCAAGGAAAATTCTTCAAGGGAAGATCTAAGAGTAAATAAAGAACAAATAAGAGTTTATGAAAATTAATATGTGCATGTGAGAAGCACCTGCTCTTTTATTTTTCCTAGGGATGATGAAAAGTTGAAATCTTCCTTTGGAAAAGCAAATAGAACAATACAAGGAAAAAAATGTCTTTACTTTTATGGGACACAAGTGGTTGGTTGGTAGTTTTTTTTTTTTAATTATTATTATTATTATTATTATTATTATTATTATTATTATTATTATTATTACAAATGCCTTATGTTTCATTGTTTTGTCGCTTAGAACTGATTTTTATCATGTGCTGTCATGCTGCAAAATTTATGAATGAGCATTTTCCCTCTAACTGAAATAAGGTTTTGGGGATCAAGACACAATGTGAGCATCTGGGAAAAAGGAGGGAGGATAAATAGCAGAAAGTAGAACAACCGAATCATAGAACATTGCCTCTAGAAGTGTATGAGCCTTTTTATAGACTTTATAGATAAATAGCCAGATCATTTAGAAAACTGATGTAGCTTCATTGGCGATTTGTAGTAGTTAGGAATCTGGACCCTTAAGAATTCATTATTGTATTTGTAGCTAGAATAGCAGTCACATTTGACTGCAAAACCAATGGACTGGGTTCTCTCCTCAAAGAGGAGAGTCCATGTTATTCTAGCAGTTTTGACCTCCATTTCAGTGAGCAGTGTCATGGAAAGGTTACCACAGCATGCAGAGTTTTTTGGATATCTAAAGGAGTGCGCTACATACACTTTTATCCTTATGCCCTAGGTAATAGGATATGCAATGTATGATTCTTTTATAGTTACATAGCAAATTACAAGTTAAGATGAAAGAGAGTTTAAGCTCAGAGGAAAATAAGTTATCTTACATATCTCCCATCCTAACAAAGGTATTTCTCAGCTGAAGCTTGTGCTTTTTGAAACAGTAGGCTCTCCACAGAATGCTTGACAGTCATTACTTTATAGAACATACATGATAAGAAAAAAATTACTGTGTTTTAATTTTTTAAAAACTAAATCTAAAGAGTATGGTTTCCTTTCATTCCAGACACTAGCTGAAAATAACAAGTCAGACAACTTTATAGGCTATGAAAGGTGATGTCCTCGTACCTTTGGTGCACAGAGCAAAAGGAATAGTACTTTTCTTGTAAAACACACAAGTGGTTTAGTTTGATTTAATTTAACAATTCTTTATCACTACCTACAAGGCAAATGAGAGGTAATACAATGAGGCTATTAAGCCATGTGTACATCTCCATGTGCACATGGGAAACAATTTCCCTTCCTCTGAACAAATCAGTTATATGCTGACTTTAATTCTTCATATCAGATCATATTTGGAGATAGCTGCAAGACAACTTTGCAATTGCAACAATATTACTTTCTTCATCTTTATCTCCATTTTCTTTATTTCCTTCCCTATGAGGTATCTCAAAAAGTTCCCTCAATATAAACATGATATATATATATATATATATATATGCGTGTGTTAAAATATATTTTAAATTAGGATAAGTAAGATTAGGATAAATGTGAGGTGATATTTCTGAGCCCTATGAAAGCTACCAGTTTAATTATAAAAGGTAAACTCAGTAAAAGAATCTTTGATTATTTGAGCTCTTCATGTTGATAAGAGCAAGTCACTGTGACGCACTATGTTATGAAGAAATTCTTTAGAATGTAGCTGATAACATGATAAACACTGAAAGTGTTTTGAAGAAACTTCTCAGCAAGGTGGCAGCTATGATCTCCCCCACTGTGATTTATAGCCACGCAAATTAAATATCAATAATCTATAATCATCATGGTGGAGCAAAAGATAATATCTAGCCCTCAAGGAAGAGAAAGTGTAATGAGAGGTTTACATTGAAACATAAATGAGCATAAATTTGTAAATAGGCCCTTTAAACACATTCTTCTTCCCTATTCTAGTTTGGGGGACAAAAGGAAGACAAATCTAAACTTTTCAATGCTTTAGTAGCATATGAATAGGGGGTTAAGACTATTGCAACATTTAGTAATTTTAACAACATTGCTTTTAGCTGTTACAGGAGTAGGAGTAGGTGGCTATTAGGTTTCTGACAATGCAATTATGGCCTAGACACATATGCTGGGAGTTGACCTGACATTTGCCTCTGGATAGTTGTCATAGCAGCAACCTGAATAGAGCAGCTTGATACAAGTGCCAGTTGCAGACTGGATGCAGGTTCTGTGCTAATACAATACATCAGAATATAAATGCACACACATACTGCCACTTGGAGATCATAGCTACTGTGTTTCCTTCCATTTACATCTAATTCCTAAATGTTCATTTTTCAAGAAACTGAGCTTTGTAAGGAGATGTTAATGATCTGCCTCAATACATTTTCTGGTGTTGTTTCTCTATATGTAACAAGGGGGTTGACCTAACAAAAGACTCTTCAAGCACAGTTTTATTAACAACAACAAAAAAACCTGGCTGTTACAGACCAGGAATAGTTTGTATCTCTATTAAGAGGGAAGGAAATTATTGGTAGACAAATTGCAGGTAATTGTAAAACTGTTTTGGAAGAAACTAATTAAAAACCTGAATTGCAGGGAGGGCATGGACTTCCATTTCAGGATTACTCTCTCTGGTTTTTGGCATTGAGGGGAAAAAAGACCTTTAAACCTTTATATATGAGGACAGAATTTGTGTTTCGGCTGTGCCATTAATTCATGACTTCTAAATCTTGATGCTGAGCAGTTATTTCCTGTATTACAATTCAGACAGCAGGAAAGAAGGAAGAAGGATATACATTTGTGTCACTCTGTGTGTTGTTCTCCTTCCTGATCAATGAATACTGCAGCTCCTAAGAGGAAGGAAGAAACAAATAGTAGGACTCTTAAATGCTCTCTTTGTTCTGTTATTTATATTGTCTGTTTTCATATCCAGGGCAAAATTGGACAATAATGGTTACAGAAAAGGCAGTTATGCAGAAATGTCTCCTAGAGGAGAGCTGGAGTATGCCCTTTAAGACAGCGTTTCTGTGACAGAAAGCCACGAATTCAGCAAGCATGAGGAAGTGGTCTCATTTCAGGGAGACTGAGTCCTTGCCACAGCTATTCAGTATGCAGGAAGAGCACGTCAGCTATACATCCTTTTAAGAGATGGAGGAGGGTACTCTTCTTCTTGGGTTTCATGGAGCCTCATTTGCTCTGGAGGATGGGAAAGAAAAGATGCTTCATCCATGCTGACCAGAAATGTCAGCACTGCAGAGGGATGAGGGATGGGGTCAAGTCTTTTTCTGCTGTCTATTTCCAAAAGACCTGAAAAATTTCAACTCAGAGTGATTTTTGCTTCAGAATGGGACGCTTGTAGCATCTTAGATAATAGAAAAGAGCAAAGGGAAACGGGTGGTTCACTTAACATAAAGCAGCCAAATAGGAACTGGAATCCTAAAAAACACAAAAGACAAAAGTCACTTTAACTTGCAGAGTTCAATGACTCTTAACATATGAAAGCTTTATAAATAATATTTTGTGTTCAGGCATCTCCTTGTGATTTGGTATTTAGTAAGGACTGGACTAATTTCTGTACTTCAATACTTATTTTATCTGTGTTCAAAATTATCAGTAAGGAGACTGTGCCGTCCTTGGATACTCACATGCCAGTTTGCATTTCAGGCCTTGTGCACTTCCATCATTTCCCCACCTAATGATTATTTTACTTCTGAGTTGGTCTATGGTTTGCTTTTGTGGTTGCAAATGATATGCTTTAACCACTGAGGCACAAAATGTTATGCAGGCACCATTTAGCTGCATGTGAATTATTGTCAAGAGATCAAATTATGTACCAGTATTGGGAAACTCAGCTTCCTACCCACAATGCATTGGCCATATTGTCAAGGGGAAGAAAATAAGCAGTATGCATTGTAATTTTAAATTCTGCTGCCTTTCAAGTCAGTGGCAAAATTCCTGATTTCAGCAGTGCTGGATATGGTTGTGCTATTAGCAGATGCAGCTGGAAGGGACTGCTGAGTATCACAGGGCAATCCCCTCCTGCCACACTCCAGCACGACCTACGTTAAATTTGCTACATGTATTGGAAAGGAATAATGTGCAAGGCATGCAATTGCAAATAATTTCATGCTTTGGATTTACACTGAGGACTTAAGGTGAGCAGGTAATTTTTCACCTCGATACAGAGATCATTAAATTAGAAAAAGCTTTATTTTTCCAGGCTCTTCGTGCTTAGCATATATCGTTGAATTTCAGGCTGCTGACTTCAGAGAACATTTTAAACACACAGAACTGCTGTATGAAGTAAAGTTAATGCCAATGTCAGTTTACTGGTTTGGAGGCTGGTAAAACCGAAAGCTCAGAAATGGAGTGTCAAGATGGTTTTGGACAGTGACTTTAAAACAACCTTTCACTTTTCTACTGCAGGTAGAATGCAAATGAACAGGGACTGAAACAGTTGTCTTCCTTGTGTCTTCTATATTTGTCTCCTGCCAAGGAGACAGAAGAGGAAAAGCCAGTGGAAATGTAGATATAAATATTTCCTCTTCAGGCCCAAAGATGCAGGGTTTGGAGTCAGCCCTTTTGTTCTTCCTGTCCCTGTGTTGAAAGCCAGGAATACAGAGATTTTTAATTATCCCTCCCTTTCACATGACAAGATGACATTAAATGTGAAGCTTTTTCTAGTCTGTCTGATGTTTCTAGGATAGAGATAAATACATTAAAAAATCTTTTTCTTTCCTTTTTTTTTTTTTTCCTTTCCTTTTCCATGTTTAGCTAATGAATTCACTGCACACACCCTCCTGTTTACAGCACAGGGAGAGGTTGATCTTTCTGGAAGTAAATCCTTGTTATCATACAGAATTTGATCCAGTTTAATGAAATCAGGGCAAACCCAGTGTGTATGTACAAACCCTTATTTTTCAAGGGAAGGGTAGTGTGTTTTGGTTTTGCTTAATGAATTAGTAGATTTAGAAGACTTCAAACAATGACAAATTACTACTAAATTCAAAGCATCAGTTGCACAATAGATTCAGTTGTATGCCTCAGAACACTGCAATTCTTCACACAGAAAATATATGGGGAAATGTATGCACAAACTGCTTCTGTTTGGTAGCAGGAACATGTTTGTAATTCAACAATGGGCTTGATGTCCCTAAACTATATTTAGAAACATATTTTTCCAAGGGTTAAAAAAAAAAAAAAAAAAAAAAAAAAAAAAAAAAAGCTGTGAGAGCAGGAACTGAGTACATTGCCTGGGAGCAGCACCAGATGCTAAAGAGGCTCGGCACAGGGCAACAGGGCAAGACAGCCAGGCAGGCTGTGGCCAGCAGCCCAGGCATCATGCCAGATGAATCTTCCCCTGAAATGAGAATATTTGGGGAACAGATTTGTACTGCAGTGCACAAATTTCATGCTTATTACTCATGGTATTTCGTATTAAGCTTCAGTTTTACTATCTCCATTAATGAAGCAAATCAGACAGTGCATCCTCCAAAGACTGGTCAAAGTTCATTTCTTTGTTTCTTCCAACTGTGGTTTGATGACTGTGGAATCAAAGGCCATACCCCAAAGCATCACTTCTTATCTTCTGAATCTTCTTTTAAAACACAGAACTAAAGTCAAAGGACATGCACCAAGTTCAGTCAAAAATTTAGAGTAGGTCTTCAGTAGCAAAACATTTTCCTGCTACTAAATAGTTTGAGACAGGGTGTGGTGGTTGTTTTTTTGGTGTTAGTGTTTTTTTGTTATTTATTAAGATACCTTGAATTTTTAAAAGATATTTTCTTTTTTGTTGTTGTTGTTTAACTGTAAAAGTCAAGATGTACCTGAGGCAGTGTTTTAAAAGAAGGCATTGTGCACTCAGTTAATAGAAAGAATTTTGGTTTTCAAAAACATATGGTACAGGTTTTAAGGAAGATTTGAAATGGAGTAGTTACCAATCAAATGTGTCAACCACAGGGAAAAACACTTCAAAATATCCGAGCCTACTGTTGAAAACAAGAACCGGTCATTAAATACATACAGGAAAGCAATTGTTCACTCTCTATTTTAAGACAAGAAAAATGTTTTTGTAAGACAACTATTTGTAACTTCCACTAGAATTTACCTGTGGAAGAGACACCATACTGTAAATATGGCAATATGCTGGAATCTCCAGGGCTTTTTTTTTTTTATGGGTTGTTTTTTGTTGTTGTTGTTGTTGTTGTTTTTTCTTTTCAAGGCAGAACACAGAGATATTTTTAATTAGGTGAAACTGAGGAACTTAATTCAGTGGTGACTTCAAGCTCTTCATGTCTAGGCTATCAACTTCTCTTTCTAAATAAAGAAGAATTTCATTTAGGATTTAATAGAAAGTGCTTTGGTCCATTCCCCCTGTCACAAAGACTAATATATCTAATATTAAAAGAAAGTGTAGGGCAGAAGAGAAATAGGAAAAAGCTCTAAAAGTTCAAATCATACTCCATAATTTTCCAATAAAACCTTTTTCAGAAGTTGCATTTCCATACCCTAGAGCTAGCAGGTGTATGGAAAGCTGTTTTGTGTCAAGAAAATATGCTGTCAGTGGTGGGAGTGATATCTGTTGTAATGCACCAGACAAGGGGACCTATAGTGGGAGGTTTAATTATGCTGACCGTGATGATATTGTAGTAATAAATCTGCAAAGCTGGCACTAGCATTGCTCCACTACTCCCACACACTTTCCCCTGCACGTTCCCTCAACATGTGATTCAGGAGTTTTAAAATCTTCTCTGTTGGTGCTCTGGTGCCACAGTCCTCCTGCACGGAGTGAAGTAATGTTCACCTATCCTGGCTGAACATGCTGCCAATCATAATCTCCATAAAATGCCATGTTGGCAAGGGGGAATGGAAAAGTCACTTCTTACAGGAGGGTGTCACTGAGGTAATTTCTTGAGGACAATACACACAAGTATGAAAAACACAGAAAAAAATCTTGATTGTGATCATAAAAGTGGAGTTGCCTGAGGCATGGCAAGGCTTGTTCTGAATGAGAAGAGTTTGCTGCAAAGGAGGGATTTCTCCCAGTTTGCATCCTTCTGGGTCAGCAGCAAATACTGCTACATCTTTGTCATCATACATCAGTTTCAGTAGCACATTGATTCCTTCAACACCATTACCTGCAGGCAAAAGTGCTTGTGGGATAGCAAAAGATAACATTGTTTTCATGCGGTGTATGTTGTTTCTGTTTGGAAGAAAGGTCAGGTATTCAGGCTTCTGTGTTTGTACTGCATGTCAATGAGAATAAGCAAAAATGATCTGTAGCCATCTTCTGCAAGGAGCTAGCTGCTGCAAAGAATTTGGCTTTGAAAGGACTCTAGGAGATATGCAGAAGGGTATTAATATTTTTTTATTATTATTATTATTTCTTTTTCTGTTCAGAAACCTGTGCTTCATTTCCACTGAAGTTTTACCTGTATTTTCTTCAGATTTTCAGTTAATTTCATTTTAGCAGGGGCATCCTGGACCATGGTGCTTCACATTTGGGATTAGGCACTTACCAAATGAGGTCTCTTAGGAGCTTGATCTTTAAGCCTTGCTTCCTTGGTCCCATGTCTTGACCTATTTTAGGATGTGAGATTGAGGGAGATGGCCCAAGGAAGGCAAAGATCCTTTCATATTCTTTCTAATCCTATCCTCCATGACAGGCTGAAGGACTTTGTGATGGAGTCTCCTATGGAAAACTGCTTTTACTTTCCAGGAAAATGTTTGCTGAGAATTGATGCAGAGATTCGAGTAAAGGACATTGTGATTTTCAAGGTCAACAGTTAAAACAAAACCTAAATTGGTAATTTATCATAAGGCCTAAGGCAAGATCCATGCTGTGCTGTTCTTCAGGACAGAGTGAGAATCTGCCTTTGTTTCTGCCTGTCCTAAGAGAAGAAAAAGATCTGTGAGGTCTGGGCCCTATCAAATCTCTTATCTCTGCTGGTAAAATGGGGATAGAGCAAAAGCCCCACATGCCTCCACTTCTCTCATATTCCTCCACAAAGCAGAAAATTGTAGTTCTGAGGGCTCTCCTGCTCTTTGCATGGTACCTTCATCTGAACTGAAACAGATGGGACTTCCACCATGATAAATGTCATAAGTATTTTGTGAAATACACCGTGAACATAGAGGAGTTGTGCCAAAACTCAAAGGCATTAGTGCAGTTTATGTAATCAAGCCGAGTCTATTTCCACCTGTTAAGATATTTGTAAATGTTTGTAATCTGGTGCTAGTCACCACTGGACATGTTATTAAAAATTAAACTGAGGAAGTCATTGCTGTGCATGCACTGCAGTGTGCTATACACTAAGCCCCTGTTTTATATGTTGAGCCATTTCCAATTAATACTGTTAGCTGATAAACCATTAGCTGACTAATTTTTTTCACACATTAAAACACTCTAGACAAATAAAAGAATGGCCATGTCCAAGTTTCAGATTTCCCTCCTTAATATAACAGGAAATACTCAAATATCTTATGAAGAAAGCTAACTGCAGCCTAAGACAAGAACATCAGGGGCAAAAGGGAAATTAAACTTGCAGGACACTTTCCAGGGGAAAGAATATGAAAAAAATCAGCTACCCAGATCTTCACTAAAGAACAGTGAGTTTATCTCAAGCACCGTAGAAGAAGGAAAAAGCTATTCTTCTCAGTATGAACAGGGAGAGACCTGATCCTTTAGAAGAACCCAGTTTCTCTTTCCCCACTGACTTTGAATCACAGTTACCTAACTATAACAGTAGCTTGTCCATGCTTCCACACTCAACCAGCAGCACAGGTGACCTCTGAAAGCTCACGTTGCTCTTCTGCTATCACAGTGGATAATGAACTGGCTAAAGTTGACAGGCTATGAAAAATGATCCCTCTGCTTTGCTATTGCTCCAATAAAAGTGATTCTCTGATGATTCCTTGCAACAGTCTGAGCACCTCTTCCAAAAGTTTTCTGTTCTGTGGGTGAAGTAGCAGTGGTAGAAAAAAACACAGACAAATGCTTCTGTGCGAAAACAGTAACCTGTTATTTAACATAACATAGGTTAATATACCCATTCCAGTCTACAAAAAATGTGTCATTTTGTCAGAAATAAGGAGACTAAGGTTGATTTTTCCACACAGTAGCACCTTTTTATTTTGTTCTTCTTTTTTCTTGTCAGTCTCGTGCTTTCATTTCTTGTCAAACACTGTCTTGTGTCAGTTTTGATGCCTGGTGACAGCCCTGATGCTGGCAGTTCATTCCAGTGTTAATAAACTAAAAGCAAAAGGAACCTACTGCCCTTCTAATCTGCAACTGTAGCATGGTGCTTTGCTGTCTTTGAAGTAAGGCCTGCTTCAGGGGGACAGTTTGGAGATCCTTGAACTTTTGGCAGCCAGCTTAGCATTTTGATAGGTGCTTTTCAAGTTCCCACATCTCCATTCCTATTACAAGGGGTTTAGGTGCATAACTGGACTCTGTATTACACCTGATTTAGCTTAAGTAGACTAATCCAATATTTCCTCACTACCTGAAGAAAACAGTTTTTTTTTTTTCAGGAAAGCAGTAAACAGGAAAAATATGATCTAGATTTGAATACAGAGGATGGGAAATAGAAGGATGTTCATTTCAAGAGAAGAAATAGGGTGCATGCATGAGAACAGCAACTAGAGTCCTCTTGATTTCACCAGTAAGTCCACTGCTGAATTGTCAAAACACTTCCCAGTATAAAGAATATCTGGCATGAGTCCTGTGAGATTGTTTGGACTTGTCTTTGTGTTTGATTTTAGCCATAAATTTATTCTCACTACTTCTGGGGAAAAACCCTGGAGTCTCTCTTCTGGCTGTGCTTAGACCTCATCTATAATTCTATTGCTTTATCCTCTGACAAAGATCTGGAATGTCTTTTATGAAGGATGACTAGATTTAAAGTGGAAGGAATCTGTCCAGAGGCACAGTAATTTTTTTGAATCTATCTGTCATGATGATTTTGGACAACAGGTTACAGGACTCATCATTTTAAAGAATACTGTGACCAGCCTGAGAGGTGGAGAAATACTCAGCATAAGTATCTGCCTTGGAAAATCATTGGAGAATAACTTTGCCCCTCAGATAAAACACATACACAGGGTGTTTTAAATATTTTCCTAAACAGACTATAAAGATTCTGGCAATTCAATTTTCAGGTTTCAGCTGTAAATCGAAATTCCAGGTACATGTTATTTTTGGATTAATAATACCTAAATATGTGGATTGGAAATTTTTTAGGACTTTACTCAAAATAGTCTTGAGGTATGCAACAAAGTAAACAAGTTACATGAATTAACTTTTCTTCACACAAATTGATTGGGATACCTGTGTCTGGAAACCTGTAGCAGCAATTTTCTCATTGTACATTCTGAAACTGTGATGACTTAACTGAACATCTGTCTTTTCCTTGTTGTGCTATAAGAGAAATAAGGACTTCTGGGAAAGGTAATATCTTTTAATAGATCATCTTTTGGGCATAGAAGTTCTTTTCGTGGCCTAGGAAAACGTGTTACCTATTTCTACAAGCCATTCTTTGCCTCCATGCTTAGATCACAGTTGTAAAAGGACCTCCTATGTGTTTAAAAAAAAAAAAAAAAAAAAAAAAAAGTTGTTCTTTTAAAGGACTATAAATATTCAGTACTTTAAATATGAAGGTCAGCCAATGCAAAGGACTACCATGAAGCTTCATTTGGATTTTAAACTCAGTGAACTGTGTATGTCTTAAATCTTATTCAGGGATTCCTAGTCTTGAGCAGGTTTTATTTAGTGGACAGTAATCCCAACACAAACCCCAACAATTCAGGGCAGGGAGAATGTGCAGTGGAAACCAAAACTAAAAGAAACACATCCATCAATTATGGAAATGTCATTTCCATCATTTCTAAGTACAGTGAGTCAACAGCCTTATTGCCATGTTGAAGGAAAATTTACTCTACTGCAATATGCCAAAATACTGTTTAGGTGTCTGGGCTTCCAGGATATTGGTCATAAAATTAAAAGGTGTGTCAAAGACTAGAGAATTAATTTAATGCATTTAAAGCCAATAAAAGGTGCTGTGGTGTTCAGTCAGAACAATGTATGTTATCAAAGCCGTTGGTAGTACCATCATTTATTAAGATTACCTGACACTTTCCATTATAGTACCAGGTGTGCAGTTTGATAATAACTTCATGACCTTCAGTCCCCAGGGGTTATATTTACTGTTCTGTGTATCCCATCTATTGAACTCTTTCAGAGAAAACCATCCATTTTCAAGAATTAGGAAAAATTTGTCCTTTAAGAGTTGTATGATTCTTAAATATATCTACCATTTCATAAAAAGGTTGGGATGCTGTTTGGTCTTGACACTACAGAGGACTAAGAGACTGAAAGGAGTCCCAGGAAGAAGAGAAAATCTCAGATGGGACCATCAGTGAATGTGACACTGATGAAATACAAACTAGGAACTGAAAGGACTTGAGTAGCTGAAGCTGCTCAGGTATCAGGGAGCAAGAGACTTGTTTGAAAAGGTGTGATTAGGATTTTATAAAACAAGAAGACTGAAACTGAGAATGAGGGTAGAAAATGAAACTGGAGAAACAAGGAGGATGGGATGAGGAGTTGGGCATTTGGAAGACACAGTATGAAACAATTTTGAAGAGACAGCGTACAAGGTATCATGTCGTGAGATGGGGAAACAGGAGCTGTCTCTGGATCTCCATGAAGAGGCCGCCCCACAGACCCAGCATGGGAATCCCATGGCTCACCCTCCTTCAAATGCCCTGCTTCATGCAGATGGATGCTGAAGGCCTCTTCACCTGCCAGCTGCTTCTCTGTGCAGCAGCTGAGATGTGCAGGGAGCTCCCAGCTCCACAGCGTCTGCAGATTCAGCAGGGTGTCCCCATGATTAAACTTTGGAGTTTCTTCACATTATTAAAAAAAAAAAAAAAAAAAAAAAAAAAAAAAGTTACACAAAGAGAAGTACTTTACGTTGATATGTTTGCAGAACTCAAGCATTTCCATGGTAGGTAATGCTAGCTTAAGGTTGCCTTTGTTGCCAGAATCTCACCATCTGAAAAACAGTGATAAAAGTCCCATCTAATGAGTATTGTGAGGATTAATTGGGTATGCTTTGAAAAGTACTGCACAGTTTTATCACATATTTCTGTTTATTTCACTTTTGAATCAAAAATCACAGAAATAAATTGGTGTGGCCCAAATGGGAAAAAATATATGAAGCATTATCTACTTTCTTCTAAAGCCACACTACAAGCTATTGAGGTTGGAAAAAAAAAAAATAAAGCACATGAAAGCATGTTTTGTTTTGTTTTGTTTTGTTTTTTTCACGTGAATAAATTGATTTTCCTACGCTGAAAAAATGGAGGACTATATGCAAATACAGGGTCCCTGGCTTGCCTATCTGTTTGAAGACTAATCTGCATTTGAGTTTTTCTAGCCTCAAAGTCGTCTTGTAAGAGCAGCATTTACTGAGAAGAACAAAAAGCAATCCACGTTAGGCATTTTAGCATATTCAGAAAGGAAATGTCAGGCAACATGAGGCAAAAATGTGTTTCCTTGTTTCTCTCTTTTCTAACTGAGTGGGAAAAAAATCACCTTGACATAGGGCAGTTAAAAAGCTGGTATTCTGGGAGTTGTTAATCTATTGATCTGGTAGACAATGTGCTTCATGAAAGCAGTAAGTCAAATGCATGTTACCATTTCTGCCATATTTGGAACATTACCATTTATATTCTTGTAGTTTTTTTAGCTTTTTGGTCAGACAGCATTGTCCATGTGATTATGTGCTTATTGATAACAGTGGAGCAACAGCCAAGGCAACAGCAATGTTTGTTCTTGATGGGAGTGCACAGAATTTCTGATGTTTCTCTATATATGGGAACAAAATTCCCATTGAGCAGCATTGATTTTCTGGGGCTTCTTATTTTAACAAGATATAACTTTATTTTATTATTTTGTTGGTGGTGAGGGAGATAGGGAACAAGAAAAAAAAAGGGGGGCGGGAGCTTTGACATTGTTAGAGTTGCTTCCACAATGAACAGATTTCTTGAAAAGAAATGCCTATATAACCTCCTTTGGCATAGGCTGGGAGGCTGGGATGCTGCCAGTGAGTCTTGCTCTTTGTAGCACAAAAGTGACATTCTGCACTAGCATCTGCATTGCTGTGGAGGGTAATTTCTTTTAAACTATTCCTTAGCTGCTCAGAATACATCAGAGTAGGGTTTCCTTGGTATATGGGTTATGTAATAGTTCATTAAATCTTTTCTGACTATATACCGTCTTTAGTAGATTATTTAATCACTACCATGATAAATAAATAAATAAATAAATGCATCTATTTACTCTGTTAAGCAAATAATAATAATAATAATAATAATAATAATAATAATAATAATAATAATAATAATAATAATAAATTGTGTTCCCCTGGTTCAGACCTGGGCACAAAAGTAAAATATAGATATTGCTGATATATACCAAGTTGTAGATCACAGTATGTACTTCATGCTGCCACTTTTTCAAGTGAACAGATAACTGCACTTTAGCATGCTTTGGTACCTAAAAGGTATTTTTGCATTTCTGTGATTTCCATCATTTTCCAGATGGTATGCTCAAGACCTAAATTACCTCTCCTCCAAAATAAAGTCAGAAGAGAAATATTGTTAGAACGATGACTTATTTCCATTGCCATATACAAAATGAAGATGGTGTAAGTCAAATTCTAGATGGACAAATATTTTATCTGCTTCTTGTTCATGCTCCTTATTAAAGGTAAATTATAAACAGTTATAAAATGGTTAGTTAATACTTGGAAGGTTTTAAAAATTGTTATGAATCGCAACAATATGTGTTCTAGATAGGTTAAACATATTAATAAAAGGTTAGTTAATTGTTGCTGAGTATTATGGAATTTAAATGTTTTATAAAAATCAAACTTAAAATCAATTATTAAGCCTTTCTAATACAAATGTAATGTAAGGGGAAAGTATTTGTCAGAAGAAAGTGCTGAACAAGTAACACAGAATGACTGAAAAATCTCAGTTCTGGAACAACACTGTTTAATTTCTACAACAGTTTAAAGGCAAAGGCAATTAAGATGAAAAGAAAGAGAGTTAATCTGTGCAGAATAAATCTTGGGTATACAAAAATGAACATGATATTCATGTTCTCCCTCCCCAAGAGAAAGAGAACTTGGCTTCTTTATCATCAACATGGCTACAAGGAGAAAGTACAAACTTTTGCCTTTTTAGTAGATAAGATTCCTGAAAAATGCTTAAATCCCAGAGAAGTGTATGAGAGGTGACACCTAAACCCCTCTGTTACCAGGCTAATGGTTCATCATCCTGCTGGTATAGCTAACACCTGAGCCTGCTCAGAAAAAGGTTGTCCAAAATGCTACCCTGCTTCTACATTTATACATCCTGAAGCACTGAATTAAGCACTTAGGTAAGGTCCAAATTTCAGGTCTGAAATGTATGGTGCCCTATTCAACATTTCAGTACAGGTGATTGGCACGCTTTTTAAAAATATATGCAATGTTTAGAGGAAGGCACCTTCCTCTAAGTATGCACCTAGAGCATACGCAAAACCAACAGTCCCATGCTCAGCATCCTGCTCAACCCGTTTCATTCCCCTAGGGAGCGCCTTCCCCAGGGTTACTCCCCAAGCCCCACCACAGGGCACACCATGGTGTTTCACAGGGCTGTGACTGGTTTGATACAAAGTCCTGGGCACCCAGTCTCAGAGCTGCTTGTGCTAGGGAAATGCTGAATGAGAGTTATTGACAGGGAAGGGAGCAGGGCTGGAAGCACGCTTCTGAAAGGGAACTGAGTCATGCTCCCTTTCTGTTTGCTATCTCTCTGCCCATGAATTGTGCATTTCTTTGCACTCGGCGAGTGGCACAGCTTCAGCTATGACTCCCACCACAATTTTGCTTTTAGCCTGGTTGCTAGGAGATGGCAGCATTGAGTTCAGGCCCCTTCCTCGCCACAGCTAGCAAAGACCTTGCATCCCAAATTTGACCCCTCTTCATTGTGTCTTGCAACAAGAAGCTGGAGCTCAGGTCTCCTACCTCAGCCACATGTTCCAGCACCCAGGCTGGCACACATCAATGTGCTGCATCCATGCTGTGCCCTCTGGCCCAACTCTGCTGTGCTCTGCTATGAGCTCAGTGCACCAGCTCTGCAATAAACTCACTGATGTGTTTTCATTTCAATGGCTAGAGGGCCTCTGGGGCCCAGCAAATCTGTGGATCCCAGACAGTTGAATAAGGAAACAGGGCCTCAGATACTCTGCTGAGCCATGGGCTGGCACTATGTGGCTGTACAGTGATTCTTCTGGAGACATCAGTACATTTCTTGCAAAAGATGGGGCAGTTGGTGTACATACAGCTAAGTATTTTGGCAGCTTCTGGGAGTTAGTCCTTTTTGCATTGTACCCTTTGAACACTGTCCAGTCCTTGATAAATTTGGTGAAAATCCCTTGCTGATCTTTGTGACAATAAAATGAGGCCCCAAGTGAGTCTACGTCATGAAATGTCATCTAGTTTTGGAGATAAGAAGACATCTCAGCCTTGACAGAGTCAAGGATTTGGATGATGATTTAAGCTTTGCTGTGAAGGCAGAACTTTACTGTATAGATTATAAATATTTTCTCATAGAAAATAATACTTCTTCTTTTATAATGACATTTGGAGATTAAAGGTAAATAATGTTAAAGTTGAATTCCTGGCCAAAAAAAAAAAAAAAAAATAAGGCATTGCGATTTTGGCTCTTTGTTTAAGTCTATTATTGTTTAAGAAAATACATAGGAGACCACTTTGGCTATCTCTCTTAAAAATGCAGAGCTTAGCTTCCACTCATATTAGTGCTCAACAGACCCCATTCTGATTGTTTATGGAATTAATTATCTGGTGGCTCACTATTCTGTATTAAATATTAAAAGTTTCTGTTAATAATATATGTTCCATTTCATGAGTCATCTCAGTTGAGCCCGAGTCTTTTTAGCCAATAAAAGAGAAAGGGATATCTTCATCTCAGAAAAGTTGGTGGCATCTTATTTGAGAGATGGGACTGACTAATGGTAACAGGAAAACTACTTCACAAACGTTTAATTTGACACAGTCTGGGCACTATTTGAACTCTTTGATCCTTCTGTGTTGGTATATGTATTGTTATTATTTATATATATATAAAGGTTTGTAATATTTTATAATTTTTTGTAACTTGGGTATATTTAGCAACAATAAAGAGGTAATAC
Source organism: Aythya marila (assembly GCF_965140915.1). Classification (NCBI taxonomy): domain Eukaryota; kingdom Metazoa; phylum Chordata; class Aves; order Anseriformes; family Anatidae; genus Aythya; species Aythya marila. The sequence continues at coordinate 111,874,250 of NC_139043.1, forward strand.
AGAATCTTACAAAAAAGGGAGATGATACTAAAAAATCATTGTTCAGTTGACTACTTTGAAAATGTCTTTGAAAAAATCTTACTTGTATTTTATAAATACTGATGATCCATACAACTATTTTATTTGAAACTATTGACATATATTTTCATCACATAATAGTCAGGCCTACTAAAAAAAAAAAAAAAAGTCTACACGTTCAAGAGAAACAAAGAAGTTCAAATTCAATTGCAAGCTAAATCAGAAATTCTGAGAAATTTTGGCACTCAAATCCCCGCAGTGGGTTGAGCAGTCATGCACTGATTGTTTTCCTTGTTTCCAAATACTAAACCACATTAAATCTTTTTTCAATGCTTTCTGCCCCCCAGTGTCATAAGTGAAGTTGTTACTGGGGCATTCTGTGATCATGAGTGGAGGCGTGGTGCTCTCAGCAGTAGATGCAGCAATCATAGATGAAGAGATATACACTTCTGAAATGTGATTTTCTATAGGGGAAAGTTGTGGGGCCATTGTGCTAAATCCTGTTTGATATTACACAATCATCTAAGAAGTAAATAGGGAGCATGAGAAGAACTCATGGTGTACAAAGAGTCGCTGTTTATACATGAGACTACAAATACTTTCAAACCACGTTTGTAGAGACATCCTTACCACTTGTGTGGTAAGGACTGTCCTTATATGGATGGTTGCTCATTCAGCCCCCTGCAAACATAGGAAATGTGGTTGTATTCTGTTTCTCCATTCCTTCTGTCATTTTTGAGGCTGATACATCAAGAAAAGGAGTTGGTGCATTCTGTATTGTTTTATCAAGAAAGAGATGTTTTTTTGACTCAGAAGAGTCACACCCATCATCAGAAAATAATGGCTTCTTTCTATCCTTTTCCATGCCAACAAAGAGTTGGATTTTGCAGGAGACTGTGAGCTCTTCAGGATGAGAGGATGCCTTTTCCCCATTGAGAAACAGTATTATTGGCTAGTGGTGCACAAAAATAAATAAATAAATAAATGTCTCATATTTGCGGGAAACATCTTTTATTGTTTTTTTTTTTTTTTACATTGTATTTGTTCAGCTGATATTCTATGAGAGACACGTATGTGCTTGATTGACATGTACTAAAATTTTGTGAAAGCAATGGATAGGAAGTCTTAACAATGGAAAAGACCCTCTCATGCAAGATAAAATGTAACAATAATTCAAAACCTTTCATTGTTTTTTCAGGATGAGGCTGCTCCAGCTGACAAACAGTACAAACAGGAGCCAGCCCAGGTCACTTACTCAACATCAGCTGTTTCCAGCACACAGGAGGTGTTGTACATCAATGGAAATGGGACCTACAGTTACCATAGTTACAGAGGGCTCGGAGGTGGGCTGCTAAATCTCAACGATGCTTCTAGCAGTGGTGAGTTTCCTTCCTTACAAAATATGCCTGTGTATATATGTGTTCATGTGTACATTTCCCCTGCTGTACAGAAAGCTAGTCCGAGGGGTTTGATATTATCAGATAATGAGCAGGGACACAATCCTGCAAACAGCGACTGCTGAGCAAAATGCTTGTTCACTGCATGCTAGTCTCATTTCGGTTTCAAGGGACTAATTCACAATAGGGTGAGACTAAACCTGAAGTCCCTAGCAAAGAGTAAAAAAATAAATAAAAATGCTGGGTTAGATCTTCATCAGATTTGTATGACTTTATGGGGACATACCCTGTTATTATTGTCATCTCCTATACTGATCACAAAAGGAAGCCATTAGTATCTTTGTGACTGGAGTTTGAAAACACTGAGCTCCATATTTTGTGAAATAAACGAATTGGCCTGGATTTCTCATGTGGTCTCTCTGGATGCTTTAATTTACTGCAGATAAGGATCTGGCATGACAAGTGTTAAATGAGAAATCAGCACATCTATTTCTACCCTATGCTAAAAAATGGTGCAAGTAATTATGTGTCACCATGAGGTTATATGCCCATCTGAAAACAAAACAAAACAACACAAAAATAAACACCTCATAAAGAAACAGGATCATTTGTTTAAACAATAGTCCTTTCTTATATTAGCAAACAAACAAATGTATGTTAATTGTAACATTTGTTTGAAATGGTCCCCCTTACTGATTTCACACAAATTCAGAGCAAAGGAAATGGTTTACCTATTCCGATAAGAAGAGTATTATTGTCTGTCTGTCAGAGAAAAGTGATTACTCTGGAAAACTGAGGGACTCTTGCCTCCAAGAACAGTACTTAAAAAATGTCTCAGAGGACAGAGAAATCCCTGGGTTGTTGTCCTGGCTGATTCCTCACTGGTTGAGGAGTATGATGCTACAGGTACATGGACTGGCTTTGGCAAGACAATAGTTGTTCATCTACAGCCTCAATTTTCAACATGCTAAGCAATTTTCAGAATGTTACCAGGGCTGCAGCCTGCGAAGCATTAGTGGTATATGGCGTACTGGTGACCTTCACCTCTGTGAATGACTTACATAAAATTTTCTATAGGCTTAAAAAAAAGAAAATATTTTAGTTTTCAAAATTCTTTGATGTGAAGAGATGATTACAATTGTTTCCATGTGCACAAAAAACACATCTGAGATATTGAATATGATCTCTGATCAAATGTTTTCATAAGAGTAAGACAGCCGTGGAAATCTCTGTTCCTGGAAAAATGTACAAGAACTTTCAAATTGCCTTTTACACTGTGGTCAGAGAATGTCCTAATCAGTTCCTGCTGAAAACAGTTGGCGCTTGCTCTTCCATCCAAGTAAGAGCAGGATTAAGCTTCCTATATGATTTGTTTGTCAGCAGAAGCCATCAGAATTGCTGCATTTTACATAATCCTGAACTGTGAAGGAATCACAACTCTTTTGTATCCTTGTTCTTCCCTTCAAACCTTTTGCAACAGGACACATTTTCATAGCTTCTATTTTTTAGTGGATTGTAAGATTTAGGCAAAAGTATTTTATGGCACCTCAATATGAACTTCAATTTTTGAAAATGAGGTACAAATTTGACATCACAAATTAGTTTTGCTTTCTGATTAGAAGCAACATTTTCTTCATATCTTTAATGCAGAGGACTCTAGTGCTTTCATCATGATTAATGTTCAAGATGGGTTTTGTAACCACAAACGGTGGTTATCCCAGAACTACCAAATGATGCACGACTAATGCAGCTGGGTAACTGTGCAGTGCACTGTACTCCTCTGCATAGTACTGCTGGGGTATTTGACCATCATCTCTGACATGTCCCTGGATATTTGTTTTTTCATTTGTGGATGGAGTTGCAGTTGAGAGGGGTGACAGCTTCCCTCCTGACAGACCTCACAGGGCAGTTGTTTGCAGTAATTATTATGTTTCAGGGAGTCAAGTCCCAAACATACATGGAATAGTTCTTTGTGAATTGTTTTCAGGACCTAAGAAGTGATTTTAAGAATGCATTTCCTTTTCAACTTAGTAACTCATCAAATGCTTTTATCACCTTTATAAACATTCACCTAGTGTAAAGATAAATATACACCTCAGTCAGAATGTGCGTATAAACAAATACAGTCTGGTTTTACATATCTGCTAAGACAGGAAAAAGGAAGAGAAGTTGCAAAAGACAGCTAAATCTTGCTGTTTGAATTTTTATTTCTGGATATTTCCCCACAGTAATATAATGACAATGTCCAATAGCTCTCTTATCTAGTAATCCAGCTGATGTGTGTGTTTTAAATGCTGTGACTCATTTAATTTGGTTATTTCCTCCCCTATAGAGTTCATTCCTACTCCAATCCTATCTTAAATACTTAGCTATCTGCTCACCCAACTGTTTTGTAGCCCTGGCTCAGGGACCTCTCTGTGCCTGCCTGCTGTTGCAGGCTTCCCTCCTCAGTCTGTCTTTCCACATGGCAATTACAGAACCATAATTATTTCCTTACACAACTGTATGGGGTGAGCCTTCATACAGCTGCTCAATATGAGCAAGCAGAATGCAACAGCTTGTACAGTGACCCTTCCTTCATTGTCAGGAGAAAAAAAAAAAAAAAAAAAAAGGCAGGAAAAGGCTTGGTCTTTAAGCATTAAGGTGTTTCAGGTGTTTTGCCATCTAGGCCAAGCCAGCTCAACTTGAAAGCTTCAACCCATCTGCAAGAAATCTATGGATTGACAGAGCTTCTGTCAGCCTGTACAGAGACTGAGGAGAGGCCTCTGGCAAGTAGCCCTTGACTCTTGTAGATGTTCAAGGAGAACTGCTTACTGAGAAGCGTGGATTTCCACGGTTCTCATTTTTTAAGGCTGTTCCTGCTTTAAGGCAGTTCCTGCTACAGAGATGAAAAGAAAAGCCGCAGGGTGGGGTGAATGCAAATGACATTTGCTTGCCAGTCGCCAGCCAGCCGCAAAGGCTTCAGCTGGCCCCATTCCACCATACCTGGCATGAGCCTGGAGGGATGCCCAGTCCAAGGGCAGGAGGATGAGTACAGGTGTCAGACTGCTCTACTGGGAGCAAAATCCCTTGTTGCCACCATGAGCTGTCAGAGTCCCTGCGTGCTGCTGCCTGAGCCTCTCCTGGCAGAAATGGGATCACCCCAGGTGTTTCTGTCTAACAAGTCTTCGTCCACCCTTTCCTGGTTGCTACCAGCTGTCAGGGCTGGCTTTTCTGAGCCTGGTTCCCCACAGCCACTTTGTTTCCTGAGGTTCATTTTCTCTAAGAGGGTGTACACTGCTGCTGTTGCTGGGCCTCCTGGAGCTGATCTGGGGGCTGTTCCTTCTCTGCTGTCATCTGGTTTTCTAGGCAGAAATGTCAGTCATTCCCTTTGTGTGTGTAAAAGAGAGATTGTGTTTCAGACTGAATGGCAGACTAGCCGTGCCAGACACTCCCTTGTATCATGACATGACAAAGCAGCTGTTCTGTCTCTGTTTCTCTACACAGATCTGCAGCCACCCTCTACCACAGCCGCGAGTCAGCACTGCATCCCAGGCACCACAAACGTCCAGTCCCCTTCCAACTCAGGTGAGTCCTCCCGGTGAGTCCCAATAAATTCACACTGCAAGCAAATCCTGAGCCCTGACAGGCTGTTCTTGCAGCCCCCTTTCCCACAGGCAGGCCTACACACTGCAGCCAATGTCCCTGTTGCAGTAGTTGCTGGACTCCTGTTGCACTGCCCACCTCTCCCTGCTGCTCCAGGAGGGCTCTGGTCCCCAGGCTATTCTCCACTGTCTACCCATGTCCAAATCAGCCTTCCTGGTTCTTCAGGGTCCTGCAGAATCGACCCCATCAGCCAAGTAGCCCAGGTTGCAGGACTTTTGTAGAATGGGAAGCCCCCACTATATCTGGTGCACTGTCCAAGTTCACCTCTGTCACTATTTGTTACTAATAAACAGTGGAATTAATTGCAATCCCTGGCACAAATGTTGGTTCACACAGTTAATTTTGCTCATTGATCCCTCACTTCTTTCTAGAGCATGTTGTGCTCCAGAACTGAAGTTATTTTGGTATAGCTGCAGGATCAAGAGAGGTTTGTATGAGCAGGGCAACTGCATGCATGCTGGGCAGTGCAGTGCATCCCTGATGAAGAGGAAGGATGAAGGCTGATGAGCCTCAATGTTTGACATGGCTGTGCTGCTCTGGGGCAGGGAGAGGATGGCTGAGCACATCAGTCTAGTTCTTCATATGGCAGTAGGAAGTAGTTATTTCACTGCTCTTTTGTGCAATTTAGGTCAGAGATGCAAGCAATTGCCACAGGGCTTGTCAGTTCACTGGGATACAGGTGCATTAGGCGGGTTGAAAGGTTAGAGAAAAGTAGAACATACTGTGTGCTGAACGGGGTTGTACAATTTATCAGCTATAAGGTTATACAGAAGCATGTGCTGTGCCAAGCATTGCTCACAGAATGCTGAGGGGTATAAGACCCACGTGGTTCCTTCCCTTTAACCCACACCACATTGGCATAGATGCAAAGAGAGTACTTTTGACACTAGTATAAGCAACAGAGAAGTTGTGTAGGAATAACAGGTACTTATCACGGTTGAAGTTGTTATGTAGACTATCTTTTGTGAGGTTACAGTATCAGGGTGCAGGGTGCAATGCAATTCCCATGTGCCTCACTAAGCCTGTATGCATTCATGTACTGAAATGCAGGGGATGGTCAGGTGTAACAGTTTTTAGAGGGTGATGTTACTGATAACAGTGATGTGAGAATTCACAGGCATCTATGTCTCAAATTTGACAATTTTCTAATGCAACCTTCATATTTGGTCAGAGGTTGGACTCAATGATCTTGAGGTCTCTTCCAACCTAGAAATTCTGTGATTCTGTGATGGTAACATGAGGCATGCAAGAGAAAATTGCTGTTATGTCTTTTCTTTTCCACTCTTCCCATTATGCATTCTTATTTTCCTTGTTTATAACTTTGCCAAACTTTAACTATTTGAACTGAAGTTTTCCATCCTGAAGTCGGCTGCAGGGTGAATATTTCTGAAGTCGTTTCATCAAAAGTAATTTAGCCAAAGGTTATTGGGAATGCAAGTCATTTATCCCATGTGTGTGATGAGGTCTAGCACCTCTGTGAAATGTCCCAGGAACCATGCTTGGTAGGGGAAGTTGTCATACAGCTGGGGACTTTTCTTGCTCTGAGAAAATGTGCTCAAATTTGCTGAAATTATAACCTTATGTAAAATCTTGAACATTCACTAGAGGCTTCTTGGCGATAAAGTAGGGAAAAAAAATAATATAGAGTCCAGCAGAGCATATCCAGTATGCAGTTAATTCTTTAAGTGTCACATGCTCACCACAACATGGATGGCCTTAATGTAGGGGATGAACAATATTTTCCTTGTGGTTGCTTTCTCAAGCTTTTTATCCCTGTACTACTGCACAGTTTTCTGTGTTCTCAGTGCTATCCTGCAGAAATCAAAGCAGAGATAGAAATAAAAGACAAAACAGTTTATTTCTAGTACAGGTGGAGCCTGGAGCATGAAGAGACAGAACAAGACTGATGGAGTTAGGAACCTGGGAGAGCGTGTTTAGTCTCCTTTCAAAAAACAGCAAAATGTTCTGTTGGGAGAAATTAAATTATTTTACCTATGTTGTGGCAAAAGTGGTTGTTTCCCTCTGTGAAATACTGGCTGAATTGTTTATTAAGATCATACCCACTTTTCTGTTCCCCCTTCTTCCTCCTCCTCTTCAAATTATTGTCCATATGGCATATGCAAGTATTATTCTGCTCCCACCATAGGAACTGGGATGAAATGTCTGTGGCTTAATTGGACAGTATCTTACTGTTCTACCTTAGCACAAAGTTCAGGAGACAGTCATTCAAGCCAGACAGGTGTATGCCATGTAATCCTTTCATTGAAAAACAGTGTGTTAGCTGATTGTTGAAAATGCATGATGCTCAGTGGCTATAGGCATTTCTGTGTTTTCACATCTCTTTCCTCAGGCAACATCTATATAAATATATATATATATATATATATATGTATGTATGTACACATATATCTGCTATTTAAATTAGCAGAAAATGTGTTTCCCAGAGGGAAAGATGTAGGAGGAAGAAAGAAGCTTAAAAGGTCCAATTCATTAGTCTCTGTTTACTTGATCTGAGATCTCTTGGCACTTAAAACAATAGATTTAGGCACATCTGTTCTGTTTGGAGGAGGAGGACAAGAAACATTGACAGATGCATAATATCACAATAAAACATTCCTGCAATAATAAATACATCTGATTTGGGAAAAGTAACATGCTTTGATAGTTGTTTCAACTTAATTTTATTGGTGTAGATGAGAATCAAGTACAATATTCGCTTCCAAAGCCACTCATAGAAAAAAAAAAAAGGGGGAGTGGAGAGGAGAATGGATGGCATAGAAAGACACATGAGAGATTTCGAAGCATGGGCAAATGTATTTCCATGCAATGCTACAGGTTTGGGGCAGAGTGGCTAGAAAGCTGTGCAGAGAAAAAGGATCTGTGGGTGCTGGTTGATGTTTGCCTGAACGTGAGCTGGCAGTGTGCCCAGGTGGCCAAGATCGCCAACAGCATCCTGGCTTGTATTAGGAATAGTGCAGCCAGCAGGACCAGGGAGGTGATCATCCTCCTGTACTCTTCTCTGGTGAGGCCATACTTCGAATACTGTGTTCAGTTTTGTGCCCCTCACTACAAGAAGGACAACAAGGCTCTGGCATGTGTCCAGAGAAGGGCTGCAAAGCTGGTGAGGGGCCTGGAACACAAGTCCTGTGAGGAGCGGCTGAGGGAACTGGGGTTGTTTAGTCTGGAATCATAGAATCATTGAAACATTGCGGTTGGAAAAGACCTTCAAGATCGTCTGGACAAACCATCACCCTAATACCAATGTCACCCACTAAACCATGTCCCTAAGAGAAGAGGAGGCTCGGAGGAGACCATATTGCTCTCTGCAACTACCTGCAAGGAAGGTGTGGGAAGCTGGGGGTTGGCCTCTTCTCAGAGATAACCAGTGATACGACTAGAGGGAATGGCCTCAAGTTGTGCCAGGGGAGGTTCATGTTGGAATTTTAGAAACATTTCTTCTCAGAAAGAGCAGTCAGGTACTGGGATGGGTTGCCCAGGGAGGTGGTGGAGTTACCATCCCTGAGGGTGTTTAAGGAAGGGTTGGATGTGGTGTTTAGGGATGTGGTTTAATGGGTGATATTGGTGGTTGGGGGATGGTTGTACCAGATGATCTTGGAGGTCTTTTCCAACCTTAATGATTCTATGCTCCTATTTTGCTATAAATGAGTTTATATATATATATATATATATTTGTGAGAGAAAGGTTAGATGCTTAAACACACATGGCTTAAAATATTTTTTCTGTTCTCAATCATTTTATGCAATAATGGTAACCATTTTGAGAGTCATTGGCATATTTATTACTCATTTGTTTCAGTAGTTGTTAATTTTAAGACTGGTAGCCATCCAGTGACAACACAATTCCTAAGGGATTTTTTCTGAGAGAGTTGGTACTGTCTGAGCTATCAGTACAATACATCCATGTCTGACCCATATTTTGGAATATGATATAAATCTTGTCACTAATGAGTAGTGTGTGAGGCAATAACTAGCTGCATTTAAGTCTTGCAATTTACAGAAAAGCCATTTGTCCCACAGGGTATTTAATGGCAGATACTACTAGCAGCTTATTTGATAAATGATTGTCTAGCACATGGAGAGTAGGTTTTTAGGGTTTTCCTATTCAGCTTGATTTGGTTCCAACAAGAACCATTTCACCTCACAAGGGAAATTAGGTCTCTGTAACTGGACTGAGGTAGTGAATGTGAAATATTCCTGTGCTAAAACATCAATCAGGTGGCTTCTCCAAGAGGCAGTGGAGCAGTATCTCAGTCTTCAGAAACAGTATAAAAGAAAGGATCTGTCTCAAGGAATTTGTTTAATTCACAGCTCAAGAGAATATTATGAAGCTATAAAAACTTGGGAGGTGACACTTATGAGTTATAATAGTATGCACTAAGAAAAATAAATAAATAAATACACAAAAATTTTCTGTCTTCACCTTTGCAATGTACGCTTAATCTTTGCTTGAACACTGTGGAACCTGGTAGTGTTTGCATTAGGATTTTTAATTGTCCTGATGTACTCTAGCATGGGAAACAATATGCTAAATCATGCAATACCACCTTGGAGGAACCCAACACTGCAAAATTCATTGCAAAAAAAAATCAGGCTTTCTCTGAATTCTTCTTTTTTTCAGAGGCTTTTCCTCTGTTTAAAGATACATTCCCTTGTTCTTGTGAAGACTGGCTTTTCAATAAATACTATTAAACACATGAAGGAAATACTACTTAAAGTAAGGACAGTCATCAAAAGAAATGACGTATAATCTGTTCAGCTTTCTCCAGGTTTAGTCATCTGTAGTGATGGCTTCTGGAGACAGAGGTATATGAAGTGTCCACAGTAACCAGTTATTTTAAGAAGCATTCAGAATATCTGTGATTTATTTGCCTGGATAAAGAAACGTGGTGGATATTTATTAGTAAGCTTTAGGTTTGTGTCTTTCAACAACTGATTTGCACTAAAACAAACAAGGAAATCTATACTAGAAGAATAAGATGCATTTATTCCTTATCTTCTGAAGGGCCAGGTATGACTGATGAAGCTACAGATAAGGCTAAAGCATTTTTAGTAGAAAGCAGCCTAAGCAGCCTTTAATAATCAGTAATATTTGCCAGTGAGTGTCTATCATAGCTATTGAAAGCTGAATTCAGTATAATATATCATGTGGTGAGTCTCTGTGCAAGGTATTGTCCCAGATATAAAGCTTGACCTGTCATAAACAATATTTGGAGGTGAGGTGTAGGGGTCACATAACAAAATTAAAAGAACTGAAATTGTTTTCCCCACATCAAGCATGGCTTTTCCTCTTTCTGTTCAGCCTTCTGCCAGCACACGCAGCTTCTCTGCCTGGCGTGTTCACTATCCTAAAGCCATAGCCAAGAACACATTTCTGCATGTCTGGATTTCTTTGCTTTATTGCTCAGGGGGCTTTTATTTGAGGGGAAGTGGACAGCACTGTTACTTGTTAAGAACTTAAGGTAGGAGTTGCAGAGTGAATGAAAATCCTATTTTCCTACTACATAGAAATAAAAATAAATAAATAAATAAATAAAAATATTTTGAAGTATCAGGGCTACGTTAAAATCCGAGGTTTCACATTTCCTATGTATACAAGAACTCAGTATATAACAGAAGTCTTCCACATCAAGAGGATTTTTTTAGTGAATGTAGGCTGAACATTTGTCTCTATTCTTACTTGCACAAAACTTTACTTTCAGTTCCTTCAGAGCTTCAGAGATACATATTCCAAAGAGTTAAAAACAAAACAAAACAAACAAAAAAACCCACTTTCTTCATGATAATTAATCAGCACATCTAGGAATAGAGGGTGAGTCCTTCAGTTGAATACATCAGTGTGACTCTATAGCCTTGTGAGGAATCATACAGATTTATGCATGCTGGACATCTGGTCTTCACCTAGTTTTCCTTTCAGAGTGGTGCTTTTATTATGTGTCTTTTATTTTTATAAGGAAAACCTCACAAGTGTGAGCAAGAATGCTTCTATACATTTTCAAATTATGAGTGAAATAATGTTCTGTTCGACTACTTAAAAATCTGGATTACAAAGGAAAAACAAATAAAACCCCTACAGTTTCCTTCAGAAAAAGATGTGCTCTGCCACAGCAGCTCTGTTGTGCCCTATATTGTGTGTGTGTTTTTGGCTCTGACATGAATGAGAATCAAGGAAAGAGCATAAAAGTTAAAGTAGGTTCACCTGGAGCACAATGCCCTCAATATGTCAGTGGTAGCTCTTCCACTGCTGCCTCAATAAATATAAAAGTCTTTAATGGCTTATTACAACTATTCAGTCTAGCTGCCTTTATGATTTGTATACCCCTCTTCCCTGTGCCAGGTTAAGAATTTATTTGGAAACATCCTCTGAGCTTCTTCACACCGTGATCATTTCCCAGCAGCGTGTGGTCACACTGAAACAAATTCACATAGGATGATTGTCCTTTTATTTATCCTTTGTACACTGGAAGTCATTTAAAGTCCATCCATTTATGCCAGTGTAAAATTGGTTAATACAGTTGTAAGGCTAAGTGGTGTTCATGCTAGTTGCATAGTAGGAAATAGAAAGATCTAAGAAGACTCTTTCTGTTTGAGTAGTTTCTTTTCATAGACCCAGCTCTACTTTCATTCACTCGGGGGGAGGTTTTCATTAACTTCAGTGCATGTGGGGACATGGCAGTCTTGACATTCTTTGTGGTCTCAGCCAATAGTTGCATAAACATAAAAGACAGAAAAATAATAGTAATGTTTATGACCAGATTTTCAGCTTCTGGAAATCAGTGCATCTCTTTCCACTAGTGCTTAAACTAGCATATATATTTCTGAATCTTGTAATTCAGATGGGATTATTCTCTGGAATATAAACTGGTGTGTTTGGTATTCTGTAGTCGAATATGCTAAATTTCAAAATTATCGCAGTCTTTTTAGGAAGCAAGGTCTATCAACTTTTCCAATCCTGGGAAAAGTTTTGACACTGAAACACATTTTCCAGATGAAATTGAACAGTGACATTTATCTCATAATAAAGTGAAAGACATTGCTGGGGATAACTTGATCCCAGTTTTCAGGAGAGTATTAAGATTGAGATCAGGTCAGGCTGATCTTTTGCCTGCCAGAAGAATAGATTCGCTACATTGTCAAAATGAATGAACAGTGTTCATCCAGATTTGCACATAATGAACTGCTTCATAGGTATACTTACCATCTATATCCTTCTATGTCCTAAATAGTCCCGAATCCAATTTTGCCTGTCCAAATCTCCAGGCAGGAAAAAAAAAAAAAAAAAAAAAAAAAGTATTGTTTTAAGTGGAAAATGCAAACACCTCATCAAAGCACCGTATGTCTTAGCTAATAACTGTGGTCATGCTACCAGGGAAATTCCCCACAAAGCTGAACTTCAACATAGCAGGCAGTTTTGTTGATTGCAGTAATCTGCAGATTGCCCTCAGGAGTTCTGTCTTCTGCAGGCAGCATACATGGTCTGGAGAAAATTTTTTGATGAGAAATGCTAGACATAGTGGTACAGTGAGGAAGCTGCCAATGCAACATGGTGATTGCTGCAGATTCTCTTGTCAGTGTTCAGACCTTACAAGATCCTTGCAATATATTGCAAAAAAATGGTAGTGTCATACTTACTATACCAGCCAGATTCTCACCGACCTCCTATCATTCATGACTAATGATTTAAATAAAAGATCACATGGCATGAGGACTATTTAATTGAAAGGCCATTTAACTACCTCAGTAAGGGATTCACAATCTGGCCACGTGCTAATTGAAGCACAAAAAGTTGTGAAAATAGATATCTAGAGAGCATGGGCTTGATGTTCTGTGATTAAAAAAAAAAAAAAAAAAAAAAAAAAGCTACTGTGTAGATTGCCATGAGGGCTATGACAGCAGCTGGAGCTGGGGGTGCACAGGAGTTGAGCATTCTGCCTCCTTGCCAGCATCGGATCCCTGGGCAGTTTTGGGGGATGTGCAGCTAACACTGTTGGGATACCCCTCAGCGGCTAAGCTTCTGCTGGCAGTGGACTTCTGTTATGTCAGCTGAATTTTAAGCGCTTCTGTCATATATAAAAATAAATTGCTGTGGTTCCTGTCAAGGGAATGATAACTGAACAGTTGTTGCTTGTATGTGCTGCTTCTCACCCGCACTCATTGAGAGCAGGTTTTGCTGCTGTGGATTTGTAGCTACAAACCTGTTGCAGTGAAATGTCTCTGGCAGCAGGATTTGAACCTTCTTTTCTTTTCCTGTGTTATCTGCAGGTCCAACAGATCTCAGTATGAAGAGGCAGTTAGCAACGAGCTCTGGATCCTCCAGTAGCACAAGCTCTAGACCCCAGCTGAGTCCGACTGAGATAAATGCAGTGAGGCAGCTTGTGGCAGGGTATCGAGAATCAGCCGCATTTTTATTGCGTTCTGCAGATGAACTGGAAAACCTTATTTTGCAGCAGAACTGAGTCATGTGAACTACACACTGGCCTGGTCTTATCTCAGAGTTTCCACTAATGACATTTTGATTTCGCAGAGCACACACTTCAGTTACTGCACAGTCTTTTAGGAGAGTTAATTACCATAATGCCACACTGTTCTTGATCCATAAAGTGATGTGTTAAGGTGCTTCAAGTGAACTTCGACCTCTGGTATTTCTGAGGTACTTTACTGTGTCCAGCCTATTGCTTTTGTTTTAGTGTGTCAGCATAAATATCGAAAAAGTGGCTAGAAATTAACTCGTTCTAACAAGTGGAGGAAACAGAAGATGCTGTGATGGTTTTTAAAAAAATAGTTCAAGATCCAAGTGCAATATTAGTGGAATGTGATACTGACTCATTGGACTTAAAGCTGCAGTATATGGCAAAACGTTGCCAAATGTCCTGTTGCTACAGGGCACAATTGCAATTAAAAGGATCTTGTATTTTAAAAAAATGTAATTTTTATAAAAAACAAAACAAAAGATTTTTGTTTTCATTCAAGATTTTTCATTTTTACTTTGGTAAACTTTTTCACTGGTCCTGAAAATGTTTTGAGGAGCTATTGTAAGTCCCCCCTTCCTCTCTTAACCCCTCCCTGACTGTGCCCTTCTCCCCAACTTCATATTCTTTCTACAACGAGTAACTCTTGATGCTGGATAATTCTTCCCCCGTGTACTGTAAATTGTCATCTATGGAATACCTTCCAAAGGAAGCATGCATTTCCTGCATTCATACCATTCTCAACTCCATTCTGTAATATATTGCAGCTTTATTAGCAATTAATAAAGAGTTGAGGGTTTTTTAAAAAAAGACATATCATTGAGAAAAAAATAAAAAGAGAAATTGATTTCTTACGGCGAGCTCATCTAACTCCATGATCACTGCTGCTGTCCTATACAAGTCCCTCTAGTTGTGATTGGATGTAGATGATGAATGTTAAGAGGTTGCAAGTGACAATCTGAAAATTTGCACTCTTGTGTGTATTTATTTTGTTTTCCTTAATTTAAACAAAATTCTTATGGAGGAAGGTCACTGACACTTCTGGTATGATTTGTATAATTCCCAGGCCTAGCTAAAAACTGTACAAAAATGTAAATGGATGCAGCTGCAACTATAATAAAACTTTTCTCTCCCCTCCCCCACTCTTCCCAACCCCTCTATTTCTTATTTTATAATATTGATTACACATAAATGGTGTTTTCTTTGTGCACTACGGCAGGCTTATTTTTAAGTATATAGAAGAGGTTCTTTAGTTTATGCTTACTGTACTATCTGTTCGGTTGTTTAGCTTTTGTTGAATAACAAGTTTCTTGTGCATTCCTAAATTTGCCTTATTTCATGTACAAACTTTTATGTAATTCCATTTTTGACAATGAGTTTAAGGCATCAGTGATATTTTATATCTACTTGTTACATATAGTTTTCCAAGTAATGACTGTGATTGTGACCAAGTAATGTGCACTTTTTCTTGTAACTGTGGACATTGCTATGCTTTTTTTTCTCTAGTGTTTCTAGAATTACTGTTGCTTACAGTTATGTAAAAGAAAAAGAACTTTTGTGATACTGTTGGTGAATATTAATGTGAAAAAGCCTATGAAATATGAGTATTTTGGAGGTACATAGATACACAAACATCTCTAAGTTGTGGACTGATGTTCACATATTTAAATGAGAATTCAAAACCTGAGGGCTGGAATCATTTCCTCTGTTTTGTTTGGGTAAATAAACAGATTTCTGTGTTTAAATACATGATTGTGAAACATTATAACATTCAAATTGACATAGCATTTTAAACTGTAAATATTATTCTCTTTAAACAGGAAAAAGAGATTTCCAGTCCAATTCATGCAGACAGCCAAAGCTCATTTCTCAAAATTATTGAGTAAATCCAGTAGGCTTATCTAGCTGAAGCTTTGTTTTAATGAGGAATTTCCTCAATAAGAGCAGAAGCGTGTGGTCCATAAATCATGAGATCTGAGTCACTAACATTTTATAGCAGTAAGTTGGCTGGAGGCAACACCATTTTACTACTCTGCGTTTATTTTTAAAAATCTATTGGGTGCCTTTATAAAGGCACTTATTCCTGGATATGAGAATATTGTTGCTATTTCTTATTAGTTATTACTCATCACTTGAGAGATACATTTGCTTTTTAGATCTTCTCACCATGTTTGTGAAATCCTGTAGCTCATCTCTACCACAGAAGTGTGGTTCCCTCGACTTCTATCTCTCCAAGCATTCAGAAGTCTGCTAGGAACCAAGTGCCTTTTTCCTCTCTTCCCTTTTCAGATAACTACATCGTATTCTGTCTCTTCTTTGTCAGGAGGGGATGAAGCAGGTACCTTGTGCCAGGCTTCTATGTTGTCTTCAGCCAAAGAACAACTGGCACACATTTTCCTCAGAGAAGAAGGATGAAAACTGTGCTTAGGTTTCCAAGTTTCCTTAGTCCTGTATTGCAGGGCCAGTATGCCTCAAACTGCCAGTGAAGCAGCGACCAGCATTTTTTTCCAAGAGGCTGTTTGCCAGCCAGGAATGCTTCTCAGCTGGGCAGCCTCACTGCCTTTTAAGCCACCCTGCTAAATCCAGATAAGGACAGTAGGCTAGAGGAAGAGGAGGTAAGAGATCTGCATCAATGTTCTATCCTCTGACTCCTCTTTTCTCTCTATCAATCCTTCCTTCTCTTGAGGGATAAGTAAGAAAGTTGCAGGTCACTATGTGATCTTCACGGCCTGTTGCTAGTTTTCCCTTTTTCCTGCTCCACGCCTAACCTAACTTAATAGTTCCCCAAGTGTGTCTTCTATACTACATCCTCTTCTGTGTGTCTTCTTTGAAAATTTTAAGGCCTTCCTCAATTATAGGAACAATTTACATCTGTCTCTAAATGCTCAAAGAGATACTTAGCTTTCAACCCACAAGTGTTTTATCTGTGCCAAATTCCAGCAAGCTAATGGGAATTTTACTCTATAGGTGCTTCCACCTCTGAGTACATTTTTTCTTTTTTCATCTCCTCTTTGAAACAATCACAGATTCAACTATAATTTTAACTTTCTGTTCTATGAGGGTACTTAAATTCAATCCCATCCAGTGAGGGAGAGACAATAAATCTCAGTCCACTTCTGTGTGTGCAAATATAGACCAGACATCACAATTAAGTTTGCCCTCTTGGATCCAATATAGCTCTCAGAACCATCTACTCTCTCCCTGCCTTGAGCCTCCTAAGGAAGTAAGGGCTCAGGTGGGGAAGATCTCTCTCCAGCCACAGGCTGAGTCAGCTATCCAGAAATAAATTCAGAGTTATTTCTTTTCCCTATCCACATCTTCTGTAACCAATGCCTACTCACCTCAGGCTAAATAAATTTTGCTCTTAGGGTAAGGCACATCCCTGAGTATTCCTGTCTAAGACTGCCTTCACAAAAGCATTATCCTTACACCCAGTATCATTACTGTACCAGTCCTTCAAGTTGATGCATGCTCCAGTACACCTCATCAATGCAGGCTGTAGATGTTCGTGTGCCTTGACCCAGCCTTACATCTTCCCAGCTATCCTGGAGGTTCCTTGGGAGCAGTCCTGTAAGACCCTCCTCTTCTAGGGAGTTTCTGAAAGGGTAGTTTTCACTGATAGGGCAAGCAACTGTGGGTAGTAGCTTTAGAAACAACCTTAGGCTGTGGGTAACAATCCCACCAGCTTAGTAACTTACTGGATTTATTTACTGTATTTGATATTATCAGCGGAGAAACTGGAGCCAGAATTCATGAAAAGAGATCTGGGGTCAAATGGATTCTTGCAGATTGGCACCTTGCTCCTTGTCATCAAGGAGCACCATAAGAGTCACAATGATCACTGAGTATCAGAAGCTACAGAAAACCAGTGCATGGGTAAGCAAGTGTTTGGCAGTTCAAAAGCTGCCCATCCCTTACGGAGAATCTTCTGAACGAGGAAAAGTAGATGAACGTGTACATGACCATAGCTATAAAAATAATCAGAAAGCAGCTATACTGAAGGAATTAGATATTCTTGTTGTAATGATCTGTGGACCTGCCAACTACCTTTTAAGTGGAGGTAAGTTTTGTGAAACATTGAAACAGAGAAAAATTGTTTCCCTCAAGTTTCTATGCCTGTATTAAAAACTTACTGTAAACTCTGAGAGGTTTGCCAGACAGTCATAAGGAAGATGTATTTTTTTTTTTTCTATGTAAAGCTGATTTAAACAGAGACTGGAGTCAAGATCTGGCCCTGACACCAACATCAACTATTGAAAAACATTTACCAGCACATGAAAATGATTTGTGAAATAATGGCACAAATCAAGCAATTGATTGGTTACTGGAGTAAGTATAGAAGAATATAAAATACACTGGATAAGACTGATCTTTCACTTACCCTTGTATCCTGGCTCTGACAATAAATAAAACAGATAAAGATGTAGCAAATATAGCAATACAGAAGAACAGAGCAAGCATATAGAAATGCCTTCTAAATATACAGTCATGGCCTTCAACAGTTTGAGGCTGTCATAGGTTGACCCTGGCTGCAGGTGTATCCTCACCCTGTTGCTCACTCACTCCTCCCAGCAGGATGAGGGGAAGAATCAGAAGGGCAAAGTGAAGGGAAAAAAAGAAGAAAAGAAAAAAAGAAAAAAAAAAAAAGTGGGCAGTGTTTAATAATTGAAGAATAAAACAAAAGAAAAACAAACAAACAAAGAAACAAAAAAAGTGATGGAAAGGCAATCACTCACCACCTCTGATCAGCAGACTAGTCCCTGAGCACTGACTACTCTAGAAAAACTTCCACCTGGTCTTATTTTTGAGATTGGCATTACATGGTATAGAATATCTCTTTAGACACCACAGTTCAGCTGACCCAGCTGTCCCCTCCCAGCCTCTGGCCCACCTCCAGCCCACCTACTTGCTGGGGCACAGTGGGAAACGGAGAAAGCCTTGATGCTTTGCAGACACTGTTCAGCAATAGCTAAAATGTTGATGTGCTACATCTGATGCTCTCTTAGCCACAAACCCAAAGCACAGCAGCATATGGGCTTCTGTGAACAGCAGAACATCATGGGTTGGAAAGGACCTGAAGGATCATGTAGTTCCACCCCCCGCCACGCCATGGGCAGGGGCACACCAGACCAGGTTGCCCAAAGCCCCATCCAGCCTGGCCTTGAACAACTCCAGGGATGGAGCAGCCACAGCTTCTCTGAGCAACCTGTGCTGGTGTCTCACCACTCTGAGTAGAGAATTTCCTCCTAACATCTAATTTAAATCTCCCCTCTTTTAGTTTAAAACTGTCCCCCCTTGTCTTGTTACTAGCTGCCCATGTAAAAAGTTGGTTTCCAAAGAAAGTTAACTCCATCCCAACTAGGCCCAGAAGAGGCTCATGAACTTCCTTTAGGATGTCTATGTCATTTGGAATATGAGAGTATTAACCAAAATCAGGAATCCATTGTGCTATTCACTTTCCAAACATAGTGAGACATCGTGTTGCCCTGAAAGCACTCCTATCTAAATGGATACCAATGAGTAGGAGGGAAAAAACAGGCAGAAAAGCAAAATGAGTTGCTTGAGGCCACGCAATCTGTGAATGCCTGAGCCAGGTCCGTTGACTCCTATCCAATATCCTGTCCCAATAAACAGCATTCCAGATGTGCCAAGTACAGAATGTAAAGTCCAAAGATTGAATTCTGTTTTTCTAGTAAGCTGTCCTCAGGACTGGATGAAATGCTGGGGAAGAGGATTCAGAAATGTTTTTATACTCTAAACCAAATAACCCATTTAAATCTGTTTTACACCACTGAGAAAAATATGGAGCACAAAGGAGCTGGAAAGACTGTAAAATTAATACGTGCTTTATGAATAGAAACTTTATGTTGCACCACCTAATTCAGTTAATTTCCCTGAGTATGAAGAAAGACTTTTTTATGCAAAGTTTTTTGTTCCCTGTTCTAACAATGTATGTCTGGAAACACAATGGAATAGAGTTCTAATTATTGTGACTACATATATAATTTATATTGTAAGTATAGCTTTGCTGTGGTAAGCCAACTTTAAAATTATGGTGTAAGGAGAGTTGGGAGAAGGATCCAGTCTACCAATTGTGTGTAGATTGTCCATGTTTTCCCTGAGAGTCTAAGTAACCACTGACTCAGCAAGAGCACGGATCACGGTAGCTAATTAATAAAGAAAGAGTGTTAAGAGTTTTCAAGGTTTTGTAGAAAATATTTTAATTGATTTTTCTTTCTAAAGCTTCCCTGAAAATTTAAATCACATAAATTTTTACTTTTTCCTGCAAGGCTGCTGTTTTATTATTGTAGGGTAGCTAGTCAGTGTTTGGTGCTGTTTTCTGTTTTTTTTTTTTTTTTTTTTTTTTTTTTTTTTCACACTCAGTCACAACATAGCGAAGCACACCTAGCAGGAAAAGCACTAGGCTTTTTTTTTTTTTTTTTTTAATAAAGCATAAGCATTTTTAATATTATTATTATTTCCAACATCTCTGTTTAACTTTGGTTTTTTAATTATTTTTATTTGTGTTTTCAAATTCAGAGTTCTGTAGCACCACAAGCTTGACCTATTTATTTCCTCTCATTTTCTGTAGCAAGGGGGAAGGATTTGTTATATGGAGGAGTAGCTTCTAGCTGAGAAAAGCTCTTACTGCCCTAGCCAGCAGGCAGCTTTATTGGCATTCATTTGCTGTCCTTGATACTTGAAAATTGCAAGCTACAAGGCAAGCTTCACTTGCAGATCTGTTTTCTAATAATTAGGAGCACAGGCTAATTTTTTAAACTTCATTTTCCAAACACTTTTCTTTTCAATACAAACATTTAGCCAGTAAAGAAAAAAAAATTACAGATTTAATATCAGTCTTTAATGTCCTACATATAGTTGTGGTACACATTCAGAAAACCTTAATAGTCTCAGTGCTAAAAGTACAGAATCAAATGATTGCTCCTTTTTAAATTATTATTAATGAAGTAGGAAGAAACAGTGAAGAAAAGACAAGAGGGAATTTAGGAAAGAAGAAGAAATATATTGAAAAAAAAATATGAGGGGAGGGAAGAAACTCTTCAGCTGTTCAGGTGAGAGTTTTTTTACAGTCTATGGAGTCCAGATTTCTACTACTGTGTGGGGAAATCAGTACAGAGGAGGTCCACCTTTTACTTTGGACAAGTGGGTAAAAGAAGTTGGTACATGCCTGTCTACTGTCCCTGCTAATTGCTTTGTCACTCTGTTACCTTACAAACATTTTGCTGATGAAGGGTTTCAAATCACACTCAATTCAAAAACTACCACATAGTTATTTACTAAAGTTTAGTGTCTTAAATACCAAGTCCTTTAGATCTTGGTATCAACAACTTGACCCATTTTTCCAATATATGTCAGAGTATGCTGTTGGGATTACCGCATGCTGCTATAGAAAAGCTCTCATTCCTGATCATCTTTTGTCTAGTCATTGCATTTCTAATATTTTTTGGACTGAAGAGTTTATGGAAAATCTCCATGAAATGCTATGGCTAAGGTATTGTGGGAAGTCTGAGGATGTTCCAGTAATAGTTTAGAAGATCTTCCAGAGGCAGAGGTCCCTATATCACTGTCAGTGAGACTTCGTGCTGATATTTTAGGACTTGAAACAGAATTCCATTTTCAAAAAATTGAGAGAGAAGTCTGATTATTAACGGTGGCTGCACATCCTTCTCATTGGTACATTTTTATGATGTAAAGAAGTGAAAATGAGTCTCTGGTTAAAAAGGAGACTGCTCATCCTCATCACTAGTAAAGATGGTTTTCTTTTTTTCTTCTTAGAGCTGGATAAGGATACTAAGAGGGATAGCAGTTATTTATTTATTTATTTATTATTTTTTATTAACCTTTATTGCTCCCCACCAATATTAAGTTATTGTTATGGTTATACTGTGTGAATGACACAGTTCAGTGAAAGAAATCAGTAGGTGCCCCAATAAGAGCTAAGCCCTGACAGCACTCTTTAGATCCAGATCTGTTTGCCTAAAATTACTTGAGTCATGACTCAGCTTAACACATTTTATGTGGGTGCTACTTAGTCTATTTGTCACTCTTTTGTTCACTAAATTTCTGTTGGTCAGCTATTAGAAAGAATTACCTACAATTCAAATATTCCAATCCCAGGCTGTGAATAACATCAATGGATTAGGGCCACTCCTGATAGGGAAAAGAGATGGCACTTGTCAAACAGAGAGAAACTCTAAGCTTAGAAAATATTTATAAACATGAGAAGCAGTAACCTATGTCTTATAGTTTTACCTGATTAACACTTGGTAAGCCCCATGAACAGGATGCCATTATGACTTCTTGGAATTCCAGTCATAACATTAACTAAAATATTAAGAAAATATTAAACTAAGGAAATCACATCATCATTTCTGGATGAAATACAGCATTGATTGTTTAATAGATTAGAGTAGAGTAGAGTAGAGTAGAGTAGAGTAGAGTAGAGTAGAGTAGAGTGGAGTAGAGTGGAGTAGAGTAGGAATGGAAAGGAATGGAAAGGGAAGGGAAGGGAAGGGAAGGGAAGGGAAGGGAAGGGAAGGGAAGGGAAGGGAAGGGAAGGGAAGGGAAGGGAAGGGAAGGGAAGGGAAGGGAAGGGAAGGGAAGGGAAGGGAAGGGAAGGGAAGGGAAGGGAAGGGAAGGGAAGGGAAGGGAAGGGAAGGGAAGGGAAGGGAAGGGAAGGGAAGGGAAGGGAAGGGAAGGGAAGGGAAGGAAAGGAAAGGAAAGGAAAGGAAAGGAAAGGAAAGGAAAGGAAAGGAAAGGAAAGGAAAGGAAAGGAAAGGAAAGGAAAGGAAAGGAAAGGAAAGGAAAGGAAAGGAAAGGAAAGGAAAGGAAAGGAAAGGAAAGGAAAGGAAAGGAACCTACAAAGAACATTTAGTCCAACTGTCTGACCATTTCAGGGCTAACCA
Organism: Aythya marila; assembly: GCF_965140915.1. Classification (NCBI taxonomy): domain Eukaryota; kingdom Metazoa; phylum Chordata; class Aves; order Anseriformes; family Anatidae; genus Aythya; species Aythya marila. The sequence goes on from NC_139043.1 coordinate 111,896,723, forward strand.
AAGGTTAAAGCATATTAATGAGGGCGTTGTCCAAATGTCTTTTGCATACTGACAGGCATGGGGCACTGACCACCTCTCTAGGAAGCCTGTTCCAGTGTTTGACCACCCCCATTAAAGGACATTTTTCCTAATGTCCAGTTGAACCTCCCCTGGTGCAGTTCTGTGCCATTCCCACACATCCTGACACCACGGAGCAGAGGCGGTCACCTTCTTTCCTCCAGACTAAACAACCCAAGTGCCCTCAGCCTCACAGGACAGGTCTTCCAGCCCCTTTACCATCTTTGTTGCCCTCCCCTGGACACTTTCAAGGACCTGTATATCCTTTTTATATCATGGAGCCTAGAACTGCACACAATATTCAAGGTGAAACCACACCAACACTAAATATAGCGGGAGAATTTCCTCTTTTGACCATGTGGCCATGCTGTGTTTAATACACCCCAAAACATGGTTTGCCCTCTTGGCTGCCAGGGCACACTGCTGGTTCATGCTGAGCCTTCAGCCACCAGCACCCACAAAGCACTTTCTGCTGGGCTGCTCCCCAGTCACTCAGCTTTCAGGCTGTACCTGTGTCCAGCATTGCTCTGCTCCAGCTGCAGAAACTCTTCCAGGGACTGAGGTTAGACCAACAGCTCTGTAGGTTCCTGGGTCTACTCTCATGCCCTTCTTGTAGATGGGTATAATGCTGGCTAGCTTCCAGTCAGCTGGTACCTCCTCAGACTCCAGAAATTCAGTAAATTGCGAGAGGGGTCCAGCTGCAACATCCACTAACTCCTTCAGCACTCCGTGGTGAATTCTTTCAGGCCCCATAGACTTACAAACATTCAACTGATACAGCTGGTCCCTCACAGTTTAGGTGGTCACGAGTGGAAAAGTCACTGCTCCCCCAGTCATGGTACTCCAGCTTAGAGGAGTGGGCAGCCCAATGTCTATCATTAATATTAAAAACTGAGGCAAAAAAGGCATTTAATGCCTCTGCCTTTTCCTTACTCGTTAGGTGACCATCCGCTCCAAGTATCTGTCCAATTTCTTCCTTTGATCTCCTTTTACTGTTACTCCTCTCCCATGTTATTAAAGTTCTTCCAGTGATCACAGACGAGCTGGGGGCCAGTACGAAATACCCTGATATGTTTTGCTTTCTAGGAAGTTGACAGCTCTAAGATGAAGGGAAAAAGCTCTTTTATTATTCTGATTCTCCTTCAGAACAAAAAAGGATAAACATTTAGTCTGGGAGCCAGAGACCCTATATTCATCCACTGATACCTGTGATCTATTTTGCCAATATTCACTTGCAAAATTTAGTTGCTGAGTAGTAGACTGAGCACAATCACTAATAAGTGGTAAACCACACTGAAGTGGTTGTTATTTGTGACAAGAAGGTACACTATGGTAGCTTTTCCTTGTGAATATTTCACTTTTGATTGATGTCAGAATATTGCTTTGAAATTGAGGACACGCTATAGAGAAGTGAAAAAATGTACCCAGCCTGGCACCAAACAACCACACGTGAGTTTTTGCAAGCTGCTGAGCAGCAGTAATTTTGAAAATCAGTCCCCAGAAAGGTACCCAGAAGAGGGTAGCTGCTTTTCTCTATCTTTGAGAAACACTTGGGTAGTTAGGAATAGGATTTAAAGTATTTCCAAGAATGGCTCCTGTCTCTTTTCCCAAAATAAGGTCAGTTAACTCTTATGGTAGGAATTCAACAGAGACCTGACGTCCCCCCAAAAGCAGTATCTGAGATGATACCAGTATAATGTAGCAATCTTGTCTAGCTATTTTTCCTTCAGTAATGCCAGTGAAACAAAGTGGAGGAGTGCTATGCAAAACCCACGCTTGTCAAACTAAAGTTTTATCTTTAAAGAAGATTAAGCAGTTTTGATTCTGTTCTGCAGATGGCAGTGCTTATTGCAGTGCTGTCACATCCGACACTCAAGCAAGTCTTAGGTGCATATTTGACTCAGGTGATCAGCCTCTCCAAGCCAGGAACATAAGAGTTTCTGTGTAGGCACTTGGTGAGTTATCGCTAGAGATCTCAGTCAAATCTTCCTTGACTAGAAGGCACTCATAGGCCACTCCTAGTGGTTAACCCTTGTGCTCTTCCATGGTGCCTACAACCTCATGGCACATTTGTTCTCACACTCCCATTTGGCTTCATTACTATATTTGGTAGGGTTTTCACAAAAAGGAAAGGCATGTTCTTTTTGTGTGTGTGTGTGTTTTGTTTGTTTGTTTGTTTTTTATCTGTTCTGAGGAATTTGTTTAATTTTCTCTGTTTATTTTCTCATACTAAGCCTTTCAATTCAGTTGTAAACACAACTACCTTAAAAATACAGTTGTAGCTTCAGCTGATGGGCTACAAAAATCATCTAAAATACCTAAAAAGGATTCAGATGCCCCTGGAACATAGAGCAAGAGCTTTGCTGAGAACACGAAACAAGGATAGGTGAAGGAGGGCTTATACATTTCTAATATGTTATGCTCCTGTTTTTTTTTTCTTCCCTTGCTGAAGGGTAACAGTCCCTTTCATGAAATGTGTTTGTTATTTTAACCACAGTGTTTATGGACTAATAAATACAAAACAACAACATTTTAGCATGTGCTTTTATTGGTAGCAAGAGACATAATCAGGAGAAGTCATAGCAATCTGATCAAACACTTTATTCCACTGTAGATGCAACATGCCTGCACAGGCAAAGCCTTGAAAACTGAACACCCTGTCTGGCATTCCTGCCCTCAGCTCACTTGGAAGTCTGTGGGAGCTGAGAGTGCCTTTTGCTCTTCAGTCTTGGTGTGTTGAAGGTGAAAGCAAGCATGTGTCATGCTGTAATTTGTCACAGCTTATCTCAGTGAATGAAGGTGTGTCTATGCTAAAACATTTCTCCCACTTTCTGGTCATTTACCCCACTCTGGAATGTGGATATTAATAAGATCTTCATGTATTTAAAGGTGTTTGTTTGTTTGTTTGTTTGTTTGTTTCATCATCCTCTTAGCAGGAGGAAAGAGCAGAGATAAAGTGAGACATCCACTTACAGTCATACTTTGCTATGATCATACACTTATAACTGCTACTCCACTGAGGCACCGCAACATTACTGATTGGGGATGACCCTAGTTAACCCAGACACCTTATTGCCCATCTTACATACTGCCATCACTTTTAATTAATTTCTCACACCAGACAGGTGCTTTTGTTTTGTTTTGTTTTCCTGGAAGGATGAAATGGGGATCATCACAAAAATGGACAAGACTGTGAGTATGGCTTGACATGTGACAAAAATATCTAAACAACCTGCTCTTACATGTAGCAAATGTGTGTGGCATTCATTTTGAATTTTGGTCTTCAGAGGAGAAGTTATAAATTTCTTCAGAGGATGACACTCCTCAGTTTCTTGCCCACCCCATCATTAGTGTGCCCCACTGAATGGCAGGTATGGTTTCTGGAACAAGAAAAATGGGTATATTCCACAGGTGTCAAAAAGAAATTTCTGGGCAATGACAAAGGTTTTAACCCATAGTGCACCCAAAACAAGGGCTCTAATGTCTGGGTTATAGCATCTGACAATATTAACTGCTATTTTAACTGCTAGTAACTTAAATAAATACAGTAATTTAAATAAAATTTCACAACAGTTAGTGTTTATTTAACCACTTATCCCCTACTAAACAGAATTTTCACAGGTTGCTGTACCATGACACCTACTGGTAGAGATAACCAAAATAAATAGATACAGCTCTTATGAATGATGAAATAGATGCTTCTGTTTAAACCACAATTTTGTTTCTCATTGAGGTGATTATTGTATATCCACATAGACAACACCATTACTGTGACTTAGAAATGGGACTTGGGGAAAGGAACGGTGGTTGATCCAGTACCACAGTGTCTGCATGTGGCAGGTACAGCCCACATAAGACTGTCTCAGGTTAGCATTTCACACTCAGTTTCTGTGCCTTGACATCCTTACAAATAACTTCATTTTGGGATTTAGCTTCACTTGAAGCTATATTTCATTTCTGTTTTGTTCTAGTTAGGAGAGCAGAGCAATCATGTAAGACACCATTCCTGCTTGAAAACTACAGCTATTGGTTTAGCTTAAGGTTTTGGAAAGCAATAGCTCATAGAATCATAGAACATTAAAGTTGGAAAAGACCTCCAAGATCATCTGGTACAACCATACCCCTACCACCAGTATCACCCACTAAATAATGTCCCTAAGCACCATGTCCAACCTTTCCTTAAACACCCTCAGGGAAGGTGACTCCACCACCTCACTGGGCAACCCGTCCCAATGCCTGACTGCTCTTTGTGAGAAGAAATGTCTCCTAATTTCCAACCTAAACCTCCCCTGGCACAACTTGAGGCCATTCCCTTAAGTCCTATCACTAGTTACCTGTAAGAAAAAGCCGACCCCCTGCTCTCCACACCTACCTTTCCAGTAGTTGTAGAGGGCAATCAGGTCTCCCCTGAGCCCCCTCTTCTCCAGACTAAACTACCCCAGTTCCCCAGCTGCTCCTCATAGGACTTGTGTTCCAGGCCCTTCACCAGCTTCACAGCCCTTCTCTGGATACATGCCAGGGCCTCGGCATCCTTCTTGTAGTGAGGGGCCCAAAGCTGAACACAGCACTCGAGGTGCAGCCTCACCAGAGCAGAGTGCAGAGGGACGATCATCTCCCTGGTCCTGCTGGCTACTCTGTTCCTGATACAAGCCAGGATGCCTTTGACCTTCTTGGCCACCTGGGCACACTGCTGGCTCATATTCAGGTGAGCATCAATCAGTATTCCCAGATTCTTTTCCTCTGCACAGCTTTTCAGGCACTCTGCCCCAAGCCTGTAGTGCTGCATGGGGTTGTTGTGACCAAAGTGCAGGACCCAGCACTTAGCCTTGTTGAACCTCTGTCCACTTGCCTTTGCCCATCGACTCATCCTGTCCAGGTCCCTCTGCAGGGCCTTCCTACTCTCTGGCAGATTGACACTTCCCCCCAACTTGGCATCATCAATAAACTTACTAAGGGTGCACTCAATTCCTTCATCCAAACCGTCAGTGAAGACTTACTTAAAAGATGAACTTAAAAGGCCATATTTTACCACACCACTCCACCAATGGGTGCAGAATTTTCCAAAATGTTTCTAAAACAAACAACTTTTTGGCATAATCACAAAAAATAAAGCATCTTTCCATTTCTCAGTGCAAACTCCATTGGGCTCTGACCCTTTCAAGCATTTTATTCTAACAGACCCACACTCCTATTTCTGTCACCACCTTGAAAGCCATCTGCTTCACTGATGTGTCTTGTTTCATTACTGAATAGAATTTCCCTATCTGACAGCACACCAGCAGCAGTTTTGTTCCTCAGGATATGGTTTACCAGTGAGCTATTATCTATGTCTACTCAAGCTTTTGAGATCTAGTCTAGGTTTTCTCCTCTTATTAAATTACTGTAGCAATGTCAGTTATCAAATTGTCATCCCTGTTAAGTCCTTCCACTGTGCATAAATCCATTTTCATACTGCACAAGGCAGAATCAAGCAGCTTTTCCAGCAGTTTACTAGCGGTATGTCTGGCCAGTACTTCAGCTGCATAAATCATCTTATGTCAAACAGATATGAATGAGAGCTTAGGTATATGTATATAGAGAGGAGAAAAGGATAGTAAGGATGCCAGCATTCATTGCTTGTTATTTTATCTGTCTCTTAGTAATAAGGGGCATAATGAAAGGGATGTTTTCCTTCCACAAGTTCCAAAGCAGTAACAGCATAGTTTCCCAGCTAGAAAAGTACCTTTGCTTTAACCATTTTTGAGAACTCCAGTATGAAATGTCAAAATATTTCACTGGTTTGTGCATACCAAAAACAAACTAACAACAAAGCACTTTTTCTTCACTTGTATTTTCTTTTTGTGAATGAGGACTTGTTTTTGGATGTTCCTTTCAGAAGCAAATTTCCTCTCATTTAGATAAGACAATGTTAAGAGCCTTCTTGGGAGATCAGACTCTTGTGACACCTTTACCTGATGTATTTGCCATGCATTGCAGATGCTGAGCTTGAAAATTTATCTACTAAATCCTTGCAGAAGGTCTTTTTTTTTTTTTTTTTTTTTTTTTTCCATTAATTTACACAAGAGAAGGTGATATATAAGACATGCTTTTCCTTGAAAAAAAGCTTAATTGGGTAATTACAGCTGATGTCACTGCCATCGTCATCATCTTGGGTAAAGTTATGTGCAAATTCACACATACAAGTTATTTAAAACAGAGTTCCTCTACAAGAACCAGCTTTTCAGCTATTGAGCAGTTACAGAAACACTTCCCCAATGCCATGCCCTGTAGTAGTGCTATTCACAAGCTCAGCGGATTGTTTGCAAATTCAGCACAGTGAGTCAGTTCCACACCATCCACATCCCCAGGCACTGCCATTGCATACCTGTGGCTTAGCAAAAAAGGTGGCTGCCACACTAGACATCCTGAATGTCCTCTGAGCATGAAGCAAAGCACCTGCTGGGGCTTGTGGAGTGGAAACAGAACTTGGTCTTGACAGCCTCTACTGAAAACAAGAAAAACATTTCTATTTACACACCTCCATTTAACTCTGCATAAAGGCTATAGGCTGTTCTTACATTTGACTCACCAAATTCTCCCTTTTCTTGACAGCGTTCTCCCTGTATTACATTGGTGATGTAATGTGCTAGATCTAGCAAGATCCAAACTGTGACCACACTCCTCGGCCCCATGCCTGGCTTAGCTCTGGACTCCCAGACCCGTGACAGCTCCCCTGCTTTGGCCAGGTCTGGGGACACCGTGCCTCCTGAGATATAGCAACCAATTTTTCACCTCTGTTCAGGCAATCAAAATCTGAAGCTTATCCTGAACACACAAAATCTGGTGTTTCTTTTCTTCATGTGCCATTGTGTGTAAGAGGAAAGAGTGTGGATCAACAGCTGCCTTTAGTCAACACAGTCAATCGGCTTAAGAATGTAATCATCTAGAAAAAGGAAGGGAGGCTAAACTGCTGTCACTTGCTGCTAATAAAAGTTACAGCATTAAGCAGCAGCGGGAGACAAGCTTTTGTTCACTCTGAGTAAGCATTTGGTTCTCTGTGTGCCTTACGCTGGGGCGACACTGTAGGTTGAGAAGGGCTCTTACAACAGAGCAAACTTGGAGGAGAGATTTATTCAACGTGCTACTTACGCTGCCATTCATTTCCAGTGTCCCTGCCAGTTCAGTGAACATTAGAGCTTGAATAAAGCTCCCCTGTCCTCTACCATCTAATTCTACATTGTTAGGCACAAGCCAGTGGTTTTGTTTCTTGGGTTTGGTTGATTTTTTTTTTTTTTTTTTTTTTTTTTAACAGCAGCTGGTTGGGTTTGGCACACTAATTACCGTTGTGTCATAAATTCAGCATAATGGCTGCACTGCAGGACCAAGCAGACAGGCTGTGAGGCAGCAAGCCCTTACTTAAACAAAGGAGAGCTTTGATAAATAGTAATACTAGCCAGGAAAATTATTTAAAAAAATATTTGCAACAAAGTATGGGCTCCGTTACCTGACAGATATCATATTTTAACATGCTTTAACATGCCTTTTCAATATATTATTTCTCTGAATTTATCCTGGGTTGTGTATTTGGAGAGGGTTTTGTCAGATTTACTTCTCACATAGCAAGCACTAGGAAGGATGCTAGAATAATATTTACATGCATAACGGATGAACATTAATTTGGACTTCTGAATTGCCCAGTCAATGTGCCTAAGGACTGACCTGAAAAATCAGCATCCTTGGAGACAGTACTTTCCTGATGTTTCGGGTCTTTGTGTCCTTTCTGAGACCTTCAAGGAGGATACCAGTTTTGCCAGTAACCATGATGTCCACTGTAAGATACAGGAATGGAGTCAAATCTCTTTAGCTAGAGATTGAAGTACCTCCAAGTTACTTCCTTCTGTAGTGCTGCTAATGTTCTGGGATGAAGCAAGAAAACCAGGGCTAGGGTGGCTGACCAAATCTGCAGCAAAAGAAAAGTTCAATATCCAACTGTGAGGCATAAAAAGCTGAAGACAACATATAAAAATGAAAAATATTCTAATTAAAACAACAGCTCTGGTTGACCAACTGGCTACCACTAGTCAGATAAGCTGTTTCTATGAAGAATCCCACATTTTAATGAGATTTCTACATACTTTATAATCTAGGTGAATATTATAATAATGTTACAGCTGTCTACAATGTAGAAGTGAAGATTAACTGAAGCACTTGAATTTGGGGGAAAAAAAAAGGCTGTCCTTCCTATACAGAATGTTAAAAAAAAATAAAAAATAAAAAAAAAAAACATATGTCAGTTTCTCAGTGAACAAAATAAAACTCCTAGACATTAGTTCACCATTTCAAGTTTATTGTTTGTAGCATCATCAATAATTGAGGAGCTGACAGTTTTTTAAGATTTAGTTAAACATCTGTTTCTCTGTTCCTCTGAACCAAGTCCTGCACTCTCCATTCTCTACACACAGCACTTGGGACTATTAAAAGCATTTAACAGCAAGCATTTAATGCGAATCAGCATTAAGTGTATCCAAGACGCTGAGATCAGCCCTTGAAAGAAAGCTAAGTGTGGTATTTCAGATAATGTCGGATGGTAATAGCGGGTGAGCACTGACTTTAATTGTAACTCGCTGCAGTTTGCTGCCCTGTGTGGTGAGAAACTATTGTTTGTGCACATCAGAAGCCACAGCATGCCTCAAACGCCCAGAGGGTGACTGCAAAAGCAGCAACCAACAGCTTCTCGTCTGAGTTATTCCTGATCATGCACTGCTGGCCAGGTTAATGCTGCCCACAAAGGGTGGGCAATGCACCCCACAGTAACACCACGCTGGAGTCCATCCCGTGAGGGATGTACAGCAGGGCTGATGGAATGGGAGAGAGGGTTTCTTCACTTGAGAAGGAAGTTGTTAATTTGTTGCTAGGTATGCAAGTTAAGGCAGGCAGAGGTAAGGCATTGTTCAGCCCAGAAGTTTAGTACTTAGCCTGAGATCCTGAACTGGAAGTGACAGTCTGAGTCTGCAGAGCCATTCAGGGAAGAAAAGAAGAGCAGTCTCTAAGCCTGACAGTTATGTGCCTCTCTGGTACTGTAATACCAGAAACATGTCATGGGATGATTTAAATAGAAAGTGTTCCATTTAATGGGATTTTGGTCACAGTACTGTGGATCTCTTTAGCAGCATAAAATGTACATTTGAAGCACTGCCCCTTTGCCTTAAACTCCTGGCTCGATTTTCTTTGCTAGTGCCTTAATGGCAGGCACATTTTTTTCAAAGGGAGAAATGATCTGCAGCACATATACCACTTGATGGCTTAACATATTGCACTGCTGGCTGCTGAAGGCAAAATACCAACCACTGCCTCTTCTCTTTATCCATGTTACATGCTAATTGATGTAACTGCCAGAAAAGGGAATTAATTACGGGAATGTACATTTAATTTCATTGAATGGAAACACTACACTTAAGACAACCAATAAGGCACATCTTATTAAAAAAATTAATATTTTTTTCTCTGGCTTGCATTTTGGTTCCTCAAACCCCTTGATTCTTTGATCCCTTCTTACTATTCTGAAGAAGGTGAGGCTTCATGTATGAGACCTGGGCTAGGGATAACAAAAGGGGTAAAAAAGATCACAAGAGTAACCAGCAAAGAGGACAGAGGAGGGGAAGGCTGATGGGAGGAGAAGTTGATAGGAAAAGAGTGAAGGTATGTCTCTACATTTCTCATCAGATCATCCTTTGCCATCATATGCCTCAGTTCCAAGTGCAAAATCGAATGATTCACAGAGGAGCTGCCTAGCACCACCTGAGACAACCATGTTAATTCCATTCTACAACCTGCTTTCTTTTTTGAGACAGAAAGCAACCCCAAGAACAGTGCTGAAAGAGAATGGGAAAGAAAGGAAGAAAGGAAGAAAGGAAGAAAGGAAGAAAGGAAGAAAGAAAGGAAGAAAGAGAGAAAGAAAGAGAGAAAGAAAGAGAGAAAGAGAGAAAGAAAGAGAGAAAGAGAAAGAAAGAAAGAAAGAAAGAAAGAAAGAAAGAAAGAAAGAAAGAAAGAAAGAAAGAAAGAAAGAAAGAAAGAAAGAAAGATAAAAAGGAAGGAAGGAAAGAACATGCTCTTTGGGCTGGTCATCATCCTCATAAACAGAAATAAACCTTCATAATCCTACTCTACTCCTTGGTTCCCCTTCAAGACTGATGTTCATTTTTCCTGTGGAAAGCAAATCCTTTAATCCAATTCCTTCTCTGCCCCCTCCCTTCTCCCAGGCAGTAGCTTTTGAAGTGGGGGCCTATTGATATCTTTGTAATTCTCTACTTCCTCAACACCACTCACTGGCTACTATACTCTTTTTGAAGACTAAAACCAGCGCCTAGCTTTCACTCTGTAAACGTTACCTATTGTCTTCCGCTATTTCTGCATATCCATCAAGTATTTGTTAATATTCTTGCCATTAACGAATGCTACGTGGTCCCTTGATTAAACAGAGAAGCTAGTAGTTACTAAATGCTCAATATTTGCTTACAGTGATAACGTCTGAAATTTTGAAATGCAGGAGGAAAGCTAAGTGGGATTGGTATGCAAATAAGTAACATAATCCAAATGTGATATGCAAATTACACTATCTTTATAAAAATGATGGAATTGCCCCATAAATGCTATTTTACAGAAGCACACACATTTGGGGCTAAGGGCAGGGGAAGTAATTCCCTGATAATTTCTGGTCCGAGAAGAGGATCTGCAGCCATATCTCCCACCTTCCTTTTGTTCTTCCCTACTTTCAACATCTTGCTTTTTCTACCCATGCTATATCTGTTTCGCTTTCCCTCCTTTCTCCTAACCCCTCAGCCACAATGGCTGGGCCCCTGCAAACATGTCCCAGCCCAATACATCACTGTGCACACATGCAGCACAAAGCACATCTCCAGCACGTCTCTCACCAGCAGCAGTGAGACAAGTCACCTGCCTGTCCACATGCAGAAGACATCTAAATTGCAGTTCAGCACAGGTCTGCAGGATTCCTTATGAGCCACACTTTTGTCCATTGTCCATAGATAATCTCGTCCTTTTGATCAGTTTTGTTTTGTTCTCTTTTCTTCTCCAGCCCAGTGTCCTTGAACTTGTCTGTCTACCCAATATGTTTTGACTTTCCCACCAAGTGGTTCAGGGGCTAGGTCTCAACTTCCTTGGGAGTCCTGAGCTAATGCTTCCTCCCAACCCTGCAGCCATCCACCCTCCAGCAGAGCAGAAAGGCCATCCTGTAAAGCCAGAGTTATCCTTTATTAGGCATAATAGTTTTTATCAGTGTGCTCCAACATCCCAGCCCTTATAACTTTGCTCTGGCCTCCACATGTCATTGAGCTGAATTGCTAAATAACTAGAATATTTATATATATATATAGTATTTTAGGCTGAAAAAAAAAAAAAAAAGCCTTTTTTTTTTATGTGTTCTGCTCACTAAACAAGTGATCATGCTTCCAAACTGAGTGCAGGCATATTAGCACCACCTTCCACTTTGATGTGCTGATAAGCCTCCTATCTTCCCACTCAGTTTGATGTCTCTCTCTGCAAGACATCCAGATGTGATCGTACACCAAAGCATTTCACATGCTTGTGATGAGCTGCCTCACATACCTCCTCATCACCCCATAGGAGTCCCAGCACCCTGTGGTTGTCCACATGTCCTCTGGTAACAGCATTCCTAAAAAAGGGTATTCCTGGGAGCCACACACAGCTGAGCTACATGTGCTTTGTGTTGGTAACAGTTTTCCATCTTGTCTTTGTCATCAGCAGAGCCCCAGCTGGTGACACTTGCCATTTCCAACAGTGATGCTGCTGAGGGTCTTTGTAGGATCAGTTCTGCATCAGTTGAAACCTTTGTACTCACTTCAGTGGGTGCAGTTTTGACCGTCAGAAAAGGCATGACTGCACTTTGAGGTGTATTTAACGATTCAAAGACTTCCCTCTCTGCGCCATGTAGTTCACCCTCCAACTGCTCTCACTTGAGACCTCCTCTGATTGCTTTTCCTATTCTACTTTAATCTTCTTCCTTATCGACCTCTGTTGTTCTCTTTGATACACCATCTACTTCCAAAGTTTCTCTCTCCTGTTACCCATATTATTTTTTTCTTCTATCTCATGCCAGCAACTGCATTTTCTTGGCCATTGCACAGAAATTCACCTGGGGGCTCTTTTTCAGAACACTTCTTTGAACTTTGTTTAAAAAAATAAAAATAATAATCACAATTCACAGCATTTACTAACACTTGCACCTCTGTACTTACTAGTGTGACACAGATATTTCTCTCCTTAGGAAGGGCTATCAGCAAGAAACCTTACCATCCCACTGAGTTATTGACTTTTTATAGGTCAGCTTTTTTGGCCTGCTTTAATTTACATACTGCCTGCCTTGACTTTCAGTTGAAATCTTGTACCTTCGTCAAGGGGAAATTTCCCTGCCACAGCAAACGAAAAGATTATATATTAGAATGGAATTGTTAGCATGACTTTTCTTAATTAACACTAAGAAGTGATTCAAAAAGTCTTTTTATATTATTAAAGTGAAATTAATGTGTTTTTTGTTTGTTTGTTTCTTTTTTAGCAGTCAAAAGCTGAATTTCATAGGTGAATGACAGGGCAGAATTTCCAAAGTGTAGTAATCTGCAAATTATCCTGTGATAGTCCTGTAAGTGCTACCTTAATCACAAATAGTGCATATTAATGAAGGTCCTAGACAGATGAAAGAGAATGTTAAGGAGTACACGAAGCTTGATGGAATTAATACAGCCGACACTGAGTTGTGCTCAGACTGAGCCAAACAGCTTCAAGCTACATTTCTGCAAGAGGGGGAGGGGGAAATCCCAAGATGACAGATGCCATGCAGAGCAAAGCCCTTTCTAAAGAAAGAAATAAATCATTTATGTACAATATTCACTAAAAACTGCAGGGGGCAAGAGACTGCAGGTTTTACTTTCAATAAGGAAGAAAAATGTATATATAATAAGTGCTCTTGCAAACATACACTGCATATGGAAAGCAAGTTCAGGTAAGAGTCATTCCCAGTGACTGTCTCAAACTTCATAAAGCTGACTACCCGTTTATACTTAAGCAGACAGGAAAAATAAACTCTTAAGGCACAACGCATGACAGCGAAGTGAAGAGCCTCCTTGTGGTGTGATTAATGCAGTTATTATTGGTTACCTACTGAAAGCTGAGGGGCATGCAAGTAGCCATGCCAGTGCCCAGGCCTCCCACCCACTCCTCCAGCATTGCTGCCAGGCTTACAGCACAAATGACTGAGTGATGCTGTGCTTCAGCCACTTCTGGCTGGTTGATTGTCTCTTGAGGGCTATTAGTAGCAGACAGTGTGCAGAGGAGCTCTGGGAGACTTATTTTTCTTCTGATCTTTGGCTGAGTCTCCCTCCTTGGAGATCTTCAAAGCCACCTGGATGTGGTCCTGGGCACCCTGCTCTGGGTAGCCCTGCCTGAGCAGGGGGTTGGAGTAGGTGACCTCCAGAGCTCCCTTCCAGTCTCAGCCATCCTGTGATGCTGTGAATGCAAAGAAGGCACAGCATCTTTTTGGCCCCTTTCCTTGAGTTACACTCTAAGAGGACTACTGCAGCAGAATATCTGGGCGTCTCATAAACCAAATGTAACAGTAGTCGTCATACACATTCTCAGAAGTGTGTTAATCGTCATAAGATATGCCCGTAAATATTTCAAAGAACTGCTTTTTTCTCTAGTAGCATCTGCTCTTTCTAGGGGGGCATTTGTGACTAATGACACTGATTGTACCAATCTCAGTTAAAAAGACAGAGATCATATACGCAAATAATTAAGTGCCTAACCTACAAACATGCCTGCCACGTACATGGAGGCCAGATAGCCCATTCAAAACCCAGATTCCCAGGGGAAAAAACAACCCAGAATGGAAAAATAAGGCAGTGGTTGGCAGGCCTCACTGTGTTGACTGTATTATGCCTTTCTCCTGATGTCAGCAACAGTAGCAGCAGTCAGCCCACCTAAAGACCTGGCTCTGTGTGTTTAAGAGGGTGAAGTCTGGAGGGGCTGTTGGTCTTTCTCAAACATCCTGGCCTTGCATCTGCTGGAGGTAAGGAAACAGGGCCATATCTTATCTCTTTGAGCACTCCCTGCGATAGCTGGTGTGCACATGTTTCTGTCAGCTAAACCCCCAAATGGCTTAATGGCAGGTACATAATAGCCCGTTAGTACAGGTTTGCCTGGGATGCTGGCAGGTGTTTACATGAAATTTTGCCCTGCTTGTCACAGCATATAGGACAGCCGGCACCTGGCAACCTCCTACCAAACAACACATCCTTTGATTGCTCTGGAGCGGTAGCAGCAGCTGCCGCCAGCCTTGTTAAATAAACAACAGGTTCTGCACCTGCTTGAGCAAAGCCCTGAGCTGGCTCCCAGCTGGGCGGTGGGTGCACAGGTAACCCTGCCTCCCCTGCCCACCCTGGCCACAGGGATTAGCAGTGGGGTGCCAGCACCACTTTGTCCTTTGGCTGGGAAGATTTGCCCTGTCCCTCTCTCCAGAGCATGCTGCTGAGCCACAAGACGTAGAAATCTCCCTAATTAGATTTCCGATTTATAGATGGTTCTTGTCACATGCACACACAAACCCCAGACATAAAGGCACAATAGTAATGAGAAAAAATGACTACGGCACAGCATCCAACTGCCTGTCCCTTGTAGAGCACTTTGAAATAGTGCAGAACAGCAATGAGTCATTTCTGAGGAGCCAAAGGCGTAGTGCAGGACAGGGCTTTTTGTCCTCCAGAGGCTGACACTGTGCAAAAGCCAGATTTTTGTTAGGTACAGTCAGCAAAGACAAGGGAACTGTGTGTCCTGGCTGTAGCAGGTGCGATTCTACTCTCAAATCCTGAAATGATTATTTTATCATTCCGCTTTATATCAGGTTTAATTAAATACTGGTGTCTTATTAGATTCTGCACTAAATACACTCGTCTGGATCCACAAACTTATCGAAAGCAGAAGGATTACCGGGGAGAGGGTATCGCTTACCTGCTGCTGGGATTCTTCCCCCTCTGGTTTCTTTCCCTCCCCTGCACACAGTTGAGCAAGATGTTCTGGGAGTGACATGGTGGCTGCTCTTCCAGCCTTCAGCTTGTGGCAGGTGCCTGAAGAGGTTGCACAAAAGACACGAGCAAGTAGAAAGGAATAAATGAAAAGGTCCTTGTTATTCATGTGTAAGACAAAAGCCAGTGTAAGAAAAAAAATAATTACAAGCAACAAGAGTGGAATTCAAGGTGAATGCTAGGAAAAACAACAAATAAAACAAGCAAACAAATGAAAAAACAGGTGATAAAAGATCAAGACGGTCCATTTAAAAGATGTATGATACTTAGTTTGAGGCAGTGCTCTGAGAGCAGAGAGCCATGCTAATTGGGCTCCGTTCTTTTGATCCACAGAGCAGACTTCCTCCATTTAGATGTTTTCTTGAGAATTAAAAGGCAGAAAAAACTTAGAGGCAGCTTTATGCCAGTTTTAACACACAAACACAGAAAGGACCATCTGTTGGGTCTTTCAACTACAAGAGAGATGAAAGGGAAAAGGTGAAACAGGAGCACTGCATCTATTTTGTAGTCGTGTATCCACCCAGGCATATGGATATATTAACTGCGTTTTGGCAGCATTAAATTCCTGATAGAGACAAGTTGTTTGTTACTAATCGTCCACAGAAGCAAGCTGGCAGAGCAAATCCCCTTCATGCAGTCATATGGAGCTTCAGGTCTAAGAAACCAGTAGTGATAATCAAGAGACTATTATTTGCATTTAACTATTTTCCAGTAAATTGCTATCAGCCCAGTTTGCAAACACAGCTGATAAATACAGTAAATGCTGTTGAATCCCAACTACGCAGAAATGCCTGCATGCCAGCAGTGGCCACAGCCTCTTCTTTTGCTCTGCCTCTCAAACATCATGGTGCCACAATCACTGCAGAACTCCACATTTTTAATAGAATCCCTATTAATTACACATATGAGCGACAAAAAGTGATTACACTGAGGAGAAGTGAGGGCTTCAGTTTAACTAGTTCTGAGGAAGTGTAACATTTGGCTGTTTGTGTGATCACGTTGCCTTCTAGTGGCTGGCCCCAGCACCCTCGTACCAGGAAGATTTCACGATGCTCTTCCTTCCCTGAAACACAAATGCATCCAGGGTGCAGGATATATTCTTCACTCCTCCTAGTAAAGGAACAAGGCTCATACTCTGTATTGCTTAGGAGGCAAAAAAGTGCCGTCACCAGTAATTTTTGTAATGACACACATTACTGCTTGTTTTGAGTGCCTCCTAGGAAAAATGTTTTGCATCTGTTTTTAGTACTCGACAACCTGTAACAAAGCAATGAGTTTATCATCTCATGGTGCTGAACAGGCCTGCCTCTCCATCTGCAGGAGCAGAGAGAAATAAAAGACAAATAAAGAAGAGTGAAGCAATTTCTTTCAAAATACTGATCACACAACACCATGTGGTGAAACAAAGTAGGACTGGAACTACAGGAGAGCTTGGGGAAGAGGCCAGCTGCAAGGGTAAGCTCCATTTTAGCAAGTGGAGTGACAACGGGCATCGAATCTGTCAGCAGATGAAGGAATGGAGAAATCAGGAGAGAAGGAGGGATGATGCAGCCAGGTGGGGCAGTCGGCCCAGCCAGATATGCAGGAGGAAGAGTTCCCTGGGAAGGCAATTAACTGAGAGTGCTCTGCAGGGGTGGATCCTAAAACGCTTATCTGCAAATGCAAAGAAAGTCATTACAAAAAGAGGAATTAGACATAACTGCAAGGAAACACTGACTAAGCTACATCACTGAAAGAGGGAGCCACATGAAAATGGCCAAAGATATGGACTATTTAAAGAAACACAGATACAGAATACATTTTTTTTCCTCCTTTGATGTATAAAATTAAGGCTGGGGCAGGGGGCAGAAACAGAGGTTGGACACAAAGAGCAGAGGGAAAGGAAAGAGAATTGCAGCTGAAATTTTAAAGCAGAAGCAAAATCTTTAGAGGAACAAAGACTGGATCGTCAGCTCAGAGGGTAAAAGAAAATGTGGCAGTAAGTGAAATGTAGGAAGCCTGTTACTAGAGTTCTGAAGAAAATGAAGACAAAATGGCATGAAATTTGAAGGAAAGACCTACAGCTGTGCAGATTACAAGGAGCAAGTGCTCAGTGACAGACAGCATGGGCCTGGAGAGGAGCACAGCAACTGATGTGGTGGGCAATTTTTAAAAATTCATCCCCACACACACACACTTCAGCCAATAACCACTTTACTATCTCAGGAGAAACGGTCAATTCCTCAGTGTTGAGGACTGCTGATTAACACAGCTAAGGAAACAAACACTCAAGTCAAAATGGGATGTCACCCATGTCAAAATGGGATGTTGTAGGCATGTACAGAACAGCATTATATAAGAAGTTAGATTAGACTCTTGTAGCACTCTCTCTTGGCTTCAAAATCTATGAATATACTTGTAACACATGGCTGTGTCATTCCCACCTGTTCTCCAAAATTCGGCACTTGCACACATTGCATACATAATGGCAGAAAAAAGGAGCATATACGTGAGCAGAAACTGCTTTCAGTGCAATCTGCATGAGATAAACATGACAGAGATGAGTTCAGCACACAAATACACCATGCAAAACCCAAGACTGTTTCATCTATTCACAGCTCCAAGTTCCGACTCTTGGGGAACTGCCAGTTCGAAGACAGTATATATATACATATATTCTCATCTTCCCTGAACATCAAAGCAGCAGAATTGGTGGATATACATTTTTTCCTTTCTCAAATCTATTTGTTATAGAACTACTGATCTGAATCTCATGCAAAGTATGAGAGAATTGATTGGTATACATTTAGCAACCCTTAACCTCTCTTTTTTTTTTTGTAACCTAATCATCAAAAACAAGAGGCTCCTCATAGCTGTGAATTTATATATGGTAAGACTGCATAACTTATGATCTTTTTCTCAAAAAGATTATTACCCAAGTAAGTTATGAACCTTGTAGAATATTCCTTCCTGTCAGTCCAGTGAAGGAACAGATTCATAGAAAACTCAATTTAACCTGCTAATTGACAGATTTTTACACAAAAGGCCATCAGCCACCTTTTATCTGTTGTTACATTCTTGGGCAATGTCACACTGCATAAGTGCAGAATTTCTTGAAATGCACAAATATAATATTTTGGAATTGTCACCAGCATAGTTAAGTCACAAAAAAAAAAAAAAAAAAAAAAAAAAGAAGTGTTAAAAATGTTGATAGCAACTTCATTTTGGTTTTGATGCTTTGAGAAAGATAGTACTGTTTTCTAATGAAATTCTGGTAAAGTATTAGAAAAAGAAAACACCCCAGACTATTGTAATCACTGTGGGTCTTCTGACAAGATGATCCTGCAGGTAATAAGGAACATGGACACCAAGCCTGTAGGAAGCATTTTGCTGAAGCAGCCAACACCTTTCAAGCGCAGTGACTTGAGAAGAAAGTGTTTTAACATACAGATAAAAAGAGCTAAGCTGTGCTAAACAAGCAAATATGTTTGGTATAGAGTGACTAATCACTGCAACAGTGGCTCACTAACTAAAACACCACCTCACTCAAAAAACAATAAACTTATCTGTAAACTTGAGAAAATTATCCAGCTTCAAACAGCAATTCCTTATTCTTCAGGAATGATCAAAACCTCCTCCTGCAATATTTTGATAAGTCTGATAAGGCAAACATATTTATATTTAATAATTCTACAGTACAATCTTTCCAGAAACTCACAGGGTAGGTCAAATTAACTGTATTCATGAGACAGCTTGAAAGTAGAAAAGAAAGTGGAGTTTAGATTTTAAATATAAAATTACCAGGATTCATTTAGATGAAGTTGTGCCAAGGGAGAATTCAAAACGTCTTTAGTATTCTTCAGGTTCATCATAGCATATTGTATAAAAATCAAAATACCTTTTCCTTAATCTTCGAAAAAAGATTAATAACCAAGGTAGGCAACGTGGAACAATATTAGCATTCATGTCTATGAATTCAGATATTCACACCACCATTCTGCATTTTTAACTTAATTTATTTAAAGGAAGAGAAAAATAAATGCTGGATATTTTACATCAGCATCCCCAGCTATGTTACACAGGCACATGGTTTCCTCCCCTTGTGGATGCAGGAAAAAGCTTTTTGTTCCCAAGTAGGAAGCTCCATTTTCCAGCATATACAGAGGTACAGCCACTATGCAGCTCAGTGTGTATATAACACTTCATTATTATTCTTTGCATACTGGCACCAAAACAAAAATCAGTCTCCTGGTATCCTGCCCCTGGAACCACATTAGCCTGTCTATTTGCAAGCAATGGGAAGTTCATCACAAGAACATAAACTGCCATCTTAGATTCAGAAACAACATAGCCTGAGGATGACGGATTTCATATGAGGTTCCCTAATCAAGAAGCCTTTCTGGGAGGACTCCTATTCTGAACAGGGGGAGCCAATTCATCCATTTGCTTGATTTTAACTTAGTCACTCACTCTGAATTTGATGTGTTAAAAGAACACCATGTTTAAAAATAAAATAAATAAATAAATAAATAAATAAATAAATAAAATGAGGAAATCATTGGTTATGTCTACATGGCTTTTTATGTACTGCCATTACCTTATTCTGCTTGTATTTGGAGTTGGCTAGAAGCAAGCAAGCTCAGAATGAAAGCTAGACATGCTTGCAAATGGTGGGTTGCAAATGGTGGGCCCAAGCTAACAAGCGTTACTGAGAAGCAGATTTTTTTGTTGCTTCGGGTTGGCAAGACATTGACATGGCTATGTAGCTTCCAGTAAGACGGCATCAGTGAAGAAAGCACATGCCTGCTCAGGGCATGTACAGACAATTTTCACAGACTGGGGGAAAAAGAGAAGGAAACCAGAGGGTTTTACTCATTGCAAACAACAGACTTGGTGCCCGTGCTGCCATCACCTGTCAGCAGAGTCAGTTTGCCACTAGTAAGGAAGCACCAACTAATGCTGCTACACCATGCCTCAGTGAGCACGGCACCCTGTGACAGCTTTCAGAGTCAAAGCTCCATCCTTGCGCAGCTCCCAGGCAGCCCAGCAGTGCCCCACATCTTCAGAGGCCATGTTTGCAAAGCTAACAATTGGCTTATGATTAGTCTTAATTTTCCCCTATTAGCCATACATTTGGTCTCTTCTTTTACAAATACTGTAATTAAGGTGAAGTAAATGCTTAGCAATCCTGATTTAGAATAATGACTTATTATTCATTCCTAATTGCTGCCCAATCCTCATCATTTCCTTGGAACATCTACCTGTTCAGATCGAGTTTTAAAGGCAAGAACAGGAACAACCACTTGGGACTTCAGACCACTGAGAACAGGGCAGGAAAAGGTCCACTGGAGTCAGAGGAGGTGGCAGTGCAAGACAGCTGCAGTACAGCCAGAACAGACACTCCACCACCATGCCTTTGCTTCTGCCTGGAAATCCCGTAAGTGTAACACCAGCTCCGCATCCAATGTTCCAAAAAAAAAAAAAAAAAGCCACTTTGGAGTGTGAGACACCGCATGTCAGAAGTGTAACGTGAAGCATATGTTCATGTTTTCCTGTTAAGACAGAGTATTTCACATTTCATTTTTTTATATATACTTTAGATTAAAGATGACTCTATTGTACCAAAATATTGGCAGCTGCTTTCCAGCATGGAAGACTGCCTTCCACATTCAGTGAACTCTCCATGCTTCTGACTGTAAAACATTTGAGCAGCCTCCTGGATATTGATGTTCATTACCTGTATGGTTTGCGTAACAGACACGCAAACAGCCCAATCAATAATATCAGTTCATATTGACTAGCTATTCCTGCCCTGAAATAGGAATGTCAAGCTTCAATTGATTCACGTTCGTACACTGTGTAAACATAATTTTAAATTAAACATGTACAAGATAGAGCACATACTATTATTACCTTGCAGAGTAGCCCAGGGGATGTACTGTAGCACAAAGCCACTGTACTAGACAGAACTAGTCAATAAACATAAGGTATAACGTGCCATGTAAATATCCCATAAACTCCAGCTGCTGCCACAGAGGCTCAGCAATAGTTTGCTCTTGCACTTGCACCAGCAGCTCCCTGTAAGCTGCAAGAAGGGCAGGTGGATAGGGCACAAAACACAGCCAGCCAAGGCAGGGCTGCCCAGGAAGAGAAACTAATGCTGCAGCTACAAACAATAGCTACATGACCATTGTAATGCCAGTTCAAATGGTAAAAATGAAAAATAAATAAATAAATAAATAAAAATCCTCAGATCAAAGAACTAAGAACTAAGAGTAGCAACTCTCCAGTTTCATGAACAGGTTTCACTGACACTGCACTGGTGATGGGAAGGACCATATTTTATCCATCAGCACCCTGATGCTCCAAGATCTCTGTGCCCTACATTTTTATCTATTGAGGGCTCATCAGCTAGTGTTTTCAAGGAAAAAAAAAAAACAAAAAAAAAACAGCTCAATGAAGAGAAAAAAAAGATACCGTAGAGCAGCTGCAGCTATAATTGGCTGAAGGGCTAACAAATGACCTAATATTCTTCTAGCTAGGATTTATCCAGCTGCTCACTGTTCTGATTAAATAGGACTAATCCATCACATGAAAATTGCTTCTCTGAATCAAGAAATAAACTTACCTGATTCTTAATTTTTCTTTAATTTTATTATTAGAAGATAAAGTTCTGCTTCTCCAAATCTAATGTTTGTCCTAAATTATTCATGGATAATTTTGTAAATTAACACATAGACCTACTCCCATAGAGCTCTCTTATGAAGCTGCTGTATCTGATCTTTATTTAAAGCTGGGAATTAAAACAAATCTCAAGACAAACCACCAAAAATCCCTGACTTCTCTATCAGTGAATATATTTCATAGAAGCTACCGAGTTTTTTTTCTAGTATTTGACCTCTGAAATAGAAAGCTACCACAGTTATAATTAGCATTTGATTGATCACAGTACATACATATCAGTTGTTCCACTTCTGATAAATGCTTTGCATTCCAAAATAAATATGTCCAATTAAATTGTAATCGGTATGAGTTTTTTTTTTTTTTTTTTTTTTTTTTTGAAGTAATTTAGTTCTCTTCATCAAAAGCAGTATAAAAATAACATTAAAACTGATTGAAGCTTTGGTAGGAATGTTTTCTCCTAGGCACTGCCTTTATACTGGTGCTGCTGTCCCAGATAGGAAGAAACAGTTGGTCCTTCACAGGCAAAGAATTTATAAACATTTCTAGAGGGCTACTATGTTAAATCCTAATTATTTTATTTATGTAGCTGCAAATCTCATCCCTTGCTCCTCCCAGCCTGAAGCGTTACCAAAGGTTCACTGGTCTGCACAGGGCACCTCATTTCAGTCCTTTCTCCTAATCAACTTCTAACTCTCCTGTCCTTAAATTCTGGCTGGCAGACAACCACTCTTTTCCCCTAAACATTCCAGTGTGAACATGCCAGCCACATACTAACATCTTCTGGTCTTCTTCTACCACAGTAATGGAACATTTTCCATATCATCTTCGTCATTGCAACAGCTTTCCTCATCCTGAGGAGACTAATGATTTAAAGCCCTGACTGTGCTGCTATCATAAGAACTAAAACATTTGCTATCAGATAATACACTACAGGATGTTATACATCCTTGGCTAATGTCACTGTGCTTCAGTCAGCTTTATAGTTCTACAGCTAATACACATCCCTTTAAAAGTACAGGAACTTCCAATTACAGATATTTATTATGAATCCACTTAATGAGCAGAATTTTCTTTTTCCAATGACATTTGCAAAAGCTGATTTCCAACACTGGAAATCTTTTTGTATTGAAATACATGACAAGTCCTTCCTATAAAGTCATTCAATAGCTTAACATGCATACAAACAAGCAAAAAAATATTCACCGTGGCAGCATTTCCTTTTCCCAGTTACTCAAATGATCCCCATCAATATTGTGTTTCACTTCTGCTCCATATGGCTGAGGTTATGTTTCAGTACCTTGCTCCCAATCAGTTAGCTTCAGTTCTGGGACAGCTTCACCACTGAAATCAGGAAAGAAAATGAAAATACTGAAAAGTTCTTCAGATGGGACTGGTGGAAGGGACCCTTAAAAGAAATAAAAGTAATAATTAGAAAAATATAAAGACTGAAATGCTTATGATCTAACTTCCAAGAAGTTTGTTGTTCATTTGCAATAAAAAATGTGGTTTAGCTTCCAAAGAAAATGAACAGCAAAGCTGTAACGTGACTGATATTTCACCAGATGGCAATATCAGAAATGGGTTTTATGAGATCAAACTGGCTAGACAAAACATTAGATTTTGGTGGAATGATGTTTGTTGGATCTGACAGAGTACCTTCTACAAGGTGTACATCTCAAAATTAGGAAAGTTCATTGTTTTATGCTCTTCAAATCAGTAATTGCAAACTTACTACCTACAGTTTGTAAGTATACAAAAAATCAAAAGAGTCAAAGAGTGTCAAAACATTTATTCCTAAGTTTTATTTATAACATTGTTAATGAATCAAGAGTGTGAGTTTTGGGAAAAAAAAAAAAAAAAAAAAAAAAAAAGCGACCTTGCTTGATCTGCTTTCCCCGCTGCTCAAAAAAGAAGGCAAAAAAAGAGAAGATAGTATTAAGAAAAGGTGCTACACACATTAAGTGTGAGTGAATGTTTTTACTGAAATAGCTGTTTATAGATATGGTCCTTTAGCAAGAAATAGAGATTTGAACAACCTACTGACTTGCCTTGGGGACCCAATCACCAACCAGTTCATTTCAACATTTCTGACATTTGGTCCTTAACTCTTTCAGACATCTGGGAGCCCTTGGGACTGGGCCTGCCTCACAGAACAAGACAAGCAGCAGCAGTTCCAGCGAATGGGTTTCTCCCAGGCAGAGTGAGAGTTTTCTAGTGCTAAAATTGGTGGTACAGGGTCAGCTCCCTGCTAAGATCACTCCTGACTTGTCATTTTCATCTCAAGGCTTACATGAAAACTGTGCTCTGTATAAGGTTCTGAAAAGTTGATCTAAAAAGAAATGTCAAGGCTTTTACCTATCATAAGAAACAGAGGCTCGTAAAATTGTGAGCATTAAGTCTTTTCAGTCAAGTGAAATAGGAAAAAATAGGTGTATCTAAAGGTTTTAGGAAACACAACCGAATTTGACATCTTGGATACCTGAGTACTTGCAATAAAGTGTCAAATAGAGACTAATGCATACTTATATTTTACTAATTCCCTGGTTTCAATAAATCCAGTATAATAAATAATAAATAATAAAATTGACAGATGCTCTATTACCTACTCAAGTGATTCATGAAGGGGCTGAAACAGCAGTGCTGCAACAGGATATGCCATCTGTGCTGGGATTTATTTATTTAAAACAAAAAAAAAGAAAAAAAAAAAAAAGAACTGACTGGTCAAGTAGCAGTGACAGAATATGAAACAAGGAGCTTGTTATTTTACCTACAGAAGTAAGATAATTACCAGACTTGGTTACTATCTCTCTATCCATTGTATATCTAGACTGTTGTTTCACAAATAAAGGGAAATAAATAAATAAATAAATAAAGTTTAAAGCAAAATCAGATTTTTTTAATCTCCACTTGAAATTATGTTAATTGGCATGCATTTTTAATGACAACATTTGCAGAGAGTAATAAAAAGTCAGCAGGATCTACACATGGATAAATAACAACACACTAATGATAATTACATAAACCTTCTGTGTAGTGACATGTGGGTCAGGAATTGAATTTGCACTCTCAAATTAAATCATCTATCAGGTTCCCACATAATCAGTAACAAATGTCACCAGTAGGTTTCCTTCTCCCGTGTTCAGAATGTTCTTGTACATCTCTTAGTTAACACCTGATAGAAGGTTATGTTTCAAGGGCAAATCTTGACACCTACTGGTACTCAATGGGAGTGTTGATTGCAGAAGTGTAACATTTGAATTTCAAAAAGAGTTTATTGCAGAAACTTAGAGAATGTAATTTCTATTTTATAGTTAGAAATTTAGAAGGTCAACTGTGTTTTTGAGAAAAACGAGCCACTTAAATACATGTGTTTATGTTTACATACTGGCATAACTATCCTGCTGAAATAGGAACTTATAGTGGGTGCCTTTGTCAATGAATATTTAAAGACTGAGACTGAGTGAAGAGTTTCTGAATTAGCACATTCCTGAAATCAGGCCAAGTAGGGAATGTTTGAAGTCAATGGAAACATATCTTTCAATTTTAGAGAAAATAATCTTTTTTTATATATATATATACACAACATATATAATGGGATATGCTTTCTTGTCGTTACAGAATATGCTGACAAAGTAGCTGAAAATAATTCTCCTGAGATCATAAAAACCTGGTGTTTCCAAACAGGACTTTATCCTCTGCTAACAGAAAGCATTTGGCAGAATAAGTCACGGAACATGGGCTGTTTGAGAGCTCTAAAGATATTATCTGCCCTGCCTGCCTTGCTCTAGGTATGGGGCGGGGCAAGGGTTTTCTTACAATGCCTATGGTCCTAAGCTACTCTATCTATTAAAAATAAAATCTAATCACATACCTGAAGAACTGAGCATAATTCACTGCATTTTGGTATTAGGGGGCTTCAGGGTGTCCTGCATTGGAGTAGGCCATGAGTTGCCCTGGTCAGGCTGGGTCTATCTAGCACTGAAACTGGTGTGAGCAAATGCCCACCAAAACTTCCATATCGAAGAAGTACTTGGTGTCTTTGCTCAAATGTAAGAAAAAAGCAGCTACAAGGGAGCAGGAGACATGGGAAAACACTTGCAGGAAGATGCATGGGGGAGCTGCAGGGAAGGAGACATTTTTGGGGCCACCCATACTAGAGTACAGACAACCCTGAGGAACTGCAGCCTGGGGTGAGGGGCATCCCTGAGGGACTGTGGCCATGGGTGAACCTCAACGGAGCAATAAGCATGGAAGGAATAGAGAGGATCTGAGCATGACAATAATAAAAATCATAATAAAAAATAATAAAAATAAAAGTAATTTGAGATTGAGAAGAGACTGAAGGTGTTTTTTTTTTTTTGGTTCGTTTGTTTTTTACAGTAAAGAAAAAAGAAGGAAAGTGGATTACTTCTATGTTTGTTTGCCTAGCTATGTTCCATCCTCACCAACATCTGAATCTGAAGATGGTGCAAGTTGGCAATGTATTAAATCAAGTAAAATTTCTCCCTGTTGAGACTGCTTTTCCCATGACATCTCTGCCTCTTCATTTGTAGTTGTTGAAGTAGAAAAGATCTAATGAAATGTTCTGTCAAATACGAGTTATACATTTGCGCTGGTGGTGAATCCACCACAACTCTTGACACCTCAGAAGCTCTTTCAGTTTCCTGTCATTGTTAAAAATATGTATTTTAAATTGTCCCATTTAGCTTCCAACCACTAGATTTTGTTTCACCTTCATCCAATAGAATGACCTAATGTTCCATGTACGAGTCACTTTTTTAACTATTTTCAGTATTTAGACACCATGAACTTTCAGAGTCTTTTATTTTCCTGTTTTCTATTTTTAATCATTCTACAGTTATCTGGCAATTTCTCACCAATTTTTCAGAGCTATTCATTAGTTACAGGCACCAGACTTGGTGGATTTTAGTACTAAAAGATATAATACAATCTCTACAATCCAATTTAAATTTAAACAAGACAGTCTATTGCCAGCAAAAGAGACACTAATTTGTAAAATTCAGTCTATTAAATTTGATGGAAGGGTAACACAACCTTTTTAACTCAGTGTCTTTTTAACTTTGTGCTTTCTAATTTTACCTTGGACAAATATGTATTAAACTGATATGCTGTTACTCAGTTTTCATGGAGAAAAAAATAATCCTCCCTCCCCCCCCCTTTTTTTTTATTCATAGATAGTGTAGGTACACAAACAGTGGTGAAATTGTGGTGTGTTCATGAAAGTTAAGTTGTATTTTTGAGAGTTCAGTATGATTCTCAGAAAGGATAAAAAAAAAAAAAACAAAAAAAAAAAACAGGGTTAATTATGTGCAATATTAATTTAAGTGCAACATGCACTTAAAGTTAAATAATGGGAAAATGTAGGCAGACAAATATTTCAAACAAAATATGAAGAATTAACATTTTCTTCCCAGAATAACCCATCCACTTTTATTTTCTATTAAACTAGCTATATTAAGTATGTATAGATCATTAATGTTGTGAAAGGAAATGCATAAAATCTGGTAATATAATGAAACAACTCTCACTCTTTGGATATTTATTGATAAGGTCAGAATGCAATCAGAATTACGTCTGATTTTGAGAAGTTAATTTTATTCTGAATTTTTAATTCCATATAGCTTGATAAACTTGAGAAGTCCAGGTTAGATTATGTAGAGTGGACTAGAAAAAAATAAATAAAATGAAAAAAGATGTGATTATTCAAACAAAAGATTGCTTTATATATTTCAGCTCCATTTAAATAATTTGGAATCCAGCCGCCTCCCCCATAGCAAAAACAAGGCATCAAAAAGAGGAAAAAATAATGAGGATGTTTGCCTCGTTCAGAAATGTGCTTCAGGAGAGACTGATTTGGAATTATTAACAATTACAGTGATGAGGTGATGCAAACAGAATTTTAAGTTAAATTATTTCAGTCCTAAAGTCCTGTGCCTTTTTGTTACTTCAGAGCAAGCTTTATTGAAATTTACAGATCGCTGACCTGTGGATTGATTTTCAATTTTAACAACACAATCTTAAACAAACTCAATTTTACAAGCATTATTCCGATTCCTTCTCTTTGATATATAGTGTTCAAACTGATGATTTTTACCAGAAATATCACTTGAGCACTACACATAGATACCTCTTAAGCATACTGATCATACCTTGGAATCCTCCTCACCAACTGTTCCAAACAGGTATTTTCATAGATCCAGCTGGAATTTTCTGACCCTTTTGCAAGCCAGCATTTTCTTCTAATGAAAAAGAATCACAGGCAGGGCAAATATATGACTCCAGTATGGAACTGGGATGTGGACAGGGCACCACTGGAACCAGTAATTTTGATGTAAAACTTCCTGACCACGATTGACAGATTGTATAATGACCATGAGAGCAAATTCATTGTCTTATATAAACTGAGTAACTATCCTAAGAAAAGACAGAAATTGGATGTTCATCAAAGGAAGCTTTCTTTTTCTTTCTTCACTGAATGTTCCTTTGGCAGAAATGGTGAATATGTGCTTTCACATAGCTCACATAGGTCAAAAATAACTATCCTGTTGGGACTTGTGAGATTGCATATATAGCTTTGTTTGTTTGTTTGTTTTAACTGAGAAACAAGCAGAAGAATACCGAAAAACTAAATAGTGAAAAACAGGAGGAAAGGTAGACAATGAGAACTAATAACTAGGAAGATTTCTGCTTATATATAGTGATCATTAATTACTAATAACTACAAGAATAATACTATTTGCTTTACTGTAATAAAATTTTAATGTTAGAAGGAAATGATTTTATTTTATTTTTTAATTTTTGATGTATTTTTCCATCTGACAGCTTTGAGGACACAAAATTGCATTAACAGATCAAACAAAGCTGGTATATGGCTCACACGTATTGTCATATACTGAAGAATCCTTTTCAGAGCACAGAATAAAGAGTCCAAAATAAACACAAGAGTAAAGGATAGTCCTGCATTGTGTTTAAATGGCAAAGGTTTTGTTGCAGGGAGGCTGCAGGGGTGGCCTCCTGAGCAGAGCCCAGCAGCAGCCCCATGTCAGATGAGAGCCAGCTCCAGCCAGCTCCAAAATGCACCCGCCGCTGCACAGAGCCAAGCCAGGGAATGACATTGGTTGGGCTTCTGGGAGAGCAGATTTAAGGAAGAGAAAAACAAAACAAACAAACAAACAAAAAACACCCACAAACAAAAACCCTTCTATGCAACAGCAGCTGCGAAAGAGGAGTGAGAAGCAGCCCTGCAGCCTCCCAAGTCAGTGAAGAAGGAGGGCAGGAGGTGCACCAGGCGTGCAGCACAAGTTCCCCTGCGGCCTGTGGGGAGGCCCCTGGTGGAGCAGGCTGTCCCCCTGCAGCCCATGGGTCCCACATGGAGCAGATCTCCACGCTGCAGCCCCCCCATGGGTGGAGGAGCCCCCGGTGGAGCAGGTGGATGTGGCCTGGAGGAGGCTGCGGCCCATGGAGAGCCCCCACAGGAGCAGGCCCCGGGCCGGAGCTGCAGCCCATGGAGAGGAGCCCACGCAGGAGCAGAGGGTCTGGGGGGAGCTGCTGCCCAGCCGTGGGGGACCCGTGCTGGAGCAGTTTGCTCCTGGAGGATGGACCCCATGGTACGGAGCCGTGTGGGAGCAGTGCTTGAAGACCTGCTGCCTGCGGGCAGCCCCCGCAGACTCAGTTTGGGAAGGACGGCATCCTGTGGGAGGGACCCCACGTGGAGGAGGGGCAGAGAGTGACCTTGACGGAGCGATGGAGACAAAGTGTTAGGGACTGACCGCAGCCGCCATTCACCGTTCCCCTGCATGAGGACATGGAAGAGGGGGAATGGAGGGAAGGTGGTTTAGTTTTTTTTTTTTCTTTTCTTTTTTTTTTTTTTTATTTTGTTTGGTTGGATGGTTGGTTGGTTGGTTTGTTTTGGTTTCTCAGTGGTCAGGGGGACAAGGTGGAAGAGGGTGACTGGGGGGAAGTTGGTTTTAGTTTGCTTTTAGTTTCTCACTGTTCTAATCTTCTAGTCATAGGCAATAAACTATATTAATTTCCTATGGTGAGTCTGTTTGCCTATGACCATAATTGTTAAGCGATCTCCCCATCCTAATCTCAACCCTTGAGCCCTTTTCATTGCTTTTCTCCCCTTTTTCCTTTGAGGAGGGGGAGGGGGAGAGTGGTTGTGGTTGGAGTTAGCTGTCTAGCAGGGTATACCCTCTACTGTCCATGGGGCACGTTGAGACCCACACTGGGTACCTCTTTAAAACAAAAACTCATTTAAGAATTTTCATCACAGTATACCCTTACATCACAATCATCACAGTCTTCACAAAGTCCACTTACACCAAAAAAAAAAAGAAAAAAAAAAAAGAAAGAAAGAATTCATCACACTAAAATAAACGTAACATCCTCACAGCACCATCAAAGTGGACAAATTACATGCATTCAATCCCTCATCTCTTCACCACATTATTACAATGCATTCTTCACAATTACTCCTTTATTAAATTCTTTGCAACTATTAAGTTCTTAGACAATATCCAGTCCATGTTTTGTTTATTATTTCTCTCAGTTACCATCCTTATCTCAAATTCCTTAAGCCCTACATAATAGCAGGCCACATCTCTATTTCCCGCTTGAGAATATGTGTGCTGAGCTGCTGAATAACTACTGGGAAACACAACGATGAAGAGATGATGAATAAAAACTACAGCTATATTAATCTTACACTAACATCTTTGCAACAAAACACAGTATCAAGTGATAGAAGAAAGTCTATATGCTCAAGATGAAAAGACTAAAGCATTTCTTTGCATAGATTCTACCCCATGCTTAGGGTTACTATATTATAGCCTGAGATTTTCAGTCAAAAAGAGTATCTACAGTGCATGTGCAGTGAGTCTGGTAAACCAAGGATACATCAAATTTACTGATGGCCCAGTTATGCCCATAAATGTGATGCATCTCAGACTCTGTATGTTTGCGCTTTCACACCTAATCTATGCGACTCATGTACAGGAAATAAATCCTATACATCTTGACAGACTCCTTGTCTGCTTCTATGATTGTAAATTAAGAAGCATCCAGGACTTTTGCCAGCACTTAAACATGATCATGTCTGCTTATAAAATATTGGAATATCCTCTGCAGAGATTCTGGCACGTGCTGAGAAACACCATTCCAGGAAATTCTTGAGGATGGTTCTCACGTCAGAGCAGTCCGAGCATCATTCCCAGAGGAGTACCCATGCAGACACCTAGTTTTGCAGCTGTGAGAGTTTATTAGCAGAGATATGAGCTGAACTGTGCCAATTAGCCTTGGAGCTCACAGGCATTCCCAGGCATGGTTAATTCAGTAGCTCAGATGGAGCCAATATAACCTGCTGGGTAGCAAGAGATTTTGGGGACAGTCTGCCAGTCCACTAGGGTAATGCTTTTCAGCAGAAAAAAAGAGGACTTTTTCTGATAGATATGCTTTCTAACTAGGATGTAGTGTGTACGTGCAACATATCCAAGTACTCAAAGAGTAATAGTGATTAGTAGCGCCCACTCACTTTGGGACAGTTTATGTCCTTTTGTGCTGTGTAACACAGCTGCATTTCCCATTACTACAGTGTAAATACTGTGGATCCATTTGCATGTTAGTGGGAGGATAAGCATAAAGTATGTTAAAAACTTTGGGGTTGTAAGCAGGCAGACAACTAAATAATAATAAAAATATAAGAAAAAATTATTATGTATTTCATCATTGATCTTAAGTGTAAGAACATCTATAAACCCCATACTATTTAATAATAACGTTTTGTACCTACTAGCAAAGGGCTTCTTTTTGTTCATTTGTTTTGGTTTTGAGACACAAACAAGCAGTGTTTAATTTTATAAATGTCTGCTTAGTATTTATTTCTTCACTTCTGCATCTGCCAAAGCTGAGACCTGTCCTGCTTGGCAGAATGATAGAGAATTTATTTATTTTCTGCAACAGCCACTTCTTGGCAAAGTGACAGGGGTCATTACTGCACTGGGCTGATAGCAGCAACCACAGCATTTGTTTTGCTGCACTTTGTTTGGATGTTCAAATCTGGGGTCCTTCTATATATGCATTCCAGTTCCAAATAAATCCCAATAAGCAAAAAATCAAAACATAACAATAATCACCACTGGATTTCCTTTTCTTTTATTTTTTTTCTTATTATTTTTTTTTTCTTTTCTTATTTTTTTCCCCTGTATATATGCTTTGAATATGAATATGTTACAGACAACAGTTTTTATTTTGTACACTTGTTCTGCTTTGGAGGTGGCCCCAAACCACGTATTAACATTGGTTAAAAAGTTGTGTTTTTGCAGTGGAAAATTCCACTAAACTTGCATGTTCACAAGTGGTTGTACAGGCATAACGGTGGCATAGCTGTGGGGAGTATGTTAAGCAGATAAGGGGAAAGTCCCACTGTCCCAAAATAAGGAGGATAGTTAAGAAAATCAAGACAAGCAGTGTGGAATCTATAAAAACAAAAATCACAGGCCCTCTAGTCACAAGAGAAAAAGGAAAAAAAAAAAAAAAAAGAGGAATTAACAGTTGGTCAAATAAAATTTTACGTATGGTATATATATATATATTCATATATCTCCTGAAAAGATAGTGTACAGTAAGTAGAAACCTGTAGTACAAGCATGTAAGGATGAAATCAAAAAGGCCTACCACAAAATTAGATTCAAGCATCAAAGGACGTTAAAAATACCAAATAAGTCACTTTTGAAATACATCAGCAGCAAAAGGAACACCAAGGTGGCAGTTGGTCAGCTACTTCATGGAGAGGGAAAGCCATCTCTAAAGAGGTCGATTATAATCAGATAATTAATGCAATTGGTACTGGAGACAAAAAGGTACTATCTCAGCCTTGAGTAGTTTAGAGAATACTTGTATGAGTTACATGTTTTAAAAATATATGGGCATAATGGATTACACTGTCTGGCACTTGAAGGGGTGGCTGGTTCAGCCATAGGGACACACAAAGTTGTCAGTCCTGAACTCACAAAAATGCAAGGAAGACTGGGAAAGGAAAACACAATTGACTAGCTTTCAAAAGAGAGAAATGGAGGAGTGGAGGGAAATAGTGTCATCAGTTTTACTTAATTATCTGGAAAAATGCTAGCACAAATAAGTATTTATTAATTAATAAATAGAATATAGAATAAAACAGCAGAAGTCAACATGAATTTGTCAAGAAGCTGTGTCAAACCAGTCTAGCTTTCTTCCATGACAGAGTAACAGGGCTGTGGACTGAGAAACAGTAGATGTCATGCCTTGGTTTTGGTACAGCTTTTAGCACTACTTCCATAACATTTTCATAAGTAAACTGGAAAAATATGGTCTAGATGAAACTGTTAGTCGGTTAATCTAAAGTGGGTGAAAAACCATACAACCATACACATAATGGCAACCACACCGGAGTCAGTTCTGGCGTGGCTCCAGTTCCTTCCAGCATTTTAGTTGATGAATTGGATGATAGGGCAGTGAGTTCTGAGCAGGAGGCTGGGCTTCATGGCCTCCTGAGGTCCCTTCCAACATGAAGCATCCTCTGATACAATGGTCCTATTTTTCTGAATTTCCAGCTGATGCCTCCCTGGGATAAGGTTGGTGGATAAGATTGGAATGTGAGATGATCTTGACAAGTTCAAACTATTATTTAAAACCTTAGAACAGTATTGAGCGGTGATAAACAGAATGTTCTTCACAGAAATAATTAGTTTTCAAATGCAGGATGGGGAAGAAGTAGCTAGAAGCAACTTTATTAGGAAGGATGCAGAGGTTACCAGGGCCAACCTGAACCTGAGTCAAACAGGCACGGACAATGAAACACCCTGTTCTGGGACACAAAGCACAATTTTAGCCTATAAAGCATACAAAACACCCCTGCTACTCTGCTCAGCCTCAGCTGCGATAAGGTATTCACTCCTGGGAACTGAATGGCAAAGAGGATTTGAACTAACTGGAGAGACTCTGGAGAAGATCAATGAGAACGATAAGAAGTTGGAAAACATGACCTATAAAGAAAGGCTGAGTATTAGGCTTGTTTAGCTTAAACAATGGAAAACCAAGAGAGACAAATTAACAGCCTAACTATCTAATAGGCAGCTGGAAAGAGGAAAGGAAAAAGTTATTTTCAATGTCTGTGAAGCATAGATAAGACTGAATGGGTTTAAACTGCAGCAAGGAAGATTTGGGTTAAATATTAGGATAAGCTTTCTAATAGTAAGAAAGTGAAGAGCTGAAACAAATTGTCTCAGTGACTTGAGGCCCTTAAGAGTGAATTGAGGACACCACTGTCAGCAACCATTTCAGCTTACTGTAGGACAGAAGGGCATGCTGGCCTACAGATTTCTGACAATATCATTTTTGTGGTTCCGTAATACATGAATAAAATCAGCCTTCTTTTTAAGCACCAGAAATACCCTAATATTTGGTCTTGATTTAAACATTTTTACGGCCTCCTTTGGTAGTTTTTAAATGTGATTAGTTTTTTCATCATGTCACTTCAGCAACAATCATCAGATGCCAGAGAGAACAACCCCTTGTGACTGACACCTCACACATCTCTCTCTCTATTCCTCCAACAGGTTATTTCATTTTCTTCCTAAGTCTCTATAAATCCTTTTTTATTAAATATTCAAGTACCATTGGCATCAGTGTACATATCATTCTTTTTTACTGTCACATTCATGCTTCGTAAAGATCTTTATATTATTTCTCTGAATATTTAGAAGATGCAAAATGGAGAAGGTTGGTATCTCAAGCTCAGTAATACTTGATAAAGTCCCTTGAATCACATGGCTATTTTCACTGCCCTTTCATTTAATTTTAAAGGAACATAAAAGACAATTATATATTTTCCCCACCCAGTTTAATTGTTCTAGGTAAAAGGACATACTTAACAGGAATATGTGACAGTGAATGTATTTCTAGATTACTTTTTAAACTGTCTTACAAAGGGTAGAACAAAAATCAGACTTGTCCAGCAATGCAAGCAAAGATCTTTGGAAACAGGAAACTAAAGCAAGGCTCTGAAATTCCTAGTTTAGGAAACCAAAACAAAGATTCTTACTTTGAAAAATACTGAGCATACAGTAATGTTTAAATTTTCTAACCAAAAATACTGTAAAATACCATCAAACAGATGCTTTTAAGAACTCAGACATCAAGTTTTATAATGTTATGCTATCAGCTAGATGTGGGTCTGTTTTTCCTTAAATATTTAAATTTCTCTCTCAACTTGGAGCTACAAAAGGTGGTATTAATATTCACAATCCTGCACAGATGTTGAAATTTTAAAACGACTGGCAGGATCCCTTGTTCCAAAAACATAACTAAAGTTCTTTTTTCAATAGTCATATTGACTGCCTCCTTATCCATGCTTATTCTCAGTGACAGACTATCTTGGTTGGCTGTGTTTTCCTGGTACCCTGAGGACATTTATTTGGACTTCCTGAACTGTAAATACTCACTTCTGGATGAAACCCAGGACAAATGGTCTATTCTAGTTGCTATGGACCAGCTGCTGCTCACAATCATTACAAAATCTGAGGCTTGGACTTTTCCTGTCAATAACCTAAAGGAAAGCAAGGAGCATACCTTAGGATTATTACATCTTCACAGCTAATTTTACCTTTATTCTTTTCCCCAAGGGCTCCATACCATGCTGCACAATTCATAAGCAAACAAGTGGAGGGTGAGGTGCTGTACACAAATCTCTCCACCATGCTCTTTGAAAAGGCAGAAGTGTACCCATTAGTTGCAAAGATTCTGCACCATGGATGGTGGGCTCAGCTCACAATGAAGGGTCATGAGAAGTGATTTGCAGAGTGAATCTGAACAGTTGGGAAAGAATAAGAAGCAAATAACTGTTTACAGCAAGACCCAATATTTGCTACATAAAATATGTCTATATTAATATAAATGGGCATTTATTTACTCAACATAGCAAGATTTCCTATTAATTGAAGTCAATTATCCAATATATTCAGCTTATTTTTGGATGTGTTTTTTCTATGTGGGATCCTAAGCTGTCCTCTACCCCAAAGAATGCAGGAGGATGTTCAGAGATATTGGAAGAAAACAGCTTTTTGTTGGAGAGACACAGTGATAAAGACTATGAAGGCTGACCTAAGCTCTAAGAAGAGACCAGGACTAAGGACACAAAACAGAAGGGCTTTAAAAAGGTGACCTGTACACACAAAAAAATAACATTTATCCAAGGTGTCATTAGCTTCTAAAAAGTCCCATCCAGGCATTTTTCCCCTCATGGACATGTGAATCAACTCCAGAAATCATCAGTGCTGGTGAATCAACAGACACCTCCCAGGCTGGGCACATGAACTTTCAATATCTAAAATTAAATGGCTGTCATTTAACTGAGATATAAGAAACGTCTCTCATCGGTGCCCACTATATATTTGGAGAGTACCAGGTGTCTGAAATATTTCAACAAACGTTGCTTTATTTCTATATCTGGCTCAGTTTCCTTAAAAAACAGATATCCTGATAACATACTCTGACTCCACAAGCAGGTGCTAGTGGTTACCAATGCCCATGACTCCATCTACCTCCTTTATTGTGTAAAGCAGTCTCCACGGTGGTGGTGCACAAAGGCATTGGTATTTGTTGGTCTGCCAGCTGCGAGCTGTGCGATCTGAAAAGGGCCAGGTCTGATCACCACACACCCTCTGTACACCCAGCAGCGATAATACCTTCCTGTTTAGTTGTGAAGTGCCTCGATACACAGAGCTGCGTTGCTGTCTCTCCTCATCCATGGGTGGCAAAGCAAAGAGCAGAAATAAAAGCCCCGGCTCTGGCCCCAGGAAGAATTATTTACAGTTTACCAATACTTCACTTCCATAGACTGCAGGACTTAGACAGATTGCAAAGGTAGGTGCCAAAGTTGCCATGTGCAGGAAAAGCTGATGCGAGCTTCAGGGCATCGCTCCTATTGAGAGCCAAGTTCCAGCACCAGGGTAGGACTGGGAAGGAGGATTTGTTTTCACTGCGACTACAGCTCCACATGCAGGAAAGAAAAAGCCAGAAAATCTGTGTATTCATGGCTACTTTCCTACATGCTATACGCTTTTCCTGAAGAAAATTGGAGAATTAGACATTTTTATTTCTTTTTTTTTTTTTTCCCCTTTTTTTTTTTTTTCTTTTTTTTTTTTTTTTTTCTTTTTCCCTCTAAGACCATATCAGGGAGCTTTCTCCTGATGCCATCTGCTGGTTGAACTGATATGGTCTCTCTGGGCTGACCTAAGGAGAGCACACACCACACACACAGGAAAGAAATCACATGGCTTAATTTGCTATTACTTATAAGGTCCTTAGGAAACAGCACGGAAAAGACAAATACATGTGTTTTAGTATGAAATAAATGTGCAGAAACATTTTACAGATTTTAAAAAGTAAACAGAAGAAACATAAACAAAAGGTAAATATTTAGCTGTAGCAGATCTAAGAAATTGATTTGAATTCAGTTTGCTAAAATGAAAAACTGTAAAAAAAAAAAAAAAATTAGATTGAAAAGCTACTACTTGTCAGATGCAGACTGGTCCCTGATTTTGCACAGCTCCATGCAAATATCTAAGCAGAATTAAATAAGTTAAATAAGAGGAATGACAGTACCAGGTGAAGAGTGTGCCGCATGGGCATCAGATATGAAAAAAAAAAGAAAAACAAAGGGGGGGGGGGGTCACCAGATTCTGAACTACAGACGGTGGTACTGTCTTCTTTCTGGGTTATATAAATTTTGGCTGCTAATCCCCATGAACAAGACCATCATTTGCTACCACAGTTCAAATATTGATAAGAGGCTGGATAAAAGATGATGTTTAAGAGGTCCTGAGCATTTCTATGCAGGCCTATGAAAAAAAGCTATTTGTTGCCACAGTCCACCATTTTCACCCTAAAACCACTACTACTCAAAGCTCTCTTTGCAGAGTAAAATGTTGAAAACTCTTTTTTAAAAACAAAACAAAACGAAAAAAAAAAACACAAACAAACAAACACACCACACACACACAAAATAACACACCATAACAGCTACTCAATTCCACTTCATTCAGGAAGGCCTTCCAGACTTCAAGGATAAATTACCTGAGATATACAATTTGTACAGGTCACCCTGCATGCATAACTGCACTGTGGGCATTTAATTTGTTCTGTCATGGGGATGAGAGATGACAGAGGTGCACACCTGGATGCAGACTTGTTACATGCATTCTGGAGAGGGTTGAAGATGGAGGCAAAACACTAAGGTACACCAGACATTAACCACCCGAGGCAATATAATTATTTTCATCCACAAACTATTCTACTTACAACAACTTAATACACAACACCTAGTTTATTTTACTAGTATAAGACGATAATACTTGAGTTACATCAGATGTCATTCAGACTATGTCGTACATCATTGTCATTTAAAAATCCTTTACAAAGGACTGCTTTTTCTCTCACATTTCTGTTTCACTGACCTGTACATACAATGGATGTGCACAAGCAGGATCTCCTGCCTAAGGCACTGAACTCAAAATAAATAAACAAATGGCAAATATTATTTTATCTCTTTATTTTTTTTTCCAGAATATTTTAATATTGAAGCCCAAGTTGTTATTGTCAAGGGACAGAAAAGGGGAAAAGGAAAGGGAGAAGAGAGAAGTTATGAAGACAAATTATTTTATTTAATTTATGGTTTTGTGAATGGTC
Organism: Aythya marila; assembly: GCF_965140915.1. Taxonomy (NCBI): domain Eukaryota; kingdom Metazoa; phylum Chordata; class Aves; order Anseriformes; family Anatidae; genus Aythya; species Aythya marila. The sequence goes on from NC_139043.1 coordinate 111,935,278, forward strand.
ACTTCTGTAGGCAACAAAATGTTTTCTTAAAAAAACAAAACAAAAACAAAAAACCAGCACCATTAAAGAAAGCATGATCCCTGAATTCTAAACGAAACACTGTCTCAAAACAAAAAAATTGCCAAAATGCTTGTTTCACCCAGTCACATCCAGTCGGGTAACAAAGCGAAGCATAACAGCATTAAACTGTAGCTATCCTGCTGAAATCAACTACACCCCCTTCGGAAGATTCAGAGAACCATTTTCTGAGCTTGTCCTGTGGGAATAATATTTTCTTTGGTAGAGGACTGAAGGAGGGTATTTACTTCACTGAATGTGGATAGAAAAAATACCTATGCACGTTAGGGATCTCCCCCAAAATTCTGTATTTATCATGCATGTTTAGTATGAGTGGATTTCACATTGCTGTTATACTGCAGGAGTAATACTGCCCTATAAAGGCATAGAATGGCTAATGTTGAACAGATGTAAACATTCAGAATACTGACAAAAAAATAAAAATAAAAAAAATACATACACACAAAAAACCCTGTACTGAAAATGTGAATTGTGTTAAATTTCCATAAAGCAGAAAAAATATTTTACAGCAGTACAAGAGAATTATGGCAACAAAGTAAAGCACTTTTCTTGTAACATTCATGAACAGTACAAATACAACAAAGTTATTCTACGGACTAAATTATTCTTTAACTATCAAATATAGTACAAAGCGAAATATTATGTGCTATAAAAGAAGCAGCTCCTTAAATTAGACTAAAAAAATGCTTTTGTTGTTGGTGGTGGTTTTACAGTGACAAAGCATGATGACCGAAGACAACAGGATTTCATAGATTCAGAAACATTTAGCTACACAGGTCCATGATAAAGCCACTGAATATTTTGTTGGTCTCCCCCCTCTCGTGTCCTGCAGAGCCCCAGAAGACGACCAGCTGTGCTGCTGCCAGGAGGCTGTAGAAGTCATTCAGTGTTTGGAGCAGGGCCCTTCCCGTGTATCAGCTAAAATGATCCTTTTCGGTGACATTTCTCAGCTTGTCTGGAGTGTTTATCCTGGTACTTCACCACACCTTGGAGAAACTGCTCAACCGGAGGCTACAATAACTATTCTGAAATTGTGCGTGTGTTTATAAGGGGAAGGGGGTGCAGCATAAGGTAATTTTACTTCAGAAATTGCATTATAAAGCACCATATGCACCAGCTGAAAAACTGGGCAAGGAATTGCAGGGCCCTGAAAAACCATCTGCACGTTCTGTAGCTTACCCTGACAACATGCACCACCCTCAAGAAGAAAAGTCTATAGTACAGAGAATATACCTTCTGCTTTATGGCTCAACCTTGATTTTTATCTTTTAAACATTATTTCATGTACTAGACCTCAGCAGGTAAATAAAATGCAAACAGGGAGCATCCAGTTCACCATCTCTCTTTTTTTTTTCTTCTTTTTTTTTTTTTTTTTTTTCCTTTTTTTCTTTTTTACATTATTTCAAAGGGAATTTCTGCTTGGAAAATTAGTTCAGAACAGGAACACACAAACACACACACTGCAAATGCCCTAATGTTATCTGCATATCTCACAGGTATGCAATTAAAAAAAAAAAAAAAAGAGGGAGGAAAGAAAAAAAGGAGCGTTTCTCCCTCTCACCCAAAAGTGCTGTTCCAGGGGTAGGAGTGGGGGAACAATTTTGGAGGTTTTTTTTTAAAAAAAAAAGTAATTTATACATGCTGCACATCGGGACACATATGTACGCACACATAAACACAGAGTGTTGTGTTCTTAAGCAATTCTTTCACCACTTTTCAGTGCATAAACTGTTAACACCTATTGGTGCAAACTGCATGGTCATTAGAAAACAGAATGATATTGGGCCTGAAGCCTGGACAATTAAAAAAAAAAAAAAAAAAAAAAAGGAGTCATTCAAAATTTACTTTGAAAGGTGACTGTGTTCTTCTTCAAGACCATGGGTCACTTTTCCCCAAGCATTTGTGTGACCTAAGAATCCAGGTAAGATTTTCAGTCCTACTAGGATTTAGTCAGGCTCCTATATCACTGCAGTTGCTTTTAAATATTTCAATAACCTAAAACTATTATCTGTAACAATACTTCATGACTGTAGCTAACTAATTGGTCAAATTTATTCCTGGTGCAACTCCAGTGACTGACGAATGAAATGAGTGGAACTGCATTATGGAAGAGTTTGGTCAGTGGTGTAATATAACATAGCACCATTCAGTCTAATGCCACTTTAAATAACATTTTATCATGACCTCACACATGCAAGTTGCAATCCTGATACAAAAATGACAGTATGACATGAATGAATTACCTACCACATTAGTCACACTCTTATCGTTTGAACAAAGTAATTTTTTTTTTTTCCTGTGGCCGGAATTTATTTCTGTATTATGTCAGTCAATACAAGAAATAGTATGAGATGCAAGTACAAAAAAATACTGACTTATGTGCTGTGGACATGAAAACCTGAGCTAGAAATAAGGATTCCCAGCAGGCTTATATAAACACAGGTTATTAGAAGTCTAAGACTGGTTGCTCTCTTCATTTTAAATAGAAGTATTCTACCTATATCAAGTATAAATACAATGCAATACAATTCCGATACAAAGGCTCCTCAAATACGAATTTGATATGCATTAACTAGCTATACTCATGCTTATTCATGAGTATTTTCCAGTCACTTTTCTTTTTTTTTTTTTTTCTTTTTTTTTTTTCACAGGAGCTGGCATAGCAGTGAATGTTAATTTTCATATGGTTGCTTTTGGGCTTTTTCTTGGCTGGCATATCTTCCTACCAGAAGACCTGAAAGTGCTGAGAAGCCATTTTTTAAAATCACATTTCACATTAAGGAGCACTTTTGTATAGAAAAAATATATTATTGTATCAGCAACAAATTTGTTAGTGTAATTATAAATGGCCTTTGTATCACACAGTGTCAAAAATAATATTGATATGTTGCTAATTACAATAAAAGAGAACATCAAGGTGCACCATAGAGCTTCCTATGACAGGAATGTATGTTGTAGATATTCCAGCTCACTTTTAAGACAATAAATGGCATTTATCATTTTTGTGAAAATGGTCACACAAGAAAATAAATGTGGTTCCTCTATTCAGTAGAACCTCACTAATACCAGTGTCAAGGAGACCAGTTACAGCTGTAAGTAGAGACCAGTAACTACACAAACCAAGATCATGTAAAAAAAAAAAAAAAAAAAGTATGGTGTAAAATGTGGTATACTGGTTTCCTAAACTCATTAACTTTCTAAATTCATTCACTATAATATTTCGGAATGCCACAGTAAATGCAGTATTACATACTTAAAGCTGAAATCCAAACATTATTACAGCTGATACATTTGCTATTTGAGAATAATGGAAAGAAAACCAGTTTTCTTGAGCAGACTGAAAGATGTTTAGGTTAGTGAGGTTCTACTGTAATGGTAAAAATAACATTTCTCTCTGATGCTCACATTTGGGCAGACCCAACCACAACTTGCACTTGGTAGATGGACAACTTGCACTCCACATTTTGTTTTCTTGAAGTGGGAATAAAAAAAAACCAACAAGGTATTTTCATCTCCCCAGCAACTGCATGTGCTTTATCCCTTTAAATATTTTCCTTATAGGTGAATAGGGCCCCATTTTTATTTTTATTTTTCTCTGCTGTTACAGTGGCTAACAAATCTGGAATGCAGCTATAGTCCTAAATGTAAATACAGTACTGGATAAATATTGAAAATCACTTTAAAGATGCAGTATCCCTTTAAAAAAAAAAAAAAAAAAAAAAGCCTTTTTTGCTTCAGATTTCTAAAAGGTAGAGTAAGGGGTCTGAATTCCTTTCAGGAAAAAATAAAATAAAATAATAGTGCTGTAAGTAATTTTAAGAATGACTTTAAATGACAAAACTCTGAGAGATGTTATTTCAACTAACTCATATAACAGGAAAAATGACTGGTAATCTAGTATTCAATCAGTACACAACTAGAATCTTTCCTTATTCATTTATCATAAGAACGCACCAATTTTAGGCCACAGAGAGGCTAAAACATCCAGAATCTATTACGTATGTCTGACCCTATATATATTTGGGACTGACAAACCAAGTGGACAGATTAGCGAGACAACTATAATTAAAGAATATTTGAGTAGGAAACAGGAAAGAGGTTTCTAAGCCCCAGCAGAGGTTACTTTTTCCAGACTCTACTGAAGGCAATGTGATTCCAGTGCTGGTCCCACTAACCCATCACAGATACAAATCTTTCTCAAGGAATCAATGAGAAGAGATGATAAGCAAGATTTCAGTTCCATAATCCCTGGCAAGACAAGTGAGGAAACTCCTCTAGTGATCCAAATTCCTCCTTTATCGCTACGTGAAGGGACTGTATTTTAGCCCTAATAGTGGAAGTCTGTTGAAGAAAATAATTGTATCAGCATAAAAACTGCAAAGCAACTAGGAAGCTACCATGGCTGATGGCCCACACCTTTCCACCTCGCTGCTCAAGACAGGCGGTCAGTGTTCGGCGTGCTATTCATTCTGCATAGCTACTCCACTGCCTGTAGAGTTATTCTTCCACTGATCTTTAACCAGCAGGTACTATCAACCATCGAAAAGTGGGGAAAAATGTGCTGCACTTTGTGCAAATAAATACAAGCTAGGGATGACATGCATTAATGCCTTTTTGTCTCTTTTTCTTTCTCACAACATGAGAACTCACAGAAGCTTCAGTGACAACGCTGTCAGTTTTTTTAAACTAATCCTAGAGGTTTCCTCTTCTTTCCTGGGAATGGCACTCATGCCACAATAGCTAAATTCTGAAAGCACCATGAGGGGAAAAAAAAAATAAAAATAAAAACCCAATCGACTAATTGCAAACTGTCATTGGCCTACACCGTTCCAATCCCTCCATCCTGCTCTCCCAGGCTGACAAGGGATACTGCATCTTTGACAGTCTCTACCGTACAACCAAGCAAGCTACACACAGTTTGGAAGGCCCTATGCAGTCATCATGACAGAAGGCTCCGCAGCCTTTGCACACGATCATGGCTTTCAGCCTGCAGGAGCATTTCAGTTCCAGTTCATCGGCATTGCTACTGTCAGCAAATTTTTGAACCGGCATCTGCGCGCTCTGGTTAGACAGGCCCGCGGCAGCGTTCGAGCCACTTCCTAAAATCCCAATTGATTTCTCAATTGCAGATGCTGCCCTTTTGAAGCTTGTGCTACCGAAGTGTATTGTTGGGTAACTTCCACAGAGCTGCTGCTGCTGCGGTTGCTGCGGCTGCTGCGGCTGCTGCTGTGGGTGCTGCGTCTGTATTTTCTGAGCAGCAAGTTGGGTAAAAGGCTTCTGTGGCTCAGAGAGTAAATAGGAAGAGAAATCTGCATTTTTCAATGCAAATGCTTTTAACTGTTCTTTCACTTCATTCTGATCATAGGAAGCTTGCTTCATGCCCAGTTCGCAGCTGCTGCTTAAACCTTCCTCAAAAGAAATGGGTTCGGATTTTATATTGCTACAGATGCTTGCTGGCTGAGGCCAACTAAGTCTTTTAGTGGTTTCCATAGTAACTGTCGGTTGTTTTTGATCAGAGGGGACGTCTGCATTTGGGTGAGGAGGAGGAGGAGGGGGCAGGGGTGGGGGTGGAGGGGGGGGGTGCACTAACGTTTTACTCTGGAGAGTCTGAGAGGCACTGGCAATGTCATCACCTTCCTTAATTTGAATACTGGGGGAAAACACACTTCCTAGCCTCAGCTGGTGAGCCGCTGTAGAAATATTCACGTCTCCCAAGCCCTTCTGTTCCAGGTGTCTGCTAAAAGCAAACGCATTGCAGCCAGGTGGGCCTTTTGAAGTAGTTTGCAACAAAGCTGCCGTAGGAATCGGGCCTCTTGCAGCCATGGACATTTGGTAAAAATGCTGTCTGTGTGAGGTACTAGCTTCTGCGTGAAAGCTGCCGTTTTTATCAATGTGAAACAAGCTCTGTTGGAAACTGCATGAAGGCAACGGCCTCTTCTGCTGCTTGATCTCTGGGCTGTGAGCGATGCGGCTCTGAATGGCATGTTTGTTCAGCCACTCTTGTTTAAATGGCTGACCATGCCCTAGCTGGTTCATGCTGGAACTAATTACACAAGGAGCCACTTTAACATCTGTGTCCATTGACACCTTCCCAGGCTCACATTTAATTTGAGCGTGTTCCCCTACAGTCCTGGCCATCCTCTTTTTCGGATGGTTTTCACGCTTTCTGATTTGTAGCGGGGCTATGCTGCCTGCTGCAAATCCTTTACCATCTGGGTTAGGAGAGTTGGAAGGGTGCTCACCAATATTTCTCTCGGACACTGCTGTTTTACATACTGAGGTAGTTTGCAAAGGCAAGGGAAGCCTGTTAATTTCTAGTTTGGCTCCTGATCTGGGCTGCGGCAGCACTTTCTCTAAAGGCAGATTGCCTTGCAGTAACTGTGTCACTAAAGGATTGTTGGCCTCCACCGATGAGAGGCGACAGCTTGAGCCCCCAGCACTCGTGACTCTTTTTAGGGTCTCTGTGGTCAGAGACAGGGAGTCTTCCATGGAATCTGCCATGGGGGCCTTGGCGGTCTGTGTCGGCTGTGCACTCGGGGCGATTTCTGCAGGCTGGGCCGCCATTTCAGGGCCTGTGAAGTCCTCCGTGTCCATCCTGAAGCACTTGTCAGATTCGGTGGTTTCTGATTTAACAGGAACAGCTAGGCTCGTCAAAAGACTCCTGGATTGCAGTTCTGACATCTGTGTGTAACTGGAAGGTTCGGTTTTGACACTTTTTAAGCAGTTTTGCTCTGCATATTCCTTATGCTTACTGGTGTTAAGATGGCTGACCACTGGCTGGTCTGTGCTCATTGCCTCTTCATCATGCCAACAAATTCTATTGTTAGTGTTATACTGACTGGCACAGGCAGCATCTGCTTCATTTTTAAATGCCGAAGGACCTCTTAACTGCTCAGCAAAACCTTGGCTGGGAGTAACCACCTCAATTAATTTATCCTGGGGAGCAAGAGGCACTTCTCGAAGACTTGAACAACCTGCCTGCAAGTTCTTGCTGTCTTGCTTTGTAATGGTGATAAAGCTGGAACTGTGCTCAAGGCTTTCATTAGAAACTACTTCGGGCCTGCTTATTACAGACACCTGAGGACAGGTTATACTTTGTAAGGCAGCTTCTGTCCGTACAGGTCTGCTCTGCAGGTCAGTGCTGTTGTCTGCATTTTCAATAGAAGAAGAAAGTGACAGACTGGAATTCAGATTTGTAGTGTGGTCAACAATGACTTTGCAAGGTATAGACCTATTCATGGCAGTTTGCGTATAGCTCACTGGCTGAGATTTACCCGAGAGATCCACGCGGCTTCGTGCTCCAGAGCTTTTGTCTAAGAGATCAGCGTTTAATTTAGTAGCATTATCATAGGAGCTTATTGTCACCATGTTACCAGTAAACATTGAAATGGGTGGCCTTGCAACAGAATCTGCTACTGCAACAGCCTCACTGCAACTTAAAGCTGACCTAGCAGTAGTGTGGATGGAGACAGTGCTTTGCTCGTTACACCCAGTTATGGCTATCTTATCAGAAGAAAATCTGTTGGTAGTCCCCACTGGTGGAATCAGTACAGAACTACCAGGGAGATGATTTGGCAAGTTATTTGCAATAGATGAAGCTGGCACAGTGGCATAATGACTGGAGACTGCATTGTTCGCATTGCTACTTGGTATTGGCAACCTTTTGTCATCGATGGAGTTTGATAAGACCGTACTGTCTATGGAAACTGGTACATTACTGTTATCAATACATTTTGGTCCAACGGCTATGCATGGAGTATCAGCCCCCTGGATGGATTTCAGCATATTTATATTACAAGCTGAAACTGCTGTGTTTGCACTGTCAACAGACATTAAAACAGAGGATTTATCAACAGAACTTGCAAAAGAAAGTTCTTTAATTGCTCCAGACATAGCAGTGCTGCAAACAGACACAGAGACTGAATTTTTATTATAAAGCACTGGCACACTGTTACTTTCAGTAGAGGTAGATGAAATAATTTTCTCACACAACTGTGGCATAGGTATATTCTCATCAGAACTGTGAACGGGTATCTCAGTAGCAGTTTCTGGTAATGTAGCTGTGTTAAGCGACTGCTGCAATAAAGCGGTAGTCTCACGGTGATGAGCAGACTTGTTGCTAGGGGACCTGCAGTTAGGATTAACTATAATGACACCGGTAGAACCTTCAATCTTTGTATCAGTAGAAGCTGGTATCTCTAGAGATGAGGTACTTTCCTTTGAGTTGAACTGTGACTTTGATTCTTTATTAGTCTGGAGTAAATGAGCTCTGGCTTGATGCTTTGCAAATAGCTTGGCCTTTGTTTGCTCCTTGATGTGCGCCAGTGTTCTTGTCTTCCCACCTTCGCATGGGGTCCCCATTGCTCCAGAGACTATGCTTGCAGCTGCTGCCACGGCTGCTGCAGCTGCAGCTTCTCTTTGGGCTCTTGCTTGCTGAGCTCTTGCTTTGATATCCGCGAGAGTTCTAGCCCCAGTGTTTCTTCCACTGCTGACTGATGTACTTGGGGAAACTCGAGGTTCTGGTTTCGAAACAGGTTGGCTCTTGATAATAAAAGGCGGTCCAATTTTTGAAAGCTGAATCTAAAGGAAGAAAGAAAACAATAATTCGAATGAGATCATAACTCACTACAGTCACCATCTGTCTCTTAAAAGGGTCAGAGCAATGTAATGAAGGAAATTACCACTCAGTGCAGCTGGACAGAAAAATGCTAAAAAGTAATGATATTTACACTGCAGTATTTTATCATCTTCCAGCATGAATATCTGACACCTGTATTGGCCTACTCACACTGATCCTTTTGACAGGAAGAAAAATTGAACTGGATGACAACATGATGCTTATCTGACACAATTTGTCAGACCTGTTTTATCTGCAGTGTATCTAACTGAGAAGATCAACAAGCCTGATGCACTGATACTGGGGAAAATGCCCACTACTGAGCATTTGCAGAAAATGTGTGAAAAAGTAATAGTCATGTAGTGCTTTTGTTCCTTGGTCTCCAATGACTAAGCTGTTAGGAACTGCCAGTCTTTCCTTATATATCAGGTGACAAATCTTGCCTTTGGATAGGATGTAGCCGTATCGCCAATGAGCCTGTTTTTCATGTTACACCACAGAGCAGTTTAAAGTAGCGGTATAAGACAAGTGAATCGTCAAGGACACACCGTTCCCTTCCTCACTCCCAGTTTCAAGAGACCTGCTTTAGTATATCCCTGAGATACCTCTTACAATAAGTGTGGGACTTAGTGGTTAGTGCTATCACATCTCTTCTGAAAAGATCTGAGAAGAAAGGTAGGTAGTTTTTGTAGCTACAGTAGTCATAAGGTATGACAGGAAGTGAGAGCCTTACAGCACAATGATTAGGGGGAACTGGGGTTCTTTTTTTCGCTTTTAATAACAAAGCATTGGGGGTTATTGGAGAGATAACACAAAAGCTAAATATTTGTTACATTAAAAAAATAATCACAGAAATGATTGTCCAAAATTATTTTTGTAAATGCCTGACATGTTTCAGTATCCTCATTCACTGGCTGGAGGCTTAGGGGAGATTTGTTTGATATGACTGTGCAAGACTGACAGTATCTGATTTTCCTTAAAAGACCAGTGAAAATCGATATAAAGATGGTATTGTAACATATAGCCATTTTTATGGCACAGACCAGGGCAGTGTCTCTTCACACGGCCCAACTGGTGGGCTTATGTGGAGGGCTGGAATACTTAACTCTTCCTAGCAGTTAAATATCTGGCTAATGAATAAACACTAATGCCTAACACAGTGAGGCTTTGTGAAAGCCTCTTCCAAGGAAACTGGAATGAGATTCACTTCATTTTATTCATGCCACTAAGCACCCATCAGAAGGCCAATTCTGAATTTGGTTATCACTTTTTTTTCAGATGTCACATTACATAAGTCATTATTTTTAACTAATGTTTTTCATCATCATATTTCCTCTTCCACTGTTTAGCAGTTCAATTAAAAATTGTGTTAACATATTTGCTCACAATTACTTAAAAGCATTCTGCTTGTTGTTTCAGTAGCATTTTTTTCGTTTTCTGCTTTGTATCACCAGAACTGCTAAAAACTTTAAGTGTTTGACTGTTTTTCTTATTATAGTTACAACTTTTTCTCTTCGCTAGTGATCTACTTTCCTTTGTGTTTAGAAAATGGTTAGAATTCATTAGGCTAGATGGAGACTGTCCAAATATGAAAGAATATCACTAAGTTAGAAGAGACTATCTCAATTGCATCACTGATCATAAAAATAAATTAGTTGAAATAAGCTGCTGCAGTAGTGATTAAAACAGTTAGCCTATTTGCCCTCCTGGCCACATTAACAATTTTCAGTGATTGCAGCAGTTAAAAATAAATGCAGAAAAGAACATTTCTGAATAATCAGGAACTAGTATTGCAAAGTCAGTGGCTTAAATTCAGCAAATTGGATCTAAAACTTGGCTGATGTCATCATGTAGAAAATTAAAAGGGTCAAAACACTGAGGCTATATATGACTAAATCTACAGATCCCCCATTTGTTTTTTTTTGTTTGTTTGTTTGTTTGTTTGTTTTTTAAAAAAAGCTTTTCAACTGGAATATATTTTCTCACACAAAAGAATGATACATATAAACATTTGCTTAGATGCTGTATCTCTTTTATCTTTTGCTTTGCCATCAATAGCTATTTATACATATATCAGATACTTCCTCCTAATGGCCAGGTCTCTGCTTCTAATTAATTCTGGAGTGAAATCTTACAATTCAGCCTATCCCAAGCCCTGGGTTTGCAAAGGGATCTCCAAGTATTCTGACTCTAGGTTCTCTGGATGGATGAAGGTACTTTCCCCACCCCACCTCCCCCCCCAGGGCTATGGGTATAGTATGGGTATGGTAACATTTGTTATTCATGCTTGCTGAAGAAGTCATCTGTGGGAGAACAAGCAGACAATACAATTGGACAATTAGAAAGAAAGACAAGTAGTACTGTGTAAACAATGGAAGCTCTTGAATTAGATTAAGCCATAGATCTCAGAAAACTTTCCCTCACACAAAAGCTGTTTTATAGCTACAACCTTGGCTGAACAACTACAGGTATTTACATAAGAAGTAATTTGGCACGGTAGGAATAGTAAACTAAAAAGGTCACTACTAAGGCCCCTCACATCTACACAAAAACCCAACATGCATTTTGTCTGCATGCAGTCAGCAGGAAGGAGATAAACTTTTAGTTTCTGAGTCAGCTGTTTTTTCATTACTTTACCTTAAGGGGTGGAACTCGGGGTTCTTCTCTGAGTGGCTGATCTTTCTCAGAAGGACTTGTTGATGAAGCATTACGATTAGGCTGATCATCATCTATTCTAGCTCTCTTCTCTTTGCAGATTCCAAAACCGTGCTGTTCTGCTGTTTTCCTCTTTGGGATCTCTGGGTCTCTGCTTTCATTCCTCACTTCAGGTGATTTTGTGGGTTCTAATGACTTGGAAGAATGTGAACTCTCCAGTCGGCTTTGGCTGCTGCCTGTTAACTTGTGAGATTTACTTCTGCACACTTCAGAGAATGAAGATTTTTCTAGAGATGAGGTATATAGTTTTTCATGTGGCTTTGATGGAAGCAGCTCAATACTTTTGCCCACTGATCCTTCCGGTAAGACAGCTACCTCCGATGGCAAGAGCGTACCTTTCTTGTCACCTCGTTGCTGAATACTGTGATTTTTAATCGTGATCACCTCTGGAGAGGAGTGGTCTGGGATGGAAGCAATGTAGGATTTCTCCATTTCGGAATGTGACTTACATGGTTGATGACTGAGGTTTTTGCTTTGGGGCTCTTCCAATGCTGAAGTATCAGGCATAATTGTTAGTGGACCAACTTTCAAATTTTCAGGTGCACTCTGAAGTTGCTTTGGCTGAACAACAAAATTCTCTTCTTGAACCACCTTAGGAATGGTAGAGCTTTCTTCTTTCAAAGTGGGGAGGGAGTCTTCCAACAGACTTGGTGATTTCCGTTGTTGCAAAATAAGTCTTTCATTGGTTGGGGAATTAGAAACTGGAGATGTTTCTGATGGAAGAGGCAAACTATTTGCAACAGATGTTTCTGAAGTCAGAAGAACAGAAGATACTGAAGACGTTTCAGATGTTAAAGGTAAATCAGACATTGGAGATGTTTCTGATGTTAAAGGTAAATTTGAAGCTGGTGATGCCTCTGACGTTAAAGGTAAATTAGACATCAGAGATGCTTCTGAGGTTACAGGAGAGGTGGACATTGGAGAGATTTCTGACATTAAAGGTGTATGCAAGTTTTCATCAGTGGCCTTTTGCTGAATATCACCTTCAATGTTTTCAGTACTGGACACTTCAGATGAACAAGCTGTTTCAAGAGATGCTGGAGTACAGGGTTCCTCTGAAGTTGATTGAGTGTCTCCTCCAGGAGACGCAATACAAACACATGGTCCTTCTGGACTTCCAGAGGAAAAAGAAGTCTCAGAAATACAAGCATTCTCAGATGATTGTTCCTCGGGGTCACTTTGAAGCTCCATATCCACTGCAATGCCCCCACCAGTGAACAAGGAGCCTTCCAGAGCAGCATTTTGCATTTCTGGAGCAATTAGCTCTTTTGTAGACTCAGAATCCTTCTCTGCTGTATCACTGACAGAGTTTGTGGATGAAGCTGATCGTGCTGGTGATACACAATCCTCCAGCTGATCTATCACAACTGACATGTCCTCCTGAGGGCATTCTGACTTCAACTCCACTTTAATTTCAACATGAGATACAGTATCAGTTACATCATTCATCATGACACAGGACTCAGTGCTATCTGCAAGCTGCACTGCCTCTGTTTCTTCATTTGTGCCAGCTGGACTAACTGACTCCTCAGAAAACTCTTGCTCTGTTTTATGGTTCTCCTCCTGGCATTCACAAATACTTGTCTCAACCTCTTCTGCAATCTCCTCCTGAATAATTGATTCTTCAGGTATCAGTATATCCTCTGAGTCTGCCATTAGATCCTTGACAGGAACCTGTTCCATATTACAAAGAGGTGGACAACACTCTTTCTCTGGCAATGGTGAAATTTTAGTGCCTTTCTGCTCATGGTCTTCAATGGTTGCTTGCTTAGAAGGACCAGGTGTGCCAGAAGATCCACACAAAGAATTGCTTTCATCTTCATCATTGTTCTGCACTGCCGTCAGTTTCATAGATTCCCCTCTTGACATTCCCAATCTAAATAGAAAGACGTAAATTAAAAAGGCTTTTTCATCACAGACATGCTAAAGGAATAGGATCACCTTTGTCATCCACATTTTCCATTTACAAAAAGGACATATTGTCCAGTTTAAAATAGTGGTTTGTTTAAGTGGTGGCTGGCTGATTTATATAGTTGTATATATGGCTTTATATATTTTGGAAAACATACTACCCTACTTACTTTAACAGTGCTAAGAAACTTCAATATTTTAAATAAACAATCTATTCCTCATTATTTAACTATTCAACACTTCAATGAAGCAAAAAAGCAAGTTATACAGATTCACAGCTACTCATGCTTAAATTTTGGCATTTATTTTTTAATATCAGCAATTATGACATCGCTGATATTAATATATCGGCAATGCTAACACTGCCACCATTGCAGAGTATATGGACAATTGTATCTTCTTAAGTCAGTAAAGGTTCTAAAGGAAATTCATTTTTATCATCTACATCTAGGGTCAACACAGTCAGCACTATGGCTTAAATGCTACACTTATGTGAAAAAGCTGCATCTGAAACCAATAAAGCAGAAGAGGCATTTCAGTTTTGTAATTCAATAGTCATTTCATATTTATCATGAAAATCAAAATCACTCTGCTTCAGCCTCATTTTACCAGTCAAGAGTTAGTTATTAAGATCTCAATTGACAGATTGTGTGTTTTCACTCCATTTGTCAGCAAACTAAATACTTCATTTAGGATAAAAACTATTTCTAAATAAACATATCTATGTATTCATTTGTATGTATTCATATTATTCATTTGGTTTCACTATAATCAAAAAGAAGTTTAACATTCTTAAGGAGATAAAAGGAGACATTCACAATCTATACATTCATTTTCAGGGATGAGTGCAAAGAAATGATTCCAATATACCTGCCTTCTGAATACTTTCTTGCATTTGGTCCTGAAAATATTAGTTCCTATACATTTTCATTATTTCAAATAAATAAATAATAATAATAATAATAAAGCCAATGGCTGAAAAAAAGTGGTTATTTTTAAAAATGTTTGCTGACATCCTCATTTCCCTCTTTGGACATTTCAACAGATCTTCAGCACCTTCAGTAAGATCTTCCAAGCAGACTTTGTGTCTTAGCAATTCCACGATAGCACAAAATACGAAAAAGCTTGGTTGGAGGCCTTAAAAAAAAAGTCACTGTCTTAACGATCTTCTAACCTAATCAACAGGAGTTTGATCTCTGTTCTCATTTTGATTAGAAAACAAAGTAATTGAAGAATAATATGGCAATAAGTGAGCACGAAAGATATTTAGAAATTATGGAAGCAGGATAACATGCCAATGTGCAGCCAGAGGGTTCAGAGATCACAAAGGCCTGTGTATATGAAAGTACAGAATTAATATGCAGAAAGATGAAATCTGTGATTGTGCATTTTAAAAATAGATGCATTAGATGTGTTATTCACACTGATAGGTATAAAAAAATAAAAAAATGTGCAGCCTTGAATTGGTACCCAAAAAAAGCACTCTCAGGGTACTTATTAATATTGCCTACTGCTAGTCACTTAATATGCACAAAGTCTACCTATGCCATCAACACGTTGAGGGAGGATCCTCCAGAGAGCAATTCAGAACAGCTCATTTGCATCCCCACCTTGAATGCATTTCTGAAGATGTGTGTCTCTTCTATATAGACTTTAGGTTCTTTATATAGTCTAAGTTTAGACTTTAAGTTTAGATGAGTAAATTAGTAAGTTTAGGTAAGTAAAAGTCAGTTTACCTACATTTAGGTGAGTAAAGTCCTTCCTCTAAAGTTTCATGTGCAAATGAACAAAAGTTATCTCAGGAAAACAAGGGGGAATGCACTGCGTTACCGAAAAATTAAACCAGTGGTCTATTTTCTCTAGCTGTCTTACATCATGAGAGATATTGCCTGCTAGTTCTCTTTTTGGAATGAAAAAAAATAAAGGAATGAAGGACAGGATAAAGGTCAATGCAAATGTCACATGGACACTACGCAAATGCACACATTCCAGTAATGTATCAAAAAGGAAGAAATATAAGAAAAAATAAGATAATTCAGGATTAAGGCCAGAAGAATATGAAGAATCTTAATCAGTTTTATGCAGTACTGGAAATAACTACTATCTTAAGAAGACGCTGCAGTGAAGAAGAAAATACTTTCAAGAGAAGAAGGCTCAAGATCAGCATGTTTAAGGCAATCCCAGATTGCCAGATAAACAGCTGATCTGTCTTCCTCCTTAGAGAAACAGACATCCAAAGTTTGCAAAACAGCAAAAAATATGAGAACAGCAGTAAACAGCCATTAGTGAAAGTGCTCATAAGGACATGATTCAACTGATAAAGTAAGGGCAGTCAGTTATTAAATAATAATAATAATAAAAAAAGTAACTCAAACAGCTACTCAAGGATATATGGATGCTGATACTCTAGTGCTGTGGTAAAAAGGACTGGGGAAAATTAAAAGAAAATTAATGAAGGATTAAATCAGCAATAAAATTCAGAGGAGGTCTACCCAAACTTAAACTTTTGATTTAGTGAGCTGGCAGGGCCATCCTGACACATAACTCTCTGAAGGGTGGGAAAAGAAAATGTTGAGACAATAGCATGTAGCCTTTATAATCCTAGAGGCAACAGCTGGAAAAATGTGAACTTCTGGCAACATGCATCAGCTGATCCTGGACAAATGACTGCAGAATGAAGTTTCTGCTTTTTAAAGTAAGCTAAAGAGAGGTAAAATGAACAATGATGAAAAAGCAGAAAGAGAACATAAACAGATGGAAGTAAACTACGACTGACAGTCCTATGATAAACAGCCTGAGCAGAGAGATGAACACACACAAAAAACATAACGCACACAGCCTACACGAAAGAAGCACTCTAACGCCATTGAATGCCATCAACTACAGAGCATGTAAAAATATATAACAAAGAATCTATGTCTATTAATGATCATTCTCCAGGTACAAGGTGAAAGTTGAACTTAGTTATGGGATACTTAAAATCAAATGAGCTGAAGTCAGAGTAAGATTCCAGATCAACTGGCAAGTGAGTAAGTTAGACTGCACGAGATCCATTTTGCAGATAGTGCATCTGAGAAATAGCTCAGGAGGCTTTCAAAATCCGCTACTTCCGTTGAATCAACATAACTGAAAATAGATGAAGCACAATCATATGCATACCAAGTTTAAAAAATGGTGTAAAAAAAATGGTAAGAAAACTTATACAAGGTGGAAACTATAGCAAAAGCTACCAGAGAGACAGTAAATAATTGGAAATATACTTCAGGACAAGCCAACTTGACCCAGAAAGCCAACTGCATGTTGGGCTGCATAAAAAGAAATATGGCCAACAGTTCAAGAGAGATGATTCTCCCTCTCTGCTCTGCTCTCATGAGACCCCACTTCGATCACTGTGTTCAGCTCTGGGGTCCCAGCATAAGAAGGACATGGACCTGTCAGAGCAAGTCCAGAGGGCCACATGGATCATCAAATGGCTGGAGTACCTTTCATATGAAGACAGACTGAAAGAGCTGGCTTTGTTCAGCCTAGAAAAGAGAAGGCCCTGGGGAGACCTTATAGCAGCCTTCCAGTTCCCAAAGGGGGTCTACGGGAAAGCTTTGTCAGGGAGTATAGTGATAGCACAAGGGGTAATGGCTTTAAACTAAAAGAGGGGAGATTTAGATCAGAGGAAATCTTTCCCTCAGAGAGTGATGAGGCCCTGGCACAGGCTGCCCAGAGAAGCTGTGGATGCCCCATCCCTGGAGGTGTTCAAGGCCAGGCTGGATGGGGATTTAGGCAACCTGGTCTGGTGGGAGGTGTCCCTGCAGGGGCTTGGAAGTAGGGGATCTTTAGGGTCCCTTCCGACCCAAAGCATTCTGTGATTATAAGCAGCAAAGAAGTAGAAGCTGCCTATATTTTAGCCAGGAAGAAGAATGCAAGTCAAATGACATAAGCTGGGGAAAAGGCAAGAGGGACCAGATTCAACACTGTAGTCAGAAATGGAAATTATGTGCAATATGACATTTTGCGTAACAATGTTGATGTCAGGAACTTATCATCCCAAATGACATGTATCACTGCAGACTGAGTAATTATCTGCCAACCATTAGTGTCCAGCGATCAGCTAGCATGGCAGGACTGCTGGCTCTGTAAAATTATGAGTATCATTCTCTCTGCATATGACAGTCATTTGTGACTTCACAACAGGCTTCAGCTAGAAGCTAAGCTCTTGCTAAGCTCTTACTAAGCTTCTGCATGTTGTGGAAGGTCCTGACTTTTTTTTTTTTTTTTGAAGGTAACTGACTTTTATCTTGATATGTATAATGAGAAGCCCTTTTGTTCCTTACCTAAAAACCTAATACTAACTTTTTGATACTAAAGGGATCAATGGCTGGACTAAATTGAGGTCTCAAAGCTTTTAAGTAAGAAATGAAGCACTTCATAATAAGAAAGTCTGCAATAGCAAGACCCTAGAATTTCCATTATATTTGAAGATAAAGTGATGTAGAAGTAGTATTCACACTGGAAGAAAACACCTAACAAGGATTGGAAAAAAATAAAATATTAAAATGTATCTGTACATTTCCTGCTTTGTTTTCACCACATTTCCCAATGGCCCAAGGCAGTGGATTGTGGGAAGTAGCATTTTTACTGCAGAAACACTTTAGTTAATGCCTTAATCTTTACATGCAGATTTTCCAGTGTCCCAGATTTCATAAGTAAAAAGCATCTAACAACAAAACTAAAACTCATGTGATGATGCTTCCCCTGGCATATTTTTGTCTACTGTGTTATTCATAAATTCCATTCAAAGATACCTGAAAATGAAAAACTAATAAGTTTTAAAGAATTAGTTTATACTTCATAATGATTAATATTAGAGATTATTAGTATTTTTAATAATATTTTTAAAAATGGAGATGCAATTTAAAGTATTGATAGATTAAAAAACAATTTTTAAAAGGAAGAGTTCAGAATTTTAAAAATATGTGAATCTCTTTTTCAAATTTTGATTTTTATAAAGAGAAAATTTAAGGACTAAATTCAGCTTTTGCTGAATGTCATCTATGTGTAAGGATCAATCAAATCACAGTGACTCTTCCCTGTTTTGTACTTGGAGTGACATCATCTAATTCATTTTAGCCTGTTATGGATATTTATTTATTCTTTACATCTCACTTCTAAAGTTAGACTAGTCATATTCATATGACTCTAGCCAGTATTTCTCCTGTTGTGTATTATAATCCCATAAAAAGCCATATCAGTCAAACAAAAAAGAACTATGTGCTAAAAAAAATAATCCTGATTAGGAAAAAATAAAATAAATATAAACAATCTGCAAAAACATTTCTACTGGTTTTCTGGTCTGTAGAAGCTGCCTTTATATTTTGCAAGAGGGAAGAATTGCCATAATGCCATCTTTTAAAAGATAATTAGAAAAATACTCACATGCTTAGGCCTTGTGTCTTAAGCCTTCCTTGGAATGAATTTTTATGGATGAGTTACGAACCTTTAAAAATGCAATTGTAATGCAAGTGCAGACATGCTGCTATAATTCTACTCACAACTTCTTATATCAGGGAATGACTGCCTTTGATAACCACTTTATTAAGTTTTACAGCATATGACTGTGCTATGTGAAGCAGAGAATTATATTTTCATTTGCTCCTAAAAGAAAATGAAAAAAAAAGCTTGTATTTGCTTCAATACTTACTTTTCACCATAAAACCTTTCAAAGAATTTTTCTTTCCAAGGTTCCGTTTTCTTTTCTTTTTCAATCTCTTGTCTGATGCGCAACTGCATTTCTGGAGTAAATTCTCCTGAAAAACAAATACTAACATATTGAACAAAAGTTGTCAAGGATTAGTTTAATGGATAATTATAAACTACAGATACACAGATGATGTACAGTGATTTCTTTTACAGTCATCCAACAATCCCCTATAAATATATTTAAAAAACAAAAGTCAGTGTGACATTTACCATATAACATTGCTATCTCAAAGATATTGGTGGGATTTAGTCACATGCATTTATGCTTCCACAGCTGGCAACGATGAAAACATTTTTTTTTCTTTTTAACTGTCAAAATAAACTGTCACAGCAAGTTGTAAAACTGTATACTAAATTCAAAATGGAAGTAGCAATTTTTCTTTTTCTGTATTATTGCTGTATTACACTTTCCATTTTAAAAGTATTTCTCAAATGTAGAAACAGAGGCCTTCTTCATAAAAATAATTAATCTTTGGTAAATCTGAGAACAAGTAAAGAGTTACCTTCTGCCAATCGTTGTTTCCACCCTTGTGCTGCATATGCGAAAAATTCATTATTTAGAGCAGAACTACTGAGGCGCAAAACTCCATCACTTCCCATCTAGAAAACAAGCCGATGGTAGCAGAAGATACTGTCAGAAACAGTGTTAACCAGGATTACATAAAAATGGAGTTCCAATTAAGGGAAATGGGAAGGGATAGAAAGTGGAAATAACAAAGGAAATCACCTCCTATTACTAAAACAAAATTTTCATTATGGTCATTACTGTAAACGCATATGAGTTAATCCAGCATCACTGTGCTCTCTTCAGCAGTAATGTCATCACTATTACTGGTGTCAACTCAGTTTACAACTGATGTGTTTTAATCACAGCTCTCAATCTTGAGCCTAGTATGTCCAGAGCTATGGTGCACAAGCAAAAATCAAGATCGTTATTGTACTTGTGCATCTGCCTGGAATACGGTACAAAACAAATTAATTAAATATAATGAGGGGAGTAACTTTGCTGTATTTCTCAATGGTAAACACACTTAACAGTCATGCTAGCTAATGTGCTGTACTGGCAGAAGAGTGGATGATGAGTAACCTTAACAAAATAACTAGTGTAAATGCAACACTAAAAGCAAAAACAGCCATATGCATAATTTTATAGGCATCAAAAGTGTGAAAGAACATTATAATTATTTTACTTTCTACATCTGTCAACCATTCAATGATACAACACCATTAAAAGTCTAAATTGCAATATTTTCTATAATAGTTTTGAAAAGCAATCCAAGTATTAAGCTTTCTTCTACCATAAAACTTGATGCTAATTTTCAGTTTGGAAGGATATATTTGACTGTTGAAGGAATTCTAATAACTAATTGAAGGAATTTTAATAACTGGAAAAAAAAACAAAACAAAACAAAACAAAACAAAAAAAAACAAAAACAAGGAAGTGGTGATATCACCTCTAGCATAATAAGCAGACAATAAAAATAAAGTAGTAAATAAAGAATGGAAACAGCAGAAGAGTTAACATCAGTAGAACAGTCACTCTCACTACAGGTCATTCTACGTCTTCTGAAGTTAATAACAAATAAATCCTTGAAAATGCCATTGGTAATTTAGTAGTAAAAAAAAGATACCATATTTCCAGCATATTAACATGTGTTTTAGTTATGTCATTTCCCTTAACTCTCAGTACTTGTTTCATACCAGAGGCAGAAAGCAGCAGATGCGTCAGAACATTTAATGATATTTAGCCATGTCTCCCTCACCGAGGTCTACGTTTCACAGATAACATCATCTTTGCTTTCAGAAAGCCTTTGCTAATTTACTCATTTCCTAGGTGACATCCTGTCCCGTAATAATCTCATAGGAGTAAAACAGGAAGATGTGAAGTAGTAAAAAGAGAAACAGATGCATGGCCTCTGAAAAACAGGCAATGCAAAAGGCATTTGATTCCAGCCAGAAACCTGTATGTGCATGGTACCAGGGTCCTTCAGTGGGATACACACCTACAGTATTGCTGCCTGTGATCTCCTGCTAGATGGCATTGTTTTGCCAACAAGTCAGAGGACTTGTATTCATTAGGGTGGATAAATAATGCCTCCATGCTTCTCATGATGTGGGTTGCAGAACACCTTAATTATAGATTGCCTATGACTAAAGAAACTGGAGAAAAAAATGGAAAGAAACAATGAAACATGCAGCAAAAGCAGCAAGAAAATAAAATCCATGAAAGACCAGAAACATGTATTTATTGTATAAAGTAAACTGGTTATTTTTTCTCTGCACAGCTGAACTTTTTTGGGGATATAGTTAAATTCCCAAATTACTATATTAAAGTGAGATTTCAGATACTGCTGTCTCTTGCATCTGAATAAACAAATCAGCAGTTGGTCAAAACCAGAATTTGCTCAACTTCCTAAAAAAGTAAGATGAGAAGTTATAAAGAAAATAATCACAAGTAACTAAATAAACAATTTTTGTTCCCCAAAGAAGGATTCTGAAGCTACCTTCAATTTCAACATAAAAGAAGATGAAATAGTGACACCTGCTCCTGTCAACATAGGTTCTACTACAATCTTCTACTACAAACTAATAAAATCAAATTTCCATCCCAAATTCTGACATTGTTTTGCAGGGAAGAGTAATACAAAAATGAAATTGTTGTCATTTAACCTTGCTTAAATGTAGTCTACCTCATAAATACAAGGTCCTCCTGAAACCCCATTGCTTAGCTGGTGGCAAACAGTGAAGTCACATTATTAGCCAGATCAACAAATCTCATAGGAAAGTAATAATTTACAGAGATGAATTCTCTGTTAAATCAGCAAGATGAAACAACTTATCCTAAACCCATATGATCATTAGACTTCATGGAAAGATGGAATGGACTGCAAGAGGTGGAAAGAGCAGCAATCCACCTGTAGATTGCATTAAATATAATATAAAACTGTAGCCAACTGTGATTGAGCTATTTCACTGGGCTGCATAAATCAAGAGCATTATGAAGACTGCCAAGTTAAATCACCATGTGAATACAGTAAGAACAGTATTAGCTTTGTTGTAACTGTGTTATCATAAGGACTTGAGAAAAGAAAGGTTTGTAGGAAGAGGTACTGCATCTTTTATTATATTGGCTACTGTAGTTGAAAAAGTGCTAAGCTTTTGGTAGCAAAATTTCTTACAAGGTATTAAAAAGGAAATGCAAACCCCAAGCTAAATGAGCTAAATGAGTTAACCTAACAGAGGTTAACTAGACCACATAACAGAAATGGATGGGGCGGAACTGCAGAACAGAAATAAAATGTTAGCACGGTCATAGGTAAAGGGCTACTAGCTTCTATGGACCAGGAAGAGAAACAAGGAGGAAGTACTTGTGGAAGGAAAAAAAAAAAAAAAAGAAACTTAGGGGAAAAAATAAGGGGGGATAAGAGGAAGACAGCAGTGGTTTGCCTAAGAAGAAATACTGGTATAGGTCAACCAGCAGCAATGGAAAAACAGGTCATTTGTGGACCAATTTAGATTAGTTGTTACAGAATCACAGAATTGTAGGGGTTGGAAGGTACCTCAAAAGATCATCGGGTCCAACCCCCCTGCCAAAGCAGGTTTCCTAAAGCAGGTTGCCCAAGTAGGTGTCCAGATAGGCCTTAAATATCTCCAGAGAAGGAGCTCTACAGCTCTAAAGTATTAGGAAAATATATTTCCAAGATCAAAAACATCATGTTAAGGCTGCTTACATTAAAAAAATAAAAACAAACTTAAGGAAAAATGACTGCTGACTACATCATTGTCATTGCCTTGATGAACTGTCAACTGGGAAAAGCTTTACTGAGATTTGTGTTCAGGTAGCCACAGAAATCATGGAAGATTTAAATAGCTGGAACAACCAAAAACTAGACAGGAAATCATATAATGATACAGAAGGTGGAAAGACAATAATAATTAGAGGAGAAGCTTCCAGTGGTCTATTTTAGCACAATATGGAAGAATTCAGACTAAAACACAATGGAGGGATGTTGAAAGCAGGCACCATTTTGTAAACATGGTACACATAATTTAAGTTAAGAGAGAAAAATAAGATTAAAATGGAGAATTCTATTTGAATGCAACAAGACTAAACTTTTAAATCAAATAGGATTTGGAACCCTCTTAAATCACAGAATCACAGAATCACAGAATTTTCTAGGTTGTAAGAGACCTCAAGATCATCGAGTCCAACCTCTGACCTAACTCTAACAGTCCCCACTAAACCATTTCCCTAAGCTCTCAGCACATAACTTAGCTAAATTAATGCATAGCAGTCAAAATTTCTTCTTCAAAAATGCAGGAAAATATAGAGTTGGCTGACCTCAGTGACTTCGCTGAACATGCTCAGAAACATGAGATCAAAGAACACCTGTGCTAAGAATGGAACAGGAAGAATGCATTCACTCAGTTAAAGCTCAAAGAGAAAAGGATGACAACAAAAAAAGCTAAAGGAGCTCAACGGCTTAAGAAATGAGGTAAATGAGAGAATTTTTCAAAATGTAATAGGGGAACAAAATAATACTGAGCAGAAAACAGATCCACTACCAAATGAAGGAAAACAAAAGCTAAAACAACTACCAAGCAGTACAATCTTTTAGCTATTTTTGATTCACTTAAAGATTTCTACACAGGAAAAAAAAAAATAGGACAAGTTTGAACAGTCATAAAACTAGTAATTGTACATCTAGTTATTTGAAACAAACAAACAAAAACAACAGGGAACACTTGTCTACCAGAAACAATGATACTAACAAAGATGTTCTACTCTTTTTCTCAACACACTAGTCAGGTGACGTTAGGCTGACATTTTTTTTTCTGCTGTTAAACTTGGAAAGACCAAGTGGTCTTCTTCCTACAATATTAGCTAACATATCCTCTACTGAAATCTTATCTCACACATAAAATACACATTCACCTAATCCAAAAAATTTAAGCGGAAACTGAAAGTTTTGAAGCCAAAGGGTGTATTTACTTCTCCATCCTCTGACAACGGAGACAGCATAATTAACCACTACTTCTAAATGAGAATTTGTAGAAACATGCCAATAAAGCAGTTCTTAAATACACTATTAAGTTTTATGGCATTTAAAAAATGCTGTCCAGCAGAGACAGTGTGTTAATGAGCTGGAACAACAAACATTTCTTGAGAAGTTTATGTTGTATTCTATTGAGCTTTAAATTCTGATTGAGCACAGTGATAGAATTATGTCTCAGAATGAATACCTCTAAGCAGAACTCACAGTGGCTTTTAGAAGTTCCTCATTTTTATTTAAAGCTAACAAAAAACACCCAAAACTCAAAAACATATTTGCTAAAAAAACAACATCTGTTTGCATTACAAAGCATTAAAAAGTCAAATGCTGTTCTCAAAGAACTGGGTAATTTTTCCACCAACAGCTACTTCCATTATATTCCTCCAAGTTCTACTGAAAAATCTCTTGTGACAATAAGGCTAGGGTTAATTTTGCGGTTCTACTTGAAGAAGCATACTTGTTTTAGCGAGGATACAGCAAGCGCTGCATGAGAGTATACGAGTAGGTTACCTTATCTTGGTTAGAACATCAGAACACAAGAAATTAGCAAATCTACTATTTCTGTCTTCCTTACAAATGATTCAAAACTCTCCCTGTCTATTTATAAAAATAGTAACGATCCACTACATCTAGTTGCTACGAAGTATCACATATTTCTTACATGAGAGCTTACATGTGAATACCACATCATTTGATCATACCTCACTACACAAAAGCAAACAAACAAAAGCAATCAGTGAGACAAGTAAAAATTCATCCAAACTAAGTGTTCCGCATCACTTATGTAATTATAAGCTTTTTACAAACTGCTACTAAACCTCTTTTGTGCTTTTATATTTTGTCCTGAGGGATGAACTGTCCTATAATTCACAGAATTTCCCAAAGGTGTTTAAAAGGAATCATGTGCAAAAGACGGAAGTTATGAGAAAATACATTTTGACACCTTTGCATTACAGATTCCAAAATATTAAAAATGAAAAACTTAGCAGCATTTTTATTACACACAGGAAAAAATGTATTTTATTTCTGTATATGGAGACACACCACTGCTATTTTGTATCATGGAACAAAAGCACTTCTCTGGTACTGGGCACCAGCATCAAATTGACCTGTGACAGATGTATATAGTGCAAGTTCCAGACTCTGAAGATGCGACAACCTTAGTGACCGACTTTCTTAACATGTTATGATCTCCCTTGTTTCATCTATAGAATAGAGACACAGACTCAGATAAAGCTAGCCCTATAGCAGAAAATCACATATAAGGCACTCATAGCAGCTCATTTTCTCACAATAAAATTTCAGTTAAGGGCAGGAGGCAGGAATCGAGTTAGCACACCCATTATGCTGAAATCCAACAAAAAACTAAACCAGCCACATTTGGGATGTAATGTTACAGAGACAATCACTTTGGAAAGATGGCTAGATGGATGACATGACAGGTTTGGCTCATTTTACTCTTGACAATCAAAAAGCAAAAGTCCACATGCAGCGGGGAAGACTTGTATCTGTATTTTCCACCAAAGATCTCTAAAACTAACGGGAACTCGTTCCAAGAAAAAGGATTATTTGAATATAAGCACACAGAAATAAACACCTATTTAGATGTTCTTATTCATCAGCCTGAAAGAGCTCCTCAGTCTTCACCAACAGTAAAGGAAGCCTAAAGATGATCAGATTCCTAATCAGGGCTTCTACACTTGCAACCTAAACTAGCCAGCATGAAACAGTGCTCCTCCTACCCCCTCCATCTACATTCAAACACGACATCAGTAGAAATATTTGTGGTGTACCAGATACTTTGTTGCTCCACACAATCACAAAAGAATTAAAAATTTCTACCAAATCTGCTGAAAAGTGATGGGAAGCTTTAGAACAGATTGCAACTACACAGCTCAATATGCACAAACTTCTACCAAATGGACATCCTCTGAATGCAGACTACTGTAAACTGGGTGAGTAATTTGTAACACATTTTGATGACTGATTTTTGTGCTTTTCTTACACATCCATTATATTGGGTAGGCCAAACGTGCACAAATTCATATTTGTTGATCTCACACATTTCCACAACCTCCTACTGGTCATCATGAAGTCTGATGCATGAATTGTCCAGCATGGGTTTTTGTCAGAAAAAAAAAAAAAAAGAAAAAAAGAAAAAAACAACAAAACGAAACAGATTTCACAGTCATTATCATCAAGCTAGGTGGTTCATGTTGTAACTGGAGTGAACTGCCTTCTCTTTTAAAATCTCTACTCTCAAAACAACAGGCTATCTACTAAGATTATTTTAGCCACCCAAGTACAGGTGCACATGACAATTTCTAGCTATCAACTGACCTTAGGCCTGAGCCTATTTCAAGACTTGTGAAGCAGTACGTGGAATGGAAGACAGAAAGTGCACAAATAATTCTGACCCAATGCACAAGCAAGAGCCAGGTGATACTACCAAATACCAGCATACACTGCCAAAACTGCACATTTGTCATCAGTGGCTGTATGCCACTACTGGAAGTGCTTTTGGGATTCTCTGAAGAGGTAAATAGAAAGGGAGAACCATTAATCACAACAAAAACAACATCAAAACTCATACTTTATAGATGATCATTCAATGAAAAAGATCTCACTAGCTCACTGGTACTGCTATTTATACCTACAGTAACAGTACCAAAGGCATGCAAGCCTAGACACTACAGCTTTATACAAATGCAACTTAAAAAGAGACAGATGGAGGGGTCCCTGGCTGGACTTCAGTTTGAGACTAAAACAACTAACGTAAATGTCTAGACATGGCCTACATTTCTTATCTCCCATTAATGTCAGTGGATGTCTAGCCAGTGCACTCAGTGGAGCCTAGAGGACTATTCTGATGACCAGTAAGCTGGCAACTGCTTTCTAGAGAGACAAACAGCTCTCTAGGCTCTGTTTTTCATGCATTGACTACATCTGCATTGTCTTTAAAGGGAGTTTATACACTTAGCACACCTGCACATCCAAATTTAGATGTCTTAATTTGCAGGTTATGCCACCCTCCCCTTGTCAAACAGCTCAGAAATTAGCAAGGAAGCTACAAAGAGGTAACACACTGCAACAAATGAAAACTGTAACAACAAAGGCACTGACCAAATTAATTTCTGTTAATTGCTCATAAAACAACATAAGAGACAAGGTAGTGCATTTCTTAAAGGCCACCTACCTTGTCATTAACTGCTGAAAACTTAAAAAAAATACACACCATGACACACAGAGCAGAACTAGATATGTGCTCCACAGATACATTTGGATAAAATGTTCCCCATCTAACCAGTCACAAACAAGCTCCTTAGGATTGACCTGACAAAGTATAAACTCACATGGCTGTTGCACAAGGCAAAAAACATTACATTCCTATCCTTCTTGAAACAGCATATTTGAAATGGGCACAAGCAAAATTTAAGTAGTCAGTCTCAGGCAACATTAATTAGTTTACATGGGTAAATGTTTGGCAAGTCTAAAATTCAGATACCAAAGAACAATGGCACCCAAGCACATAAACAGAGAATAAAAAACTCTCTGTGTACTAATCCCTTCAAACCTTCATAAATCTTTATACACAGAGAATTGTAATGTCAAAATCAGAACCTGTTCTGGCAAAAGACAGGAACCAGTCCCAACAACAGAGAAAGAAAAGCAAGTGGTTGCAGCATCCAAGAGATTTATCACCTCAGAATGGATTCAGAGAGGGAAATGAAGTGGAATGAGGACAACAGAGACCCTCAATAACATCTTGGGATGTATGATGACTGTAAAATCTACCCATTTCACTGATTATTAAATTTGGATGTCCATCTACCTTTGATCTGAGAATGCAGCAAGAAATGACAGTGACTGGATCAGAAGTGCCAAGGAGGCTGTAAGACTCATCATGGAGCCTAGGGATCTGCTGATGTTTTTAACAGCACAGACTGACCATGAAGTTGTGGTTGAATAGCTGTTACAGTCAGACTGGCTTTGGCATCTTTACCTATGACAGGATGCCCAAGAATGTTTAGATATAGGGCAATAGGTAAGCAAAGATGGAGAATAGCCCTCACATAAGAAAGGAACATGCTGTGATGATTAGCTAAATCCTTCAAATCTTACTGCTGTATTTATATATGTGGCCCAATAATATGGGCAAATCATAAGGCAATAGTCAAGCCCCCTGGTAAAGTACACAACTAAATCAACAAAACCACACACGATGATTATTAGGTAATGCATCTCTGCCCAAACCAAGTTTATTTATAAAAGGAGGTATTAAAGAAGGAGCCAATATGATGACAGTGGAAACTTAGCCCAGTTTCTAATGGCTGAACACTAATGCAAGTACTACAAATGGTACGTAGGAGGTCTTGGAAGATGTAGTTGACAACCAATATTTTGATTTACTAGGCAAAATGGAGATATGGTAATTCATATAACTCATAGTAATATTAAAGACTAAAGCTTGTTTGTGAAAAAAAATACTAATGATAGCAGAATAAAAAAAAAAAAAAAGTGTTTCAATTAAGCATACTTTCATAACAGCAGAATTAGTTGGGTGAATCCCCCAAGGACCCTATGCAAGCAAAAAAAGAAGTTAAAGAAACCTCACAGATCTCTAAATAAACAATACTGGCCATACCAAGTGCAAAGTATCCTACAAAGGATTAATTGGGATTGTACAATGAGACCAGATTGTGTTAGTGAAGACCCCACTGTTGATCTCACATCATGCAGGGAATGGAAATGAGGTCAACTTACTGAGCAAGAATACTACAGTAGAACTTAAAGGGCTAAAATGAGATGTGGTTGGCAATGGACATATCAATCTCTGAAAGAAATAATTTTGTAAGTATATTACGATCAAGAAGATGATGAAAAGAAAAAAAAAGGTCCACTGTGCAATACAGCAGAAAAACAAGAGGGATGCATAGACAAAGCTAATGCTCATAGTGCCTTTTTTGCCTCCATCTTGACCAGAAATATCTGAGATGTTTAATAGAATAAATGACATCAACAAAAGGCTAAGATCTTACTCTTGAGTAAGCAAGAAGATGAATACTTATACATATTCAAATCAGCTCGGCTTGATGGACCAACCTCCCAAATGCCCAGTTGTGAATCTATTTCAGAACTACTAAAAGACAGATTTCGTGAACACACGGAGCAGCAAAGAGGGTCTGTGACAAATGCAAAAATATACAAATTTATATAATTTTATGTATACAGCATATATGTGTCACCTGTGTGCAAATAGGGGGAGATAAGCACAGCTAGACTTACAGACCATGCCAGCTTCAGGACACCTCTTTGGCCTACGCATAGTCTCTTTTGAGGTGACCTAGGGTATCCAAAGACATTCGTATGGGTTGATCCTTGGTGGACACAACCCAGAAGCTACAGGAGACCTACACCCTTTCGAAGAAGCAGTTGGGTACTAGACTACATACCACTTGTCTCGATTGGTACAAGAAGCCTATGGATACCATGGACAAGTATCTTGCTTGCTCCCTCTGTTTTCATGCTCTGGAGAATTTGTGCAATGATTAAAGCACAAGATATCACACTATAAACAACTGCTTGGAAGTTAACATAACAGCCAACATAGATTTGTCAAGAACAGATCATGTCAAATCAATTTATTTTCTTACTGACAGCATGAAAGGCCTTGTGATAGAAGAGAAAATGCACAAGTTTTATATCTTGATTTTAATAATAGTGTGTCACATGACATTCTCTTAAGCAATCTAGGATTTATAAATTGCAATTAAGTAGCTGCAGAACTAGTCAAAACTTTTATTAGTGAACTATTGTTTATTATTGTTTTGTTATTGTTAATTGTTTATTTATATTATTATTATATATTATTTTTGTTAGAAGTGCTGTGATTTCATAAGATAATAGCTTAGCTTTGCCAGCACACTATTTAAACCTTAGATTGTACTTAGCTCCTCACTATTGTAAGTGGATGTCATAGCATGGAGCATTGCACCTTCTCAGCACTATCTTCTCTCTCTGCTTGTCTTGCACACTCTTGGTATCTGGCCCCATCTTTCTCTAACATAAACCTTTCAAATTGGCCACCACATTCATGCTTTGTGACAGCTAGGAGGAGCCTTACTCAGTCCATAAACAACTCCTTTGCTAGCAGTTGACAGCTGATGCAACATATTAAAAAGCCAGGCAAGATACCTTCTATTCTTTAGTCTGAGTGTGACGTATCTGCAGAACAGGCTTCTCATCAAATCTAAAAGCCAGAAATTATAATTTCGATATACATTATAGGTCTACAGAATAGCTGCAGAGAGTAGCATTATAAGGCCATACACTCTGTACATGCCAATATTGTTACCACTGCAAATTGGAGAAAGCACAGACAAGGGAAGCAGAACTTACATGTGCTTGTCAGTCTCTAGACTATTTAATTTCTGGCTGACACATTCTTCCAAAACTCTAACAAGGTCTGCTTGCATTTATCTTAGTCTGAATTCTACATAATACAAAACAATGATCCTCTTGCTCAGTATTCTGGCTAATAATCCAGGAACCAATTATGTCAAGTTCTCCACAGCTAAAGCTTTCCCTGTCAAATAATAGTTGGCAACTATAAAACTTAACTCTAACACATTTAAAAATACTTTTAAATAAACCTACATGTATTTCTAGTATGAAAATTGTTAAGGAAGTTTCTCCAATTTCTACAGAATACTGCTGACTGTTCAAGTATGCCGTTACCTATCTGAAAGTCATTTTTCCACTTATACAACTACCATTCAATGAGATTGTGATAAATGGAACCAAACTAAAAGGATGCTGTAACAGTTGGCGAGTCTGTAATAGAGAACGAGTGTGAAAGCGCTTGAGTAAGAGAAGGAAAAGCAGCTGTAGTTGTCACAAAAAATCTGTAAGTTCTGTTAAACACTGGCTGCATTTCTGATGACAGGATTTCTGCTATACAGCTCATTGTTAAGTGAAGATACTACATTTTTCAGCAGTCAGTAGTATGGGAATGGTACCATATGGTAACAGTATCAGATAAAATCAGAAGTTTGACTGACCCTTGATAATTGAAAGGAACAGACAATGTAGAGAAAACTTGCAAAAGACTCCATAATGGCCAATCATTAGGAAAGCTGTTAAAGGGAAGATTTCTATTTCAGTTTAGCTTAGGTGGCATATGACTGAAAAAGGGGATTTTTATTTCACATAAACATTTCAGCACATTAGATATAAGTGTGGCTACTATTCATATGTATGCATCAACCATCTTCTATTTATATCTGATATAGTGTGCCAACAATCAATGCTAACTTTAAGTACACAAAAGACTTCCATGAATTAGTTGCCTACTGGATAAAATACAGCACTTGACTATTATTAAATTTGCTTCTCTTCACATTTAATTTAGTTCTGGTAGATTAAAAAAGACTAAATCCAAGAATTTTGTTTTTTAACAAATGTTTATGGTTCATGTAAATTTTGGTGTACGGCCCTTTCTGTAGCTTTTCAACTTGATAGAACTTTGAACTTAATATTCAAGAAAACGACCTAATATTATTTATTTAAGTAAAGGGCATTTTCTTTCTTTCATGCAGCCTCCTTATTGCTGCTTAATAGTTGACCAAACAGATGTTTCTGCTGAGTTGTCCATAATTTTGACCATATCTTCTTTACAAATCTAATTTAGAAACTACCAGTGAAAAAACTCACATCATTATTTCTAGTACAAAACAGTGTATGTTTTCCTACACTTAAGCCCCACTAACGCCATTAAGCTTCAATGTCCAGCTTTGAATGCTTCACTATGGAATGCCTCAGTATCGGATTACTGACATTTTTGGGTAAACCTTATATTGTAAGAGAAATGGCCGCAAATACACAGAGCTCAAGAGGCCACAGGAAGAAACTGTAGATATGATAGATAACCCATAGTTTCCCCAGATGTGGTAGGAAAGCAGAGTCCAGAGATCCAGAAAAAGGAACTGTATGGGGACAACATCAGTGGCATTACCAGGTCCTAAAAAAACAAACAAACAAACAAAAAAAAACAACCCTGTCTGAGGTGCCCCAACATGAGAGTTGAAGACAGAAAGAACCATCTTAACACAGCACACTTTAAATTGGTTTAGAAGTCAGAGGTCAGGCACAAAATGTGATATACTAACAAATGAAAACAACAACACTAAGAAATTAAAGGGCTAAGCTAGCTCACTAATTAACAACTAATATGCTCTCTTTACTCCTGGTTTTCCATATCCAAACATTGACACACACAGAGAAAATAGATTTCAAATCCTGTTTTTTTTTTTTTGGTTTGTTTGTTTGTTTGTTTTTTAAAAAAGGAAATAATGCAACAAAGAACCCAGAAGATTATAAAGAAATGAGCCCTAACCAAGATGATTCTCTCAAGAAGAAATCATTTCTCTCAAGAAGAAATCATGACACATTAACCTAAGTAAAATTTTCTGACAGGACTAAGGAAAGAATGACCAGTAGAAAAAAGCTACAGAATCATACATAGGACCTCTAGAGGTCACCTAGTTTTCAGTCATTCCAATTCAAGCAGCTTGCTTAGGGCATTGTCCACATGAAGCTGGAGTATTTCCAAGAAGAGAGCTTCCACAGCCCCTCTGGACACCCACTCAGCGTGAAAATATTATTCCTGATAATCAAATCAGATTTTCCCATGTTCCACCTTGCGTCCAGCACCTCTAATGCTATCATTACATGACACCAGGAAGAGTTCTGTCTTCTCTACACTCTACCATTAGCTAGCTGTGGAATGACATAATATCCTCCCACATCATCCTCTTCTGCATGAATGAATCCAGCTCACCTGTGCTCCAGTCCTTCAACCATCCTGGTAGAACTTCACTGGGCTTACTTCAATATGCCAATGTCTTTCTAGATAGAAAGGCTATCAGTAATCACTTCTCTTGATCTGTTGGCTGGGCTCCTGCTCATACAACTCAGGGTTCTGTCAGGCTTCTTTCCTGCCAGGATACACTGTTGGCTTAAGTACAGCTTGCTTGCCAACCAAGACACACAGGTTCCTTTGTCTTTTTATGAAGATGGGTGCAATGTTTCCATTTTCCAGTCACTGGGGACCTTCCTCCATGATGTTTCAAAGATTTAGACAGCAGCCTTGCAAAGACATTAGGAAGCTCTCTCAGCACCCTTGGATTGCAGGCCATTGCTTCTCATATATTTCTATGAGCCAAGTTCTCTCAAGTAATCTTGGCTTGGTCCTTATCTACTGATAGCAGTTCTCCTTGAATGCCTTCACTAAGCTCAGAGGCCAGGGAGACCTCGTTGGTGAAAACAGAGGCAAAGAAGGAATTATTACAGCCTTGTATGTGTACACAGTCACTACATCACACACCCCATTCAACAGTGGTACCAAATTTTCCTTGTCCAGGCTATTACTACTACTGTTGCAGTAGCTGTTCAAGTTGATTTTGATATCCCTTTCACATTCCAGCTCCACCTGAGCTTTGGCTTTCTTTACACCACTCTTACACGCTAGGACAGTTTCAAAATTCCTTCTTCAGCCTGTTCTCACTTCCACCTCCACCTGCATTTTTGTGTTGGATCATGGTCATGAGTTCCATTCTTAGCCAAGCTGTTTTCTTGATACATTTATTTGTTTTTATGAGTATTGGTATGAAAACTTCTAATTCTTGGAGAATGCTCACGTGCCAGCTTTCATGAGCTTGTCTGCCCTTCAGAAATGCCTCCCATGGGATCCCACTCACCAGCTTCCTTAACAAGCTGAAGTTTGTTCACCTGAAGGGTCTATACTCTGCTACTGTCCTTATTCACTCACCTCAGGATCCTGAACTCCACAGTCACTATCACTAAGGCTAGCAAGGCCATTTATTAATACACCCCCAACCTATTAAACCCCCAACAAATTATTCCATGCCATTGAACAGCAGATCCATCTATGCATAAATCCCAGCAGCCTACTCCACTAACCACTGTCAAGAAATATCCTGGTACCCTCCAGAAAACTTGTTGTTTGCTTTCTATTTGTACTGGGTCTGGCTGGAATGTGTTGCCCTTCCAGCAACACGAGAGATGTTAATGTCCCCCATAAGTAAGGCCACACCTATAGTACTGTGTCTAGTTCTGGGCTCCTCAGTACAAGAGAGAAGTAGACATTCTGTGATTCTGAGATAAAAAACAAATCTGTGACACAGATTTCCTTTAGTTACTTAAAGAAGAGTCTATTGACTTTCTCACCCTATCAAAGAATGGTTGAGGTTGGAATGGACCACTGGAGGCCACGTGTTCCACCTAGAGCTGCTTGCCCAGGACCATATCCAGATGGCTTCTGAAGGCCTCCAAGGAGGGAGACTCCACAACAACTCTGGCCAACCTTTCCAGTGCTCTGTCACCCTCACAGTCAAGTTTTACCTCACGTTCATAAGAACTTCCCAATGGACTCCCATGTGTCCATTCCTTCTTGTCCTGTTACATCCTCCCATCAGGTATTCATACACACTCATACATCCTCCTGAGCCTTTTCTTCCCTAGGCTGAACAGTCTTAGCTCTCTCAGCATTTCCTTGGAGGATAGAGGCTACAGACCTTTCACTGTCTCAGTTGCCCCTCACTTGAACTCTCCAGCAGCTCCACATCTCTCTTGTACTTGGGAGCCCAGAACTGGATGCCATATACTAGGTGTAGCTTCACCAGTGCTGAGCTAGATCAGATGGTATAACAAACTCCTGTCAAAATGTCAGCTATGCCACTGGCCTCTTCTCTGATCCTGACCCACAAGTTCTCAACCAGACTGTAATCCACCCCACAGTAGAGCTCCATACGCATATTTTGTTCCTTTACATAGAGTGTAAACTAATCCCCTTGTCTTTCCCGCCTGTCTTTCCTGAAGGGAAGCAAATTTTCATCAATGGTAAAAAGGAAACTGAGACATGTGCAGAGAAAAGGCACAGTATAACATTGGAGATGAACAGAAAAAAAAATAAAGTAAGGGGGGTGGGGAGTGGAAAATGAATAGTAAAAGAGTTGGTAATTACCAAGTTTAATACAAAATGTTGATTTTAGGTCTGGAGGACACAGATGGTAGGAATGTGAAAGAAGTAATGCAGTTGGAAGCTACAGAACATTTGAAAAAACACTCAGGACTTGCCAAAAACACAGACACAAAAGGATAGCAACTGTTTCTTTGCCTGAAGATAAGGAACATTTAGAGGCTCATCTCAAACACAAGAATGAATACACACATTTACTCACAGAACTATGACATTGAAGAAAAATCTGTCCTTCAATCTCCATGTATTTAAGGCCAACAACAATGGAAGAAATTCTGGGTTTAAAGTAGGGATATGGGAGTATAAGAAAATTGCTTCTGAGAAGATGCAACCTTTCACGACCCTTTTGCTGTTGTGGACACAGAATACTAAAGCTGAGAAGTACAAGAATAATAAGATAGATACATTCAACATAAAGGGTTATGGTAGACAGCAACACATGAATCTGACCTAAGAGCTGCTCCCAGAGCAACGAACTCAGCTAGTCTAACTTCATGTTTTAGGTAGATGACATGGAGAAATACTTGCTTATGCTATACCTCTCAACTCACAGCAATACTAATGTAATGCAACTTGAGCGCTAATGTTCACTCTGTGATTTCTCTTCCATAGGTCTCACATTTTAGCAGCAGAGTGACCCAGAATATGGCTAAATTTTATTTAGTCCTGATGATGAAGTTATCAGTCCTTATACATGTAAGTAAAACTCTGTCATTCCCATCTGACCACCAACATAGCACAGACAGTTTGTCCTTGAATGCAAAATGAAAAGACAGATTCTGAAGACAGATGGTGAAAGTAATTCTAAATATTACTTCAGTCCTTTAAAAAACAACCAGACTAAACTTAGAAGTAAAATATTAAAGACGAAAAAGAAACTATCTACTACCATAGGGATAATTGCTTCAGACAACAAGAGGAGAGGAGAAGAAAAGGAGGAGTCTTTTAAAGAAAGAAACAAAGACCTTTTCCATCTTCACTAAAGCAGGAAATATGCCGAGTAAGACTGAAGAATTGCAAACATATGTTTTCGAAATGAAATGTGACTTGTTAATTTAGACCTTGTCTAAATCAAGAAGACAAGTGGGATAGCTATATTCATTCCAATACACTGTAGTGTCAAGAACGACAATAGAATCCAATCTGGTTGGGCTCAGATGCAAGAAATTAAATGAAGAATTTAAGGAGAATAATGAACCCAGCAAAATGAAAAAGATAAAGCATGTTTTAAAATGAATCAAAAAGCAAGTAAAATGTAAGGAAAATCAGAATAAGCAGCCAAGAGTACCTTCTAACTGCATTCAAATTATGAAAATTTTGACTAAAATTTATTTTTCGATTATATCCATCATATGATTACCAATCCCAAGCATGTCAGAACATGTAACAAACAGCAAGTATTTACAAATGCGCAATACAAATACACAAAACTTATTTCAGAAAGTAGGCTTGGAGAAAGTAAAAAAAAAACTATTAAATTACCCAACAATAATGTTGGAGAAGGCACAGAAAAAGCAATATAAAAGCCAGAGCCTACTCTTCTAGCTTCTGATAAAAATAAAAGATTTATGCCTTTGGTCCAGAGAAACAGGAGGCGAGGGGATGTTATATGTAAACATCTAAAATTAGTATATTACTTTGATATGTCATAAATGAGAATCCTGCATCCTATCCCATTTCTGTAGCCATTAGAAAAATTTGCCTGCCTATGAAAAAAAAAAAAAAAGGCTCTATGTTCTTCTGACAGGAGAGAACAAGCTAAAGGAAATCTGAGTTGACGTAATTTACAGACAAAGAATAGTAATATTCTGAAATAATTGGGAAAAAACCCTCAACCTCTTTTTGCCTTCTTTAAACAAGGCACATATAGTGAATAGAGATGTTGAGTTACAAAGGGAGAGAGGCAGGCAGGGATGGAGGAAGAGACAGAGTTAAAAAGAGAGGGAGGGAGAGGGAGAAAGAAAGGGTAAAAAAAAAAAAAAAAAAAAAAAGAGGGAGAGTGATTGTAGCAGAAGCACAGATGGATCATTTCTACATGCTCATCTTTTCACCGCACCTCCATCCACCACCCTGTTATAAGTCCTCCTCTATCTTCAGACTTGGGATTGCGAGGCATGCTCTGTTCTCCACATAACATCAGTGCAGCCCTACAGTGGCAACACTGGAGGCACTGCAGACCAACTTTATTAGCACTTTGCAAGGAAGGAACAGCTGAAACACTACACCTCGCAGCACTGCAATGCATCCTTAATAGACGTATAATTTGAAGCATGCCAGTCCCTTGTGTCCATATATGTTACCGCTTATGTCCACATTTTAGTTATACCCTCTTTAACACTCATAACACAGCTCGTAGTAAAATGTCTTTTAAAAAATCATTTATGTAAGTACTTCCCTACTGGAAGAGAGTTCAAGGGGAGTTGTTTTATCAATTGTTTTGCCTTTTAAAAGTACTAATAATTCTATCAAATGCAAACAGAACTGTTACGGCACATAAATGTCCTCTTTTTTTCTTCCTTTTTTTTTTCTTTTTTTTTTTTCTATTTTTTTCTTTTTCCTTTTAAGCACTTAAAGCTGTGCACTGTACTTTATAAAATTTGAAGAGAAGGAGAGGGAAACAAAGCTTCATTAGTTTGTATCTGGAAAGCAAACATGAGCCCAGGGCCCCTCACACACCAGTAAGAGTTGTGGAAAGAGATACGGCAGAGACAGCCATGGCTCTTGGATTTAGGCTTCCAGCTGGCACGGCACCATTGCTGTGGCCTAGTAGATGGTTTAAGTTGAGCCTTGCATCAGACAAATACAATTGCAATAGTTCTGCTAACTCCACTGCAATAGTTGTTTGTGAAGGAGAGACATGCTCTAAGTGTGAAAAGAGCTTGTAGCTAAGACTTCAGTAGAAAACACTAGTTCATACTTCTGAAATACAGTGACCAAGCTTACAAAAACAAAACAAAATACGACACAATAAAAAATGTAAAACTCTCTATTTACATATGTAGAAGCATTGATATTGAGGAGGACCTTGGAGGATTACTGCAAACAAGTGAGCAAGCATTCCATTGCTGCCTCCAACAGAGCAGCCAGATTGCAATGCAATTGCAGTGAGCCCCACTGGACTGCACTAGGGAGGCTAGAGGGGTATTTCTGTAGCTAAAGCCAAGAGGGATGTTGAATTAAAATCCTTCAGCCTTCAATTCACGTAAAGTGAAACTGATGTTTGTTGTTAATTCATGACTGTGAAATGTGCTGATGTATCCATACAGCTGTGTTTAGTAAAAAAAAAAAAGGTATTAACTCCAGCATAAGGACAGAGGGGCCAGCTGGGGGGAAGTAGGCTCTCTGAAGAGAGTGTGCTCTCTAGCAGAGCTCAGGAATCAGAGCCCCAGGACCTGAAAAGGCAGTTTACATGCTTTGGAATTTCTTCATCCATCCATCCATCATCCATCCATCCATCCATCCAATAAGATACCTACATTAAAACTACCCTAAAAGCTGTAAAAATAAAGCACATTACAACAATGCTACGCTATCCACATTAACCAATAAAACCAAAGAAAAAAATGTCAGTTAAAAGGAGACATTTGGCAGAAAATGACCTTCAATTACTACGCACATAGGGATGTCAATTTAACAGCTTTTTAATACACTTACATGCAGAAAACATGTTACATTTCACCTTCTTCCTCAAATGTTTTCCTCTGAACTGAGTGCTTTTGTCATATCCGTAAAACTATTTCAGTGTAAAACTCAAACGTACAGGAACATAATAATAAATATTTAAAAGCTACTGAGGTTTCTGCTGATAGAGAACTGAAAAGGACAGCTAAGAGGTTGCAGTATTAGCAGAAAAGTAAAATAAGGTAACCATTGAGCTACTACTAGACTATAATAGCACAGATAGAAATGTAAAAAAAAAAACTAGGAGTAAATAATACACACTAATTTCTGCACTGTTTGATTTCCTACAAAGAAAATGCTGGAAAGGTCCAATGGCAAATATCTTAATGCACTGATGAAGTTAAGAAAGTGAACAGGAAGATGGTTACACTGCTACAAGGAAAGAAATATGAAAATAAAGCTCCTCTTCTCTCTTTTAATATACATCTAATATACAGTAAAACATACACTGGACAGCATTTATTTAATTCCTTTGAACTCAATGACTGAAATAAATAACAATTGTCAGAATGGGAGATACCAGGCTTCCCTCCTTGTCTTCTATGAATGTATGACATTTTTTGTATTATTCATTACCCTCTCTTCCCTGCAGAACTCAAACTAATGTGTCTGGGAGTAGGAATATTTTGGGCATAACAAAAACAATGTTACTGTCGCTTAAATGATAGGAACAGGTATTAAGCTAAATTAAACTACATGAAAGCAAAGAGGTTTTGAAATGGAATTCTGTAGACAGCTTCCCCAAATTTACTTCTAACTGTTTTAAATAGAAAAAAGAAAATCACTGGCTGGCATCAACCTGTACGTTTTTTCACTTCAAGGTGAGAGGGAACCTTTCCAAGTTGATATAATCAACCTGAAGTGCCAGCATCAACTTAAATTGAGTGGGTGAAGACAGAAACCTTGAGCTGACCTTGAAATGACAATATGCTATAATGGTATCGTGTAACAACAATACTGGCACTGACCCACGAGACAGTAATTATTTAGAGATTCTCTGATTTAGAAACAAACAAAAAAAAAAGAGATTAAGGTGAGTTTTGACCCATTTTAGAATCTTTTCATCTGTAAGTCATGCTTTTCTGTTTAGTAAATTGGCTTACTATAAACCTGAAATACAGTCAATTCTACAATATTACATGGCTTAAGTATTTCCCTGAGAATATTTAAGTTTACAGTTCTGCTTTTAAGTAACTACTTCGACTATCTATAAATTGCAGACTGATTCAGAAAAAGAGAATGCTCAGTTTCTTCCATAAAACAAGTAAAGCTCAGACAGTAAAATTTTTGCCAGGGTATCTTCTGTTGCTATAAAATGCTATTCATGAATAGGTTTGGTCAGGTAGAAGGACACTACAAAGTAACATACCGAAAATTCCTGAAATTCCCAACCTATGTGAAAGGGCAGGGCAGGTGCAAACTGTAAGAAGCTCGCAAGAACCCAGTGCTACCAGAAGAGGAAATACAGGAGTTAAAATTTCAAAGATCAGAATTATTTAAGCATTTGTAGACTCTGTGAAGACACATTTTTTTCAGAGCCATCAGAAAGGAAAGAACATTTTGTGTAGCTCTCTAAGGATAAGCAAAATCACTTAAGCTTTCTGCTACTGTTCAGATAGGGCAGTACTTCGTTTCTTGGCAGCTTACTAAATGTACCTACTTGCCTTCCCTTTGCCCATACCCCAGAGTTAAGAGGGGCAATTTGACTCCTCAGTAGCAGCAACATGGGAAGCCGGTGTAGAAAAGATATTGTCACTTGCCATTCCTTTTCAGCAATCTGCCACACAGACATGTTACTATCCTTGCATGATATTCATTGTTCAATTAATAGTTACAGATGCTGATGCAACAGAGCGTCTAGATACAGACAGAAACTTTCTGCTTTGAAGATAAATATTTGCTGAGAGGTGGTCAGGAAGGCTTCTGTTATACTGACATATCAGATTGATGTATTAATATTAGAAGTAGGTATTTCTCTGAAGAAAATTCCATTGTAGCTGCAGAGCATTCTAATTGGAGCTGATCAGAAAAAATTCTTTGCTGGGATTTCTGGTAAGTGAAATCTTTTTGCAGGAACATTGCTTTCCGCATAGATTCTACACCTACATGTTTTGTTACTGACAGCTCAGACATCTATTTCTCATGGGGGGATCCCACACGAGGCTTCTGCATCAGCTGAGCTTTAAGGTTGTTGAGCCCTTCAGACCATTTAGGCTGACAAAGAGCTCAAAATCAGGATGTCCAAACTGGAGACATGAAATTCTCTGTATCCAGTGATGTAAAATTTTGGAGTAGCCCACTAAACAGACAAGTCTGGTCATGGCTGCTTCTGTGAACAA
Source organism: Aythya marila (assembly GCF_965140915.1). NCBI lineage: Eukaryota > Metazoa > Chordata > Aves > Anseriformes > Anatidae > Aythya > Aythya marila. Next base: position 111,976,483 of record NC_139043.1, read on the forward strand.
CATTCACATATTACTTCCCACCAAACCCAAATGAAAGCAAATGAAATCCTTGATGAAACATTACTACCATGACTGCCAACTTGATCCAATTTATTTTTCAGGCATTTTGAATACAGAGAATAACACACAGGCCTCATTGCTACTGAAATAAAATTTAAATTAATATACAAGCTGAAATCAATTTCTTGTATGAATAACTGATGATGTAATTTATCTTGTCCTATGGGAAAAAAAAAAAATCCTGCACTTCCACTTTGTCAAAAATCTTGATGGAGCAGGAAAAATAATACTGCCAACATAAGCAGAGTTTTTATTAACTTCTTCCATTCTGAGACATCTTTCCTAAAGCTCTTTACTCCATGTAGCCATAACAGGCTCCCTGACAGCAACTGCAAAACTTGAAAGCCAGAGAAAAAACTGAAAACATTCCCCGTGAAGCTTCTGATTTGGACCTAAACTTTTTTTTGAACATGTTAGGCTAACCAGGGTAGAGAGGAAAGTTATTTATTTATAATTACCACTCATACATACAAAAAAAAGAAAGAAAGCCTCAACTCCCTTAACTAATGGTTTCTAAAAATGCTTATTCAAACTGACATATGCGTGACAAGTTTCAGCTCAGTACGATTTAAGGAGGAGGAGTTATACCGCCCAGAAAAATGGTGTTTATGACAGAAATGACAAAGGATCATTCATCATAGGGCTTTTCTATGTGGAGCAGTAATAAAGCCTAAATGAGACTGCACTTCATTAGTAATTTATTTCACAGATCACTATATATATACAAATAGCATAACTCTATTACATTTTTATGGTGCCATTCATTACAGTACTTCACATACTACATCCACATGACAACACAGAAATGCAGCTCTCTCTGGGGAACACAGCAGCACTGACTGCAGGGCAGCACACGGAGAGGAAACACACCACAGCCAGAAGAGCAGAAGTAGCAATGCTCACATGAAGCAAGAAAACAACAACAGAAAACAATGAAACTGAATGCTCAGAGACGGGCGGCTAAAACGAGGAATAGTTTTACAGGATTTTTGCTTGACTGATGCCCCGTTTAATTTAGAGAGCAGAATTAAAAGAGGAAGACCAAAAGTCCCTGGCGTGTCTGGTAAGAACAACTAACATCAGACACCCTCACCAGAACTTCCTGGCTGGAATTTGCTCTTGTCCTCACTTGATCCTTGAGCACCACACTGGTGTTTCCCATTTAACTTACTTCCACAGGAAGGAAAAGTACATCAGTTCAATTGCTTTCATCAGTCCGTATCTAGGATGTTACTCTTTAGGCATAGCAAAGGACACAATCTCAGATATCAAAAAAAGGGATCAAATTCTCTATTACAGCCTTTGCAAAGTGAGAACACTGGGCAGATGATTGCTACTTTACTCCCTGCCAGGTAACAATCCTTCAGCTATCACACTTGGAGGCCATACATTTACATTAATCCACCAGAGGTGAAGGAAGACTTCTGCCTTCCAAATGTACCTTAAAATACAGTATTCTGTACAAACCTACAGAATACTGTGAGAAGAACAGAGATAGAAGGACACCCGCACGTGTCGCATGACAACTCTTTTTTGTGACTAGTTCTCCTGGGAAGTAATACTATCCAATTACATAATGTTGGACCTTTGAAATAACACTTGAAATGTGTGCGTTATGTAAACGTTTTCTGAAATACTAATTAAAAAGAAACGTATTGCCTTTTAGTGGTGACTTGTAATTAAATTAATTCTCTTGATTTTCTTGCCAAAATCTGTGCTGTAAGAAACTGATTAAGAAGGGGAATGGCCTGTCAGTTTTAGAGCCTCCGTGTTTTAATAAATTTTCAAGTAAGAAACTTTATAAATAAGGCCACAGTGCCTGCAATTGAATGTCTGAACACTGTAATTTATGATGCTTGGAGAGAAAACATGAATTTAACTAGAAGATATTCAGTAAAAGGTTTTCTGGGCACAAAGTTAAAATCTGTTTTTTGCAGGGGAAAATGTTTTCTTAAAATTCGTCAGTACTGGTTTTGACCACCATGTGGGAGCTTGAGAATAAATACATTTATATTGTTTCTCCTGAAGTTTTGTTTTTTAATGTTCTCTTACAAATATTCCATTATGAAAGTATGTTATTTTAGTCCATAACATACAGTGTGTAATTGGGTAAGAGGCTGAATAAATGCACATCAATACAATTTTTCATTCTCTTTTTATCATACAATGCTTTCCCTTGTGTTACTGTGGTAGAAGCTACCGAGTAACAGCTTAAGGAATGAATTCATGCCATTTTTCTACTGATTTAAGATCCGTGTTTTAATCACTCTTTTAAGAGACCTGCATCCTCTAGTTAATAAATAAAAAGTGAGATACTGACTATCTGCAAAAAAATTCAGTGCCCTAATTGGGTAGGTTGCCTAAGAATGTATCTGAAAAAGTACATGAGTAGCACCCACTGAGATCAGTAACCCTGATTACCCCTGGAAGTCAAGCAAATGTGTGACTGAAATTGATGCTGGCTCTCTGCACTATTTTAACTGCTAGACATGTGGCAAAGGTTTCTTCTTGCTCTGGGAAGCCTGCAATATAAATAACAAATGCACAAAGGACTAAACACTGTAGGAATCTACACAAAGTTATACTTTTATTTCAGTGCTTTTACTCCTCAAATGTTTCTCCTTGACATAACTGATTAACAACCAGTATGAGCCAAAAGCAGTGAGCCTAGAACAAGAAGTTCCTTGTAAAAAATATGAACGAATGAACTTAGTGCACTGGAACTGAGCAGACACATATATAGGCATGTGTAGAAGGGTAGGAGGAGAACAAGCCAACAGAACTAACACTGACCTAGGCTTTGCTGGTAGAGTTCCCAGGAAGGTCAAAGATGAAAATATGTAGTAGTCTTGAAGATGAGAAGTTTATTTACAATATTGTAGATTTAAAAGAAAGCTAATTAAGAGATTTGACAAGTTTGGAAGATCTGCTGGCCAGTTTCCATTCTGACAAATCAGGGAATAGCAATTTCCAGAAAGAAGGGAAGCAGAATCTGGTTGATGCTGAGGTAAAGTTTACACTCATTCTACCTCTAACAGTTTTACCTAATAAAGTATTTACCTAATGAAGAAATTTTCTTCTTTCTCTTTTCTAGAACAATTCTTAGTCAATCAAGACAGCCCAAGTAAGCACACTTTAAAATAGTCTTGGTAAGTACATAAAGAAATTTTGCATGCTTCTACTTACCTGCCTGTCTACTTCTGGAAGCAAAAGAAGGAGGTATTGTTGAAAGTGCTGAGGTAAAGAAGCAAAGGTGTGTTTGTTTATTAAAGCCCTCAGGTTGGTGTTCACTAGAATAGATCCTGGTGTTTCTATGTCAATATCCTCAGCTTTGGTCCATTTCAAATGTCCTGGAGTGAATAAACAAGAAATAACTTTAAACATAAATAAAGGATGAGAACAAGAACAATTCCAGTAGTTTAGCTTTTATTGTATAGTATAGCAAGGTCCACAGAAAGAGTACTCTGAGAGAGGTAACAGCCTTTTCTAGGTGTGTAACAGCTTCTTTTATATTCCCTGTATTTGTTTCTTGAGCTCTTGGTATGTTCCAGTCAGCATCACAACAGACACATCCTTACTTCCAGCTCAACAGATCAACTCAACTCAGCAGAAGCAGCAAATTTTCTTGTAATGTCATCAACATAATTCTGTGCATCTACTTCCAAGCAAAAGACTGCTTTACAAGACTGATGTCAATCAATCATTACAGAGAGCTGCTCTTGGGCCTATGTTCTGCATCCACAGAGCACTATGGCCTGCCTAACTCATTCCACCTGCTAGAAACTACCTGTGTGAATAAACTGATCACAGAGATGAGAATATTTACAGGGTTAATTTAGTGTTTGAAAACATGCATTTCTTAGAATTTTTGCAAGAACTTGTGATCTAAAATGGTAAACGCAGAGAAGGCAACAGCAAGAATTACCAGAGGTCTACAAAACAGGGTCTGTGAGGAAAAATAAGACTAAGGTTACGCAGAGGGAAGGGGAAAATATATAGAAGTCTTATGTACAGGGGTAAAGATCAGTGTCTTTTTACTGACCACAGCAGATAGCAAAGGTAATGAGCTTAAACTCTTCCACAGTAAGAAACATTACTGGTAAGATATGGGGAAAATAAAGCTTTTAACCACATATGTCAAGAAGACACCAGATTAAATCCATGGGGAGGAATTGCAATTTCCATCAGTGGAAAACTTTTAAGAATTTGTAGAGAAATATCTGCCAGGAGTGACAGGCGTATAGCTGATCTTGCCCTGTGACTGACAAACAATTTAGATGACCACTGGATGTCCTGCCTGGCCTCATTTTGATTTATTTCTATGATAATATTACAAGATACCTTATAAAGTCCTTTGAAAAGCAACTAACTAGTGTTGCTTAGGATATATACATACTGCCATAACCCTTTTTGCCTTCCAGTCTTAACATACTGCAATACTCAACACAGAAATGGAAGAAGTGAGGAGCGCAGGTGGCCAGAACAACTTTGAGACTTCTAACACTTCCTAGGAAACTCCTCCAGGCTTTGGTTTGTTGTTCTTCCAAATATTTCAATGATGCTGCAAAAGGGGTCTTGACTAGGTCATACACAAACTCCTGCAGAATTGCTAAAAAAACAATTGTAGCGAATATTTCACTGCTATCAACACTGATGTTACTCAACTGATATGCTCCCCTTCAGTCACAGCCTCCCACAAACATTCTTGCAATTTCCTTTTACTTATTAGTAAACAACAGTAACTGAATTAGACAAGGATGGCTTTGCATTCAGCATAGGATAACCTTTTCTAACACATATTTTCAACATACTGTATTTCAGTACTGCAAAGACTCCATTACAAACAAATGAATGCCCTGTTAGAAACGACAATTGTGTAGAAGTGCTCATTTTCATGAATGCATCACAGTAAACTGTCCTTACCGTCTGTTCCACCCACTAAATATAAATGCAAATAGAACACAATCCCCAAGTGTAACACAAGTAGTATGATGTATCCAAATTTAATGCCTGTACGTATACTCCTTTCTTTAATCAGTACAGAATACACTTCCACATTTTTTAAGTAACTCCAAACTGGAGTAACATTTTCCCCAGCTAATGCTTCATATTCTAAGGAAAACCATGCATATGTAGATGATCCAAACTAAACCAAAATGTATGATTGCAAAGTCAGTAATATCGTACATTGGTAGATATTTTAATGGCATGAAGAGACCAAGAGAGTAATAGAAACTCAGGCTTAATTCTGTGTGCCAGAGTTACACATTTTCTGATTTACTTGACTGGCTACTTATTTACTTACAGGCTACTAAGGCAGCTTACCAACTTGTTGAAGAAATATGTATACTGTTCCTAGCATAACAGGCCAGCAGATCACTGTACATAGCCAGCATTGCCATGCTCAACCAAACCAAACCAACCAACCAAACAAATACCAAAGGAAAGACAAACAAACAAACAAACAACAACAAAAATATACCACCAGAACAAATTCTCTCTCCTGCATCCTTCCTAGTTTTAGGACCTTTACTGTAGGTCTCGAGTTTGTAGTGAGATTTAGGGAAATGTTTGAGAGTAGCATGGAAAGTAGCCACTCTCTGGAATTTGACCATACGCCTCTACCACATAGCTACTTGTAACTATGAGGGAGACAACGTTACGACAGAGCATATGCCAGTGCTTTTCATACTGTTTTTCTACAAAGACAGACATTTTGAATCCTTATGTAGCTGCTACCGTAGTCTGGGGAACCACTGGCCAAATCAGAAACAGAATGTGGAATATGAGAGTATGAGAGAGAAACACAAGCTTACGGATTTGGAAAAGAGATTAATCTCCAATATAGAGAATTACCTATGAAAAGTGTGGGAGGACCATGTTTCTACATCAAAGTATGAAAATCAAAATTGGAAAAGGACAGAAATCACTGAACACCTTAAACTTCACACAATGTCCCCTACTTTCCAAAGATTGTGCCTAAAGACTGGAGAATTTATCCTGAAATCCAAGAAAAAATCTAATGTATTCACTCTGTATTTGGCACCAGGCGCCATTTTGATGAAATATCTGGGGTTGGGGAAGAACGGATACATTAAATTATGTATCTCAGTTTTACATCTAGAGAAAAGTTACAGGAAATAACCTAAAATTGAACATATCTTTGTGCAGCAAAGTTGTAATACTGAAAGAGTATTTTCAGTTTTGAGTAATGCCATTTGATCAACATAGACACTAGGTATCCATCTGAGATCAATAAATATTCTGCAGGAAGATAATATATAAAAGCAAAATACAATTTCATGGGAGGCCGTGATACAATAAGGTTGCATGAAACAGCTCACCAGGAACTGGCAATGGACTATTTAACAAGCAACCTATGATATTTAGGAAGTAAAATATCTTCAAGCTATTTTACAGAATTGTTATATATAAAAATAGAACTAGGTCAGGTCACTAATAAAGAAAAACTATCTTATCACCACAAAAACAGACATTAAATATTTTTTAGGATTATCCAGCTACTATGAAAAGCTTGTTTGCTAATTTCGCCAATATGGCCACATAGCAAAAATATTTCTCTAAATGATTCAGCAGTCTGCTGAATGCAAAGGTCCTTTGTAAAGATAAAGAAACAGTTATGTAATTATTCTACTTTACTTTAGCTGAGACAAGAGTCTTAGTGAATACTACTGTTTCTGTTCCTTAGGGAACATTTCCAATTATGTTTCATGCAGAGCAGAAAAATCTGCCTATCACATGGAGCTATTGAGAATTTTCTCCTTGCATCTCTTCAGATAAAATTCTGCATTAATTACAGATCAACATCCATGGATCTTGCTAAAAACATGGAAAATAAGAACCAGACACTATATCTACCACCTCAAGAGATGTAGCTTCAAAAATAATTAAGGATCCAGCTGAAGAAACAAATCAACCAAAGAATCAGAATCAATCAAAAATGATGTACCAAATCTCTATACGACATGGAATAACGCAAGTGAGGAAAAGAGGGTTAACTTCTAATAGGACGGATATGTAAGAAAAGATGCTATTCTCTTTGGGATTAAGTGTATTTGTTTGGTATTAGACTGCAAGCAAATTTAACAGGAAGAAATAATATTTGCTAACCCACCCCTTGCCATCCACCCAGAAATCATAATGCAGCAATCAGAAGCCAACTGCTAGGTGACCTCTCTGTCTGCGGTTGGTTAGGTCTGTCAAATTTAAAAAGCAACTACAGAAAAGCATTCTGGGAAAGAAAAAAAAAAAAAAAAAAAAAAAAAAAAGCCTATGGATTTTACAGGTAGCCAGAAAGAAAGATACCTTCTTGAGAAAGGGTCAACTTCTAAGTTTGAGAAAGGGACAGATATAAACCAGCAAAATACAACTTTTAAATAGAACACCGAGTTTACAAACATCTCAACATTAAGATAACAAATAAGATATTTATTCTACTCCTACTCACCTAAACCAGATTTTTTTAACCTCTTTAAGTGCTGGCTTGTTTGTTTCCCAGTTGGAGACTTTTGCCCATGTTTCATCTCTTTATCAGAACCATCTGCTTCACCATTTTTAGATTCAGATCCTTAGGAAAAAATAAAACACCCAAAACATGACACTGATGCACTTGCACCACCAGCCCCCCCCCCTCCCCCTTCCCCCTCCGTAAACAAAGCAAAAATAGGATTAAAAAAAATTGACATCTACTTGCTGAAAGGCAACACACCTTTCTGGTCACAATACAATTTCTCATCATCAGAGGAAATGGAAGAAAAAGATCAATAAATCAATTAAGTGCCAAAAACTAAAGTTTACTGAATACTACAGTCAATAAAAATGTTCACTGATCTAATAAAAATAATGTTTTCCTATAATGCACAAGAGATATCTTTAAAAATATTTTAACCCCAAGTTATAGGGCAGTAAAGCAATTTAAAGGTAAAAAAGGATCATTTTTCTGTGAAGCAACACTTACAGAAGAGAGATGCCTGGAAATACAATTGTCAATTTGTGTTAAACACAGACATAGAAATCGCTTAAAATGAAGAAACTTAACAACCAGAACTAAAGGTCAAGGTTATGCTGTGGTGATAAGAACAGCACCAGAACAAGAAAAGCTAACAAAAGGATCCTAGTATTGCAACACAGAATTGAGAGACAAATTCACATTCATAAAGAAGCTTGCCTTTTTTTCCCCCTCTCCTTTTTATGGCACTGAATACCAGCATGTGGTCCTCCATTAGAGTTCCAGAGCCAAACAAAATGTTACTTTGCATTCCTTCAAAGCTGCTGCTATTATCAATTGCCATTTTACTGTGTGCCTTCAGTTCTTTATTAAAATTAAAGAAAAATCCCTGTCCTTGCGTCACAGATTTTATAAGGAAATAAAGATGTTAAACAAAGCCTCCAAGTGGAAACATCATTTTCAGCAGTCCCTAGTTCTGCACGCTACACATCTGACTCAGAGGAAGGCTCTGTGACTAGCACTGATCTTGCAAATAGTCCTTTAGCTATTTACCTGAAGGTGAATCCGACTGCTCATCAGACACCTTTAATGGTGTCAAAACAACACGAGGAACAGTCTTGTTTACCATCATTGAGACTCCATTTCTTCTTTTCTGCTGTTGTCTTAAAGCCTACAAAAATGATAACAAAACATAAAAATGTAACAAAAAACACTGCTTGTAAGTGAATTACATGAGACATTTCTCTACCATTACACTGAATCTCTTAAAATAAGCATAATTTACATAGCTACTGACTTGCCAGACTTCACACTCGTCCCCTTTATGTCATTTTCCTTTAAAACATAAAATCAGGCTTTTGGTTATAAAGAGAAAGAAGATGCACCTTAGATCATTTTCCAATACAGTTTTGACAACAAAGAAGCACATAACTGTTTGCTCTACCTTAACAGCACAACATGATAACCCATGGAATGTGAAACTAAGACTTCCAAGTAAAAAAAACGTAAAATAAATGTTTCAAAACCAGAATAAAAATATATATGTCTGCACATCTCTCGCAGGTGCATCCTCTCCAGTATACTGCTCAGTCAATCAAGTTAACACAGAGTGTCATCAGTATGTACAGCATGTAAGGACTACAGTATTGATGCACTCACTCAGCCGTGAGTAGTGCTGCACAAAATCACTGAACATGGCAGGAATCATTTATTTTTGTGAAGGGAATCAGTCCTAATCTTGGAAACCTTGCAGCACTTGGCTTCTGCCTGCTTGACTTTGGGCATTAACCTTCAGAACACGAACATGATGGTGTTCTGGCAAATCTCGGGAAAAATGATACAAGAATAAATCTCTACAAATGGGAGTGCTTTGTGTTTCATAAATGGATCGACTACAGGGTTGATAATGTAATACCAAATATTTAAAGGTTAGAAATAACAAATACCTGCCAGATTGTTTTACGTGGAAAATGATACCTCATTCAAAAGATCTTAAAATATACAAATACGAATGCTTGTCTATTAATACACTTGCAAGCATTAAAATTCTGGAATTAATCAGAATGGGCTGGGCTTAATACCGATCTCTTCTATCCTCCCATTTTCCTCCAGTCTTACTCTGCACTCTCTTTTTATAACTGCGATTTGTGTTACGATCTTGGGGGGGGAGGGAGGGGATTTATTAAAGTAATACTGTATCAACAAGGAACATATCTGAAACAAATTATTCCTGCAGTTTTATGAGCATGAATGACTTATGACTTAGAAGGTTAAAATCTGTAACTTCAATTAATCTGCAATCTTTCCAAAATGTTCAACTAAAAAATAATAATAATAATAAAAAAAAAGATTCCTGAAAAAAGAAATCAATATCACTCTATTCTTCTAAATAACATACTATACAACATAAAATACACCAAACCACATAAAAGCTGTTTCATTGATTAACCCCTTTTATAGTACACTTCTTAAAAGACACATAAGCACTGTGCAATAAAAAGCAAATTACAACACTCGAAATCAAACAAAGAGAAGAAGCTGGTCAGATCTGCACTGAACCAAAGACGCAAGCAGAAAGCAATAAAGAACAGCCTATACTTCAAACACTTCTGAGACAGAAAATTCACACTGGTATTGGGCAAGGACAGCCAGACTCATGGACACAAAATTCAAAAACATTAAAAATTCTCAAGTAGTAAATTCCGCCCCCCCAGATTCCAAAAACGTACCCCAGTGCACAGTCCTGCCAAGCTAGGTGTCAAACCAGGTGACCCTTGTTCAACAGCAATGCCACTTAGAGCGTAAAAAATAGTCTACTAAAAATTAAGTGAAAAGACAGCCAACTGCTCTGATAACAATATACTGGTATAACCACAGCCCAGTCATTGTATTGTTGCCCCATGGCCTGATTTACATGATGAAGAACAAAGAGAAAATCATCCATCCTCTGTGACATCCTCCCTAGACAAATGAGTAAGTGCCCACACAATGCCCCATGCTTTCCTCCAACCTCCTTCTGGTCTTTCAAGACAACTTCCACCTCTACCAAGGACCACAACCTCATTGCCAGCATCCTAGGGAAGCACCATTTTAATGATTTATACCACCACTGTGACAAAAGTAGATCCCTTGCAAAGCCTCGCAGCCACTTATCTGTGCTTTAGACCCAATTGCCATGAAGGAGGGGGAGCAGGACGTGGCATACCTCCATCGTGACAGGCAGGCCACACTTGTCTGCCCCAGCTGACGCACTCGCTGCCGGACCCAGTGTTTGCCAAGCAAATCTCTCACTTACCTTCTCTCTAGTTGTGGGAAGGCCATGTCTTGGCACTTCCAGGCAGCATGCTGTGCTCGCGTGGCTGTACAGAACCAAACTACCCATCCCACTATGTCTTGGGCAAGCCCCAAGAGCCACAAAGGCAAGAAACATGGTGGAGAGCAGGCAGATGCTGCTACCAGAACCATTCACATTGCGGCACAGCCCACTGCTGCGCTAGGGGCTAAGCACCTCAACATGAGAGACTGACGCACAAACCTTAAATACGATGTTTCCCTTTGATATATATTTGCTTTTTAGGGTTTCCTTTTTCCCCTAACATTCATTATTTTACTGCCTCCTCCATGTCCACAAAGCAGGGCCCATAGTTAAGTTCAGCTCTGTACAGGATGACCCAAGCTGGCAGAATAAACACATACACATGGACAGACAAAAGTCATGTTGTATAATGGCAAAAAAGTGAAAACTATGTGAACATGAAAATCTAAGTCAAAGTTTTATCACAAAATGCCAACAAATTATGCTGTGCCTAAAGAACATGATAATAATCATTCCTATGCCTCTCTATCTTTACATTTGTCAAAGGAAAGATATGAGGCAGAAGAGCAGAGTATTAAAGCATCAAGTAAATGATCTAACATTTGACATGTATGGTAAAGAGATGACTGAGATTTTGCCCAGTCATTCTGTTTAGTGGGAGAAATTATGAGAAATTATTCCTAGCTAATCACAACATTTTATTTTTTTTTGTATCTTTATTTTGGATGTAAAGCTGCAGGGTCCAAATTTGATGCTAGACAAGTCTTTTCATGAAAACAAAACACCAAGAGCAAGCCAGTATATGGAGAAGATGCAGACTGAAGTCTAGTTTCTAGTAAAGCCAAACACCAGAAGGAGTTAAGTATAAACCAAGGACATTGTGTGCAGTCTCTGCTGAGGACGAATATATAACTGCTCTACACTTCGCCTGAGGGATATTAATTTTAGGATACAAGACTACTGTAGGATAAGACAAGAATCTTGTATCCCAAGATTAATTCTACTTAGCTTGGAAGTCAATGGGATTACTCAGAGTGAAACACACACCAAATGCTTTGCTATATTGAGCCTTCAGTGTACCAAACTAATTTAGTGCTTTCCTTGTCTCCACAATCAGATAAATCTCTAGCTTTAGCTCTTCTGGTGAAGGGAATAAACACAAAGTAGATGAGTAAAATTTGTAACTACCACTGAGGAAAATGAGAAATTTTATGACTTATCCCAAAGAAAAATGGTTCCAGATCTCATTGTAGAAACAGAAACAGTAACTAACACAAACTACACCAGCATCTTTTACTGACAGAACATTTTGCAACTCATCTATATTTAGAGATAAATGACCTCTTAGCTGAACTGCCCATGGATCTGCAAGAAAGAGCCAATAACTACCAAATGATAAGGTGTCACTTTTACTATTGAAAGTAAGATAGAAACACATATAGCATGTATGATAGCTTACATAATAATTATTTGTCTTTAATGAGATGAAACTCTGTTTACTTTTCAAATTTATTCAACCACTTCGTGCTAAATGCTTCAGTTAAAAAAAAAAAAAAAAAAGCTGTGAGATGTAAATTCCTAGAACAGATCACTGTTAAAGTAGTCTGTAGAACATTCCTGTCGTCCTATCTGTATGGCACATAAATAAAACAGGAGAAAAGGAAAATGAAAGGTCATGTGGTATACAAGTTAAACATTAAAATCACCGCCAAAATATAGTACTTACATCCAGCTTTTCACAAGCAGATTTGCAAAGGACATCTGTGAATCTCTTGTACATAATGAGTATGGAGAATTCCCAATATTCCCATTCATAAAACAGAACCTGTGACCATCTGTTGAATAACACTGCCACGGTCATTATACAGGGGTTGGCATAATTAATTTGTTTAATAAAATTATTTTATTGCCAAAAACCTATCAATCCACTTTCATTCAAAGAACTCAACATAACACGAAAAAAAAAAAAAAGTTTTAAGAAAACACAAACTTGAAAGATACATGCCAAAAGAAAAATGTCATGCAATTAACAGAGATATTCTAATTCCAAGATGGTTTTCATAAACAGGTTACAAGAGCAGGTCTCCTCATTTTTGGGAAGTTTATGCCCCCGCTGGAGTGTAGCAGTGTGTTGGAGGGCTCATGAATGCCATTATCTGTTCTTAAGAACAATCTTTTCATATATAGTTGATTTTGACATAGGAAAGACTTTTCCACCCATGTGACAAAATGGTAGACTCTCTTCAATAAAAAATAAATTAAAAAAAAAGTCTTTCCTGAACTCGAAATGAAAGGAAACAATATAGACTGAAAGGTAACTGAAGAGAGGGGAAAAATACACCCCCAAAAGAGCCCCAGAAGCAAAATGTCAGGCATTATGTTTTCATTTTACTGCTGCTTAGGATTTTTTTTTTTAACTTTTTTTTTCCCACATCTTCTCAAATCGTAATGAAAAAACGCAGCATACAGATAAACCATTAATGCAGAAAACTACTTTCATTTGAGCTTAAATGCATGACATGCTGAGAATGTTAAAAATTAAGTTATTAACAACAAAGATATGTAACACTTGGCTGCATTAAGCAACATAGTCCCAGATTTCTATTTGTTCCATAAATGTCAGGTCTACATTCTGAAACTCGTATCGTGAAACATAACCTTTGAAATTTCACACATTATGGATCAGAAACATAAAGATATGGAAGTCTTGCATTCTGCCATGTAAAAAACACAAGCTATGATACACTGAGAAAAGTCTATTGCACAAAATAAATAACAACTCTACATTATGGTCATGGATCCTGAATTGGCAAGGATGAAACGAATTTATAGTTTATCACTGATTCACTTAACACCACCATAAAATTCACTCTTTGTCCCCTCTTTCACCCTCATTTTGTTAGTAAAATTAAGACAGACTTTAATTCCCACATCTCTCTTAAATTAAAATCTCAGTGGCAACCTGTTTCATGGGTACACAGAGCAGTTAAAATAAAACAGCAAGCACCACAAATCATGAAGAGTAAACACATTGATTCTATAACATTATTATTCTTGCGATGCCACCACTTCTTATAGTAAACATATATTAAAAGCAGTTATAAGCATGCAAATGTATGATTAAAACAATAATAAATATCTCTCATGGAAGCTACTGCAAAATACAAAGTGTCATTCCTAAAGCACAGAATAGATTAGTATACTTCCAGCCAGACTCATATACCAAACCCAGCCAGACTCATACACCAAACATAACAGCACTGGTGCTAAGTGTACACAACTGATCAGTTGGAGATGAAAAGCAGTGGCAGAATAACTGGAAGTTTGGAGACCTAGGTTTTATTTTCAAATTCTTTTAATCACTTTTAGAATAAGTGTCTATGCTTGTCCAATACAATCCTCCTACCCCGTGACACTTCTTTTTTGGAATAGAAGTAATTTCTTGCCACATATTTGTTCTTTAGGTCCCAATAGTGGTCAGTCTTTACACACAGTTATAGTACACATTAACAACTGAATATTTTTCTGTGTATTAACCAACAGTGAAGTAAAGTGCTTGTCCATCTGTAGTGCAGAGAGAATACGTGCATTTCTGTGCATGTCCCTACACCTGCAAGCCAGTACCATCTTTTATAGGGGTACAACAACACATTCACAGCTACCACTGCTGCAGATCACAATCAACTGCAAAGTGTACTTTTTTTTTTTTGTTTTGCTTTCCCAACCATAGTACCAAACGAGAAGGACAAAAGTGCACAATGTGTTCAATGCCTGTTCTGACTTGCATGTGAATGGGAATGACGATGGCACATGCATTGACTCAATGACACTTTTTTTCCGAAGAGAAGAGTATGCTTAAAAAATAAACAAAATCATGTATTAAACTAGTAACAACTATCAGCTGAAAGGTGCTTTATGGGAAAGCCTACTTCTTTGCACAACAAACACATATAGCGAAGAAAACAGTTTGCATAAAGCAGTTAAAAAAACAAAATAAAAACCGCGACATCCATAGAAAATTTTGAAACAATCATCAATGTTTTCTTTCAGGTCAAATTTACAAATATACTCTTGCAAAAGGTGCAAAATATAGTGAGGGGACTACAAGGCCATCCTACCATTCTCCTGACAAAAACATCCTCTCACACTACCTCTCAATGAGACGGGCACCAATTTACATTGAACCAACGTAAGCAGTTAAACTGTAATGTCTTTATGCCAGACATTCCTACTCCAGCCTGCATTCTACATGCCCTATACTCTGAGGACACAGTCTGCTGAGGACCTACCCAAAAGTTCCTATAAAAGCACTGGTACATCACTGCTTGTCAGCATTTTCAGAGGCCTGAAGATTTGTGTGCCATTGCAACTCCTGTCTTTCCCTGAAAAGGCCAACCATTGCACTTCAAAAATTGAGGCCAGGTTCATTTCCTCCTGGGTCTATGTTATGTTATAGAACATTCAAATCAAAAGCTGTTCTTCACATACGGCCCAGCAGAAGATACTCACTTAGAGACTCATTGCCAGTGTATGGAAAAATCATGCAACATCATTAGAAAAGCTTGACTACTGTGCCCAGCACCCAACAAAATGCGAGTCTCATCTACAGTGATGGCAGTTGTCATTAGGACAGTAGTTATGACCAATCCATCTTAAATAGTACCCTAAGTTACTTAAAATAAACGTTATCAGAAAAGTGAACCGCTTATAACTTGAGCACTGCCATCAGCTTGGCTGACTGATACTTGGGACAAGAAACAGCAGCTACATACCAGAACTATGCATGAATTTTCAACATATATTTGGGAAGAAGATTCCACTATGTAGGGGTGGTAAATGTAACCAAAATTAATGTTCACGGGCATATTTTAGGTGAGGGGCTCTGTCCTACAGTGAAGCAGAGTGGGCAACAATGCTTCAACATGGTAGTGATATAAAGTTGCTTTAAAATTCTTAAATATTTCTCAGAGGAATGAATTCTGAAAACCACATTTATTAAAACAGAAAACATGCAGGACAGCTGCAAAAAGCATGCTATGCAAACAACCCCACAGGGAAAACAAGCAGAATGCCCCAGCAACTGGGAGTTAATTACTAAAAAGCGGTACAAAAAGAATACAGGGATCATGTGGATTCCTGCCCCTTCCTTTCCATCACAAGTAAGGGCTGAGGACCATGGAGATGACCAAGAAGAAAGTCCCATAAACACTGTGTTGTGTCTTACCAAAGCACTGTGTTGAGCAGCTGGTACATGCTGCCCATGCATAGGGACCTTTAGAGGGACATACCGTGCAGCCTGCCTTCGGGCAATGCATGTACTCCCTGAAGAGCTCCTGCTGGAACTCTTGCTCTTCCAGCTTCTTTTCCCCATTATGCAGTCTCCCTGCCATAGTTTCTCTGTCCTCTTCCCTAGACTTGTCTTGGCAATCAGAAAATCAGTTTAGTTTATCATCTTCAAAATTCCATTTTCCTGAACGCATTTTGTAAATTCCACTGTCCCTTCCCATGTCTCTCTAGTAGTCAAAAAGCAACATGTTTTTCTTGTTTTCCATTTGTTGACAGGAAAATTTGTCAAGAATCGTCACTTATGTTGCCAGACATCTGATCAAATGCTTCAGCTAGGGAGCCAGAATTCTCCAATTGTGTCCTTGGTAAATCTGTAGTATCTGAAATGAAACATAGGAAAATGGTTAACACAGACACTGAGACAGTGCAACAAACTCTCTATTACCAAGGAATTCAGTACAAGAAATCTCTCTCAGTTCACACTGGAGTTTCAAAGACTTTCAGGAAGACACCCGGTGCTCAAACTCTTTGTGATCAGGACAAAATCATAATGATCTCCTCTGTCATCTTTATTTCTTCAGGGGAGGAGAAAGGAAAGGAGGGCAGGCAAATATATCAGGCTTGCATCACAACATATGAGTGAGTAGTTCTTCAGTGAGTCAAAGGACAGACACCACAGACAGACTCATACTGGATTACTTTCCAAGGACAGCAAAATGCTTCAGGATAACTTGTATTCAAGGCTGTATTCAAGGAGAGAAGTCCTAACAGAATGAGTGTGGAGGGAGCAAGACTGGTGAGTTTGCTCTTGTTCTTCTCCCAAAGCAAGATAAGCGGTGTGCCTGAGGTGAAGAAAGGAAAGCAAATCCACACCAGCACCAAGGGAGTTCAGGATTCTACCACCAGTGCCAACCTAGGCACTTGGACGCCTGTGTCCTTAAAAAAACAAACAAACAAACAAATAAACAAAAACCTGATAAACTAGTCCTGTGAATTTGGGCAAATCAGGGCTAAATTACACTGTTTGCCATTCTGCTCTGAAATTTAGTTTTCTGTTGCTTCAGAAAGACTGTAGATTTGTTTCTAATGATAATAATTATGGATGTGCTTGAAAATTCAGCCTGAAACATTATTTGGAGCTTTACAGGTCTCATGTACTGTAATTCAGGAGCAATACATGAGCCAAACTGCAACTTCCCCCATAGCTCTCTTACTGCTTGGGGCCTGACAGCATCCAATGTTAAAAAAAAAAAAAAAGGAAAAAAAAAGAAAAAGGGCATACAGTTGCCACTTTTGCTGTAAGAACAAATTATATGGATGGGTGCTTCCTTCTCCATGAAAAACTGCATCTACCCACTTTATGAATAAAATAGTGGCACATATTACGAACCCAGCCACCAAGCATGCAGACAAAGCCCAAAGTTAAGAAAAACAAAACAAAGCAGCAGCAGTAACATACCTTGTGTAGATTCCCTTATTTCCTGAGCTTCTCTCCTCCCAAACCCACTTGGCTGCTGTCTCTGGAGTTCTGTCTCTACAAAGAGATCTGGATGCCCAGCACAGTCTCAGACATGTCCTGGTCTGTATTCAGATTCTGAGTCTGAATGAAGTATCCTTCTCTTCTCCCAACAGAAAATTTATGGGTACCCTTCTTGGTGCTGATTCCAAAGTGCCAAAAGTGAGGCAGGATTTTCTTCCATGTCTGGGAGGTCTAATATCATCCCAGACATCGTTATATCGCATCTTCAAGTTCTTTATCCTCTCTTGGATACTGCCCCAGGAACCAACTGGTACACTGATGGACAAGGTGCTCTTATACTTGGCTATCAGAGTCCAACAGACACTAACACCACCTCAATGTCCTGGATATTCACACATGCTCAGTGTTACCTACTTGAGGCCAGTTTGCAGGTATGATCGTTTCTTCTGAGAAATGTTCCAAGAACATCTTGATAGATACAGACAAATCTGTACATAGCGAAGACTTCCAAAAAAGTATCACCTCAAGTCAATGGAACAGAAACTGGACCAGAGAGGAGCATGGTAGACACTACGCCATGACTTGATGTCCATACTTGAGTTAGCCTTGTCCAGAGCAAGAATAATTCACACAGTAGTGTGATCATGTACCACTGTTAGCAGATGCAGATGTAGTTCAGTACTTTCCTGGTAAGAGGTCCTGACATGGGTCTGCATGCCAAAATTCTCAAGTGTGAAAATGAGGTAAGTCAGTGTGGAACTGATCAGTACTGATGGGAAATCAGTGCGTGACAGCATGCCATAAACCCCTCTTTCAATGGTACTAGATAAGCAGCAGCTGGGCACGCATACCCAAGCACTTCCAACAGCAAAAGGGAAACAGAAATCTTTAAAATCTGCCACCAGAAAGACAAGCGTAAAAGGCAGCTCTACACCACAGACTCTTTTGTCTAAGCCCTCATGAGTGGGAACTATTTTGTTGGACTTTACACTCATACTATTCAGGAACAAAACTGAAACTTCCTCAAAAACCAAAAAAGTAACATGAAATACACTCAGTGGTGAAACATTCAATCTTTCTCCCAGAAAAATGACATGATGGAAGGTCGCGAAGCTAGAAAGTTGCCAGACTAGAATAGCAGCCCAAGCTTTCAAGGTGAGGAAATAGGGTCTGAACTGTGAAGCAGACCTTTTGAGTCCACTGGAACTGCAAACCTCCCTGGCCCTTACAAAGTACCCTGGCTCCCTGCTACCTGAGAGAAGTCAAGACCAATAGCGCGGGCTCAGAAAATGCCCTGTCATCCAAGCTACTAGAATAAGGTTAAGAAATGCAGTGTTGTGACTAATTTGATTCTTGAGAGCATCCTAAAATGTTACAAGGAAACGTGAGATTGCTCTTTGCAATCTAAACCCAGTAATATCTCTAGAATTCATTAAAAATCACATATGTAAATCCAACATAACACTTGAAAGAGAATGGCATATGACTAGAGTGGCTAATAAGTAGACAAACAGAGAAAATCTGCTAATTCTAGTTCTGATCTTCAAGCAATACTTCACATTATCAGCTTGCCTCTCACTTTAATTTTAATGGACAACAAAACAAAAACACACAAAATCAAGCTAATCAAAACTTACTGTTTTTAAATAAGTTGAGTTGGAAAGTGGTTGAAAGACTACCTTGTCAGTTTTCTTTCTGTGAAGACTGTTAAGTAATAGAAAAAATACAATAGCTAGGGAAGACTGCTTTCTGACATTTATAAAGTATATATTTATATGTTTATACATTATAAACACTTCTTGCTGAGAGTATGTTGATGGCTCATCTTCTGTCACTTTAGCACAGAACTGGTAAGTTAGCAGCAGTTGGAGAAGCACTGAATCCAACTGTATGCAGTTTTTTGTGTATTCAAAAGGTAGTACAGGCACTTCTTTGTACAAATTTTATGTGTTATGTGCATTCATAAAAGCAATAGAAAGATTGCGAAGTGAAAGAAAATCACTGTTGAAGTTTTTTCTCCTCTGCTGCAATATCAAATTAAATCAAATCTGCAGCATGCATATGGCAGTAGCCAACACCTGAAGCTTTAGAGAAAAATTAAAACAAAGGAAAAACCCTCTGGCACTCTGCAATACAATTGTACATTTGTCTAATACTGTACATACAGAAAACATTTTACTGATAGGTGTAATAATCTCATACTCTGAAGTACAAGATCTAATTACCATTAACTTAATTAAAACTGATTTCTTTCTATTGATTACTTAACTTTCCAATTCTGCTCTAACCCTACTGCCTTAGGGAATGTTTTCAAAGATTTCCATCAATGTTATGACTTTTTATATTAATTAAGCTATTTTGATTAGTTTGCCCTTTTAAAAATTATTCTCAGAGCCATATATCTGCTAAGTGACAAATGACAGAGTTTAAACAGCTTACACATGTTCAAACACTCATAGCTTTGCTTTTTTTCCTCCTTTCCCTTCCCCTGCTCCCTCCACACCTCAGAAAGTTTATATATTATAAAAGATCTATACAGAAGTTTCCAAAAAGTTGAGTGCCTTTCTCTGAACTACCCAAACAGCTAGAGAGCTGCTTTGTGCACTGTCCAACCTTCCTGAGCAAGCAGTTGTGAGACCCCAACCTAAGAATCCTCCCCAGTCCTCAAACCCGCCAGTAAAAGATAACCTTATAGATACGATAAAGGTCTATTAATTTTAGTGGATATACACTTAAACTGCATGAAAAACTAAGCACAAATACTGAAGTGTTTCGAGAAGGAGATGTGGACAGGCTTTGCTCAATTTAAGCCTAAATCAACAACTCTGCAATAAACTACCCCATGAAATACTATACTTCAGTTAAACATAACTAAGAGACCAGTTACCAGAAAAATTAAAGCAACATCATCTCGTTAAACTAACATTTTAGAAAAGTTGTATTTCGTTTTTTTTGCTGTATTTACATGACTAAAACAATTCCTACATATTCACAACTGAGAGGAAATACTGATATATATATTTTTTGAATTATTATTTTTTTAGTTTTTCATTTGCCCTGTTGTAAGCTGAACTAATTTGGCATTGTTGGAAAACAAATTTCACAGTTATGATTTCTGTTAACATCTGACTTTGAACACACAGTTACTTTTGCCAAACTTTACTACATATCTTCCAACCTAAATCATCCAAATCACAGGTTATTCAAGAAACAAAAACAACCTCACTCTTATACACTGTAATGTCAGATACAGTACGCAAACTATTACTAAACAGACCATAAAGAAAAACTAAAGAGCAAGTATACCCAGCTTCTTACCTATCTGCAGAACTTCTTTCAAAATGTTTGCTTTATTTTAAGTCTCACATAAAATTTCCAGTGTTAAGTGCTTACACACAAAAACCTGGGATGTGATTAATACAAACAATTCTGCTTAATTGCAAAGCACTTAAAACAAACAAAAACAAACAAACAAACAAACAAACAAAAACACATCAAAACCACAGTAAATGGCAGGACTGCACCATTGTTTTTTTTTTAAAAAAAGGGGGTGGGGAAAGAAAAAAAGAAGAAAAACCCAGCAATACATCACTAAACAAAGCCCTAAAAATCCCATTAGAAATGTCCTGAAATTCTGCTGAAATCATGTTCATATCAGACTGACACCCATGCTAGAGGAAAGCCAACTGATGACTAGGCAGTAGGTGCTTACCTGCTTAAGTGCTTTCTTCGTGTGCTGCTGGAAGGAAGATACTAGCTTGCTTTGCACTGGTGCATTTGTAAGGCTCGAATCACGATTGGAAGACATTTCTTCAGATGTCTGCTTTGGGCAAACTATATAAAAGAAAAAAAAAAATACTGTTATGGGGTTTATCTTCTATGCATCTTGGAGAGCCCTAAGAAAAGCAGGGGGGGGAGGGAGAAGCAAGTGCCCGGAAAACAAAAAAGCTCGCTTCACTAAATTCGACTAATCTTGAGGTCCAAATGAGCTGGGAATCCAGCTATATTTTAAATACATGAATTGCTTCACAAATATTTGTACCTCACCAGCCCCTTTCTGTGCAGCTCCGGAGACTGCAGATTTTGCCTGTCAGGTCCTGAAACGTAACTGAGGAAGCTGAATAACAGTTTTCACACAGAAGCCAGGCAAAAATTATCTTCTTCACCAAGTCATTTCTAACAGATTACTATGTGTCTAAACATGTATTTATACAGAAGACACTGATGACCCTGTATGCTGGATTTATGAGTATGCAACTGCATTCCAGATCGTAATGGCGTCATAGGAGCCAGACTAATCTATTTTGTAAGTACTTTTTGGTAAAAGTAAGAACACACACTTGCCTGTTTAACAGGTAGACTGGAATATCCTGCAAAGAGGAACTCTGGTCTCTCAGGTAATACACACTGCTATTTGTCAGCCTTTTTAATAATACATGTTTTAATGAATAAATACTACTGCACTTGTTTTAATCAGCCTCTTGAATACATATTGTCTTAGACACAGAAAAAGTCTCCTGGTTAAAAACATGATTTTTTTTTTTTTATTATTTTTTATTTTTTTAAATCCAGCTTTATTAAACAGATATGAATGCTGTGAAAATGCCTGGAGCATCCTGTTAATCTTGGTAGTCAACAAGCTTGGCCAAAAGGGCTGTGAAAACCTTTCCACTTCTAATGCCTGGCGTTACTATCACTCTTATCAGTGTCTTAAGGCAGCCCAGCTAAAACAGACTGAGCACAGATCCAGAAATGGAGCAGCTTTCTTCTTCCCTCCTCCTCTGACTGGGTTCAAGTCTGGGTTCCCGTGCGCTGCCCCAAGCCGGTTTGCATGCTGACACGCTTGCTTTAGAAAGTCCCCAAACTGCTTATGCTTTCCTCGAGATCTGCCATACGTGGTGAACCTATGACAGCAGTTTGAGGACACGCAGAGGTTGCACAGACATGGGCCTGAAAGAATTTTAGCCCAATATTTCTGTTCGCGTGTGGTTTCCTCCTCCCATCCTTCAATGGGGCAAGCAGGTAAGTGAAGTAGCATTCCAACTCCCGTGCCTCTAGCAGTGCTTCATAAAATAAATATTGTAATGGCTTTTTCTTTGGGTTTGTAAGAAAAGAGATAGAATTGAGACAATTTATCTATCAATAAGTAATTGCCAGTGTAAGATGCATGGGATATTAAACATTTCTTTCCACACTGAAAGAAAAAAATAATTAATACTTATTTGACAAGCAGAATATATTCTGTTTTATGGTTTTGGCATTATGTCAAGATAATTTTCACATTAGATTAAAAAATTTCATTAGCAGATAAGACAAATCCAATTTTGTCACAAGACTTCTAACTGATACTTTTCACTTTTTTCCCATGTACTCAAAGCATTTATCAAGAATACACAAAGATGCAATACAAAACAGATCCTAAGCTTACAGTGTCACCTGGTTGGATCAATGTTTTCCACATGATAAGCAATGCTTACTATCAAAAAAGGCAACTCAGAGGAGCAGTAAATTGTCAGCAGAAAACAAACAATAGCTATTTTATATAATCTAAATCACTATAATAGCTCCTGAGATACAGAACACCTACACCAAAATAAAAACCTGACATTTCAAATTACTCAACTTATGTTTTGATTCTTATTTTCAAGATTTATATATATATATATATATATATATATATATATATATATATATATATGTATATATGTATATATATTACTGTTTTCTGGCAAAGACTAAGAGTCAAAGAACTGAATTAAAAATAGAAATAATGTAAGCATACAAATCCCAAAGTTAAGGAGAACAGAATTGAACAAATTTAAAAATGGCAGAAGAAGGAAAACTATTACGTATATAAGTCCCCCTTCTAAGTGAGGATACAACATGAATTATAGTGAAGAATGTATTTCTGTTCTCCAGGATGACTAGAACTCCTAGTTCGTTTTTGACTAAGTGGGAAATTCTGGTTCTCATGACTTTGATTCAGGACATTATCCAACAGTATTTCCTATTTATTTTAGTGATAAAGTTCATCACAGAGAGGTTTGGCACCACTAACTGATGATGCTCAACGCTACAGCTGTTAATGTCAAACTCGTGATACAGCATGGGAATAAATATAAACATGGCTCTAAATTAATTTTAGGCTTTAATTCATTTTTATTCTAAGAATAAACCCTTTAATTTGAATTAAAATGAAATCGTGACAAGGTCTGTTAGAGGCAATACTCTTGATTTCTATCATTACCTTAATTTCGCATAAAAACTAGTATCAATGTATTGTTTCCTCTTGCTTCTGTTTCCTTAAAACTTTGACAGTGAAAATAAACCAAGGAACAGGGCTTGTTCTACTTGTTGAAGCAACTGGAACTAAAACCTGCTGAAATAATAAACCAGCTTTCCATATCTGTGATCAGTTCTGCAGGTACCTCAATGTATGATGGTTCAGTTTAGTGCAAACCAAAACTACGTCCTTCAGATTTCTGAAAATAATTGGAGAACAAAGTATTTCTGTTTCCTGTCAACTATAGTTAAAGAAATAGATGTATGAGGCTAAAATCCACTGCTTAAATTTTTTTAATGGCATTGTGATTAGAGAAACTCAACTTCATTTATTAACAATAAATATTTCCTTCCTAAGATATATTTAGTACATTAAAAATAGTTTCCTTCACATATCCTGTAGCTTAAAATATTAAGAAGTTATTCTAAATATTGTTTTCCATGATCATTTAAATTTCTATTTCCATTTAAAAGCAGCTTGATACAAATCATGGGTAAAAACCTAACCATCCAGTTAATAAGACATGTCATTGCCTATTTTCCAAAAATAGAAGATATAAACACTAAAAATCTAAATACATTATGTTAATTTATATAATTGCTTAGTAGTTTATACAGTATATTCTCTTGATTAGTAAAAAAAAAATAATAATACCAAAGAAAATCAATATATTAATTGTTTACAAAACAATATAAATTAAAATTTTCTTTAGGAAATTAAATACAAATATGAGATTATCAATAAATTTATTCTTTAAAGCAAGTTGTGCTGCTTAGTGATTTAAATCAATCTATGCCAAAATCTCAGTATACTACAAAGGCTGCGACCACAGAAAATTGTATTTATTTGTTCATTCAAATGGATAAGGTCCAACTGCTTTTCTCTGCATGAGTCAGAAGTGAAAAAAGGGAAAAACGTGATAGAAAAATATGTCAGTGTTTGAAGTAAAAATTGATGGTCCTAGTGAAAAAAAAAAAACAAAGACTTAAGACTGCAGCTATGAAAACCAAAGAACACAGTAAAAGAAAAACAATTTCATATAGAGTCAGTGGTCTTTGTACATATGTACAACTTTGGAAAGCTGGAACTACTTTGTCCATAAGCACTGAAGATGCATGAATATTATCAGATCCATGTTACCTTGAAAAACTCTATCAGAAAAGAATGTTAAAAATAAACTAGATGTTGGGGAGGAAGAAAAGATCCTTGAAAGAATGCAACAGACTAAGCAAAAATATTTGGGTAGCAAATAAAGAGGATTCACCATTATTGCTACAGCAGAAAAAGGGAACGAGAGCAGTTTTAAGCCTACAGGAGGCATTTCGCTTTAATGGAGAATAATTAAGCTCCATTCAGCTTCTTCAAGGACCAGGACTGAGTGAAGAAATAAAGCAACTATTAAGCCATAAACTGTTAGGTTACGAGCTGGAAGAGCAGCTGGGTCTCTGAAGATAAGACCTCCTTAGTGAGTGTTCAGGGAGTGTTAACATGAATGATAGAATTAGAATTACTTAATGAAAAGAGGATGTTAAAAATGTTTTTGACAACCTCCAGTTAAAATAACCTCCTCTCTTCCATTTTTCCAAGACCAGTTTTGGTAATTACTGTGACAGGCTATGATTTGTAAAAATCAGCAATGTTACCTTTTAATTTCAAATTTCATAATTTCAGTATTTTTATGTTACTACAACCTCCCTACCCCCAATAAATATGATACGTACTTAAACCATATTAGAAGATACATTTCTTCAAAGAAACAGTCTTTTGTAATAATACAACTTAAAATTATTCTGTCTCAATGTCACAGAAAGTTATTAGGAATAATTATAAACAGATTTATGTAACTGGGTGGACAGAAAAGTTCCTGGAGTGCTTTATGGGGCTTATTTTCCCCAAATAAATAGCACAATTAATTCTGATTTCAGACAGACCATACTGATTTAAAATCAAACCAGTAAAATCAACACCAGTTCACTTCCTTCTTTGTTACAGAAACCACAGCAGATGAGAAGGATTGTTTACTAATGGCCACATTACAAAATTCAAATTAATATTGCTACCATATGCTAAAGACTATAATCTACCTCAAGCATAAAATGTATATACACACTCTAGAGATACAAAACTTCACAGAGAACCCCCTTACACACAAAAACTCTCTCTGAAATATCCATAAAATTCAATATTTTCTTTGGGTGACACAGATCTATACTTGCATTGACATAAATAGTCACGCTTTGCCAACACAGACATATCAAGTAATTCACCTCCATCACTCTTTGATCTCTACAGCTCAACTTGCAAAATCTGAACAATTCAGAATGCGACTCTTGCCATCAGCTTTTGAAAATGAAAACCAGTTTGGGAGTTGGTTAATTGCACAAGTTCACCAATGCAAGCAAAACCAGATGCATATATCAAGGGCCCTACTGTGACTGTAAGATTCTTTTCAAAAAGTAATACTTGCACTGTGAAATGATGAGTAACATTCAATCATGTTTTGGAAATAGACATCAAATACCCTGTCAGGATGGTAGCTTGCACTGAATCACATAATAATCTGAGGAGAATTTTGTGCACAGACATTTAATAAATCTTTGAAAACTGTGAAGCCTCGTTCCAAAGGAAGTCAACATTTTCCACTAAAAATGTAGTCTGTCATCACTAAGTCACCAGTTTCTAAGGCCTCATAACTGCTAATGTACAGAAAAAAAACAAAACAAAACAAAACAAAACAAAAAAAGAGATGAGAAGATCCCTCCCTCAAGCTCTATGTTATCTTCTCATTCTTATGCCTTATTGCCACAGAGGCAGTGAAACATACAGAAGTTAAACTTAATCTCAGGTATAGTAATTCTGTTTTGTAGCTACTCGTGGGGAAAAAAACAAAACAAAACAAAACAAAACAAACAAAAAAAAAAAAGCAAAAAAACAGGAAAAGTCTCTTTCTGATGTGTCATCCCAACCTCAGTATGTTTGGGCTGCTATTCCTTTGCCACTCTACTGCTTAGAGAGAGCCTACCTAGCATCCAGATATTGCCACGTACAACAGACATGCTCAGTGGAAGCAGCGGCATCGTTCTCAAGAAACAATATGCTAAGGATGACAGGTTTCCCTCAACTGCCAGAAATTCTGTTCTCAGAAAGAACCTGAATACATAAACGTGGACTCAGCTTTCAAACAATGGTGAATGCTCATTCCTCCCAATAGGATTTATCCTAGCAGCTTTCTAGTCCAAAAAGCATAAGGCATCCAAGATCACAGCAGCTACAAAGACAAAATTTCAGGATTCAGCAAGAATCTGATCCTCTATCATCCATTTACTACCTCTAAGAAAACTGCCTAAGAGATTAATTCTGCCAGTTCATTTTTATATTGAAGAACTTCCAGTTTTCGGAAGTGCTGCAAACCACGGCGTCTCAAGAGGAAATTATATTGCTCAGCTCTGGGCAAACTTCAGGCCCTCTGTTTGGGTTGGGCCTGGGGAGGGAAGGCATGCTACCGCAGGGATTGCTACCTCCTCCACAGTTAGATCATTGTGCATTCCACTGGCTTGCATGAAGACAACTTTTAATCAACTGCTCTCCGTGGCTGATGGATTACCCCTGGCTTCGGAAACCCTGGGGACCAGTGCTTTTTTGAGAACAGAACATCCTATTGATGGGCAAGAGGATATTATAGTCATCATTTTCCCAGGCAACAGTAATTGGGATTTTAATTCTTTTACTGACTGTGCCTTTACTTGCTGCCCTGGGTTTGAGTGAAATGGAATTTACAAAAAGATACGAGAGACTATTAGAGACCTTCTGTAGAAATCCCATTCCAAACAAAATCAACGGTAACATAAAGCGTTCATTTCACATGTGCCTTGGGAGAAGGTGGGGAAAGAGATTTCTCCGCAGCATCTGCAAAATCCTGAGGTGTGGCCTTTCTGGTTATCAGTTTAACAGTACTGATGTGGACTAAGAGCTTTTGCCACGTCATGCATTTATAACTGTGAGAAGTTTGTATTTTATTATGCTAATAGAATTGTTCAGTAGCTTGCATTATACTGTGACTGCTGTTTGAATGTCAGCTGGTACTTTTTAGTCAGAAAGCTGAAGACTGTCATCTAAAAGCCCACGAAAGGACAGGGGCAATTGCTGAAGTTCATGATAGGGTCTCATCCTCAGTTTCCAGCTAATTAACTTTAAAGAGGCACTTTTAGACCCTTACTAAACAACTCCTCTTGGCATCTGATCGTTCTGTTGGAACTGGGGCTTCTGGACTCTATCACACTGGAAACAAGAGCAAATTAAAAATGCAATCAGACAGTTAAGAATACAACATGAAAACAATATCTATTGTTTTATGTATCATACATATTAAGGCTGAAAGGAATTGCTGTATCTATTGACCTTTT
Organism: Aythya marila; assembly: GCF_965140915.1. Classification (NCBI taxonomy): domain Eukaryota; kingdom Metazoa; phylum Chordata; class Aves; order Anseriformes; family Anatidae; genus Aythya; species Aythya marila. The sequence continues at coordinate 112,004,779 of NC_139043.1, forward strand.
CTAAAACATCAGTCAGAGCATTTCATAAAGCATTTCTTATACTGGAACTTTTTTTTTTTTTATGCCACAGAATACTTTTCTGTAATCCCAGTTTTAGTATGCATAGTTAAACTGATAGGCATCTGGTTAGGTTTGTTCTGCTACACCAAATATTTTCTATAGAAATAACTTTTTAAAAATATTTACAAAACGATCAAGTCATCTCCTCATCTCTGATAAACTAACTAGACTGGCTTTCTTAAATTTCCCAGAGAAATGGAGGTATTTGTTCACTCAGGAGTTCTAATATCTCTTTACTAAATCCTTTCCTATTTTCCCTAATTCTTTCTTACAGGTATATTGAATGCAGTACACCACTAATCATTTAACTACTGCTATACCCAAAGGAAAAATTGCACCTATACACTTTAATCAGTATTACCAGAATTATAGTCCAAAAACTGCATTGGACTAATTAGCAAAAGCATCTCATTTATGTTGAATTAATTTTCTACTGTGAAATCTGAAATGCTTTTCAGATTTACTGATTTTATTGGAAAAATATCTCCATTTCACAAACATAACCTTTTTAATTTACTTTAAATTCTAATAAAATTCATGTTGCTCTAATCATTTAGAAGGCTATTAGAAGGCATCTCAACATTTTTATTTATTATCAATAAATTTAATCAGGAAGGATTTTACACTTTTCAAAAAGTAATGACAAATACCTTGAATGAAAAAGGATCAAATCACGTCCTCAAGAGAACAGCAAAAATACCTATTTTGGATGGTGATTCCTACTCCTCTGCAGATCTACTAACTTGCAATTTTCAATCCGCTTAGAATTGGCTGCATTTCTTGGTCACGGTGCTGTTTTTAAGCCAAGCATTACACACTGCAAACGTACACTTACAGAATTCTAAATATATATCAATAGATGCCTTTATCAACTAAACTTTCAGTCTGACGAAAAGCTATTATCAAACATGTTTAACAAAGCTAAGTCCCGTATCAGCTGGCTGATACAAGATATGCTGTCTTCAATTCCTTATTGATTACACCCAGCCTTGGTCTTTCTAAATACAATATAGACTCACTATTACCATCCCAGTTACTCTTTTTTTTTTTTTTTTTTTTAAATTTACAAACTTCATAACACTAGAAAAATGAAAAAAGTCATGTTTTCAAAAATTTAAAAATATCACAATTTGTTAAAGAGGAAAATATGAGGGAAAGTTCTCAGCTTTAAATACAATCTAGGTGTAAATTACTGCTCTACCACAAATATTTAAAAATGTTTAATTTTAGCAGCTGCTCTTTTATGCCACCCTAAGTGCTAGAATGATTTTTATCACTGTAAACTGTGAAAATAGTATTCAGCCTCCTCCCAGTCCAAACCCAACAATTTTCTACTTCTGGCATTGTGGCACTATTATTTACATCCTACCATCCTAAATAATTGCCAGGGTTTTGCCACTATTTTTGTTTGTTTTTAAGTAGCAACATAAACTTTACTGCTTTCCTGTCCATGACTTGAAATGCGACTATTTACACTGCTTTTCATTGCTGGATTCTTCCGGTGACTTAGGGAAGTGTCCATCAACTGAATATCAGACAGGAATTGTTGAAGAACTACAAATATGTATGTTCACTTTATACATGTACATGCAGTACAGACTACATAAGAATAAAAACACAGCGCTTGCAGTATTTAACTTTTAAACATAAAATATCACAAAGAAGATGTAAAGCCGTTTAATAATTTATGACTTTTGTTTTTCAATCAAGCTTCATAGCTTCACCAGCAGATTCCAAACAACCTAGGAACACAGAACCACAACACATCCTGAGTTGGAAGGGACCCACAAGGACCATTGAGTCCAACTCCCAACTCCACACCGGACCACCCCAAAATCAGACCACGTGTCTGAGAGCATTGTCCAAATGCTCCTTGAACTCCAGCAAGCTTGGCGCCGTGACCACTGCCCTGGGCAGCCTGTCCCAGTGCCCAACCACCCTCTGTGTGTACACCCTTTCCCTAACCCCCAGCCTGACCCTCCCCTGTCCCAGCTCCATGCCATCCCCTCGGGTCCTGTCGCTGTCCCCAGAGAGCAGAGCTCAGCGCCTGCCCCTCCGCTCCCCTCGTGAGGGAGCTGCAGGCTGCCATGAGGCCTCCCCTCAGCCTGCTCTGCTCTGGGATGAACAAACCGAGGGACTTCAACCTGTTTTAGGCAATCCCATCACTCCTATCACAGAATATTTTGTAATTTTTCAATGCTGTAATGAGCAATACTTAAACAACAGTATCAGTCCTGTACAGCTCTAGCATAGAAGCCAAGTGAGTCACCAAAGATCAAAAAAGGCAATCTGTAGTAGAAAAAAAGGCATGAATCTTTTCATGTCCTAGTTACAAACAGGACACCCTCTCACCATACACAAAGTGACCCAGAACAGTCAGCTGCAGGCAAGCAGTGGGACAGGTTCTGAGCAGGTGGGCAGAACTGATGAATGGAAGATTTATTTCAGAGATCCTCAAAAGTTTATTTTTTTTAATAAAACATTCTCTTTACAAACACTACATGAGTGTACCTCTAATAAGAACAATATTAATTTCTATTACTTGCAAGTTATGTTAGGTGACTGAGGAACTGTTTTTTGTTTATGAGCGATTATACCTTTCAGAAATAAAAATACTGATTTTCTAAAACTGTTTGAAGCCATTTTAAGTGCTTGCAATGTTTCAGTTTGTTGTTATTTGACAAAAGAAAAGAAAAGAAAAGAAAAGAAAAGAAAAGAAAAGAAAAGAAAAGAAAAGAAAAGAAAAGAAAAGAAAAGAAAAGAAAAGAAAAGAAAAACGAAAAGAAAGGAAAAGAAAAAGAAAAAGAAGGAAAAGAAAAAGAAGAAGAAAGAAAATGCACAGGATCCAATACTTCAATATGTCTTTATGCCAAACCAACATGGCATCCAGGAGAACCTCTGCCTGAAATAAGTAAAAACCTCATCTTTATCCTGTGCCCAGAACACTACTGAGGGACCCCACAGGTCCATGCCTAAATGAGTGGGGTATATCAGTATCTGGCCACTGCAAGTTTGAAGCCTGGTAATGCAAATTACTCATTAGCTGTAAGGCCTAGAACAATGATAAACCATGAAATTATCTACTCAGCATACACCTAACAGCACTACTCATTGTCTTTTACAAAACAAAACATTGTCTTTTACAAAAAAAAATAAAGGCACTTGGTGTTCCTGATTTAATTATAAAGGCAAAAGAGAGAAGCTACTAAAAAATAATTCTACTGCGCACAAAACATTACTCTTTAGAAATCACACCGTGAATCACACCTATGTAAACAGTACTTTATCTTTTCCCCAAATACGTCCTCTAACACTGAAATTAAAACACCTACCACCATTTTCTTCTCCATTATTATTGTTTGTCTCAGCCATTTCAGTGCCATCTAACTCAGATTCACATCCTAAATCCAATGTTCCATCAGTAGGGCATGTTGATTCTTCTTTCTATGGTTAAAATGAAAAAGAAAACTAAAATTAACAAGAAAAAATTATACATTATTCCTGCTGCATCTCCAGAAATAGATTGCTGCAGTATATTCGTATGCTTACATTTCAAAACACAGAATAAAATGAAATATGCTTGTGAGTTATTTCAGAAAAAGACATAAAAAGCGACCTTCATGAAACAACTTTCAAAGCAAAACCAAAAAAGCTACTCTGTGAAGTCATAACATTTTTATTTAAAAACTGTCAAATAAAATGCAAGTTTTTCCACTTTTTATTTTTTATTTTTTTTATCTTTTTAACAGAAACAGACTTGTTTGGCTGTTAAAAATCCTAGTCTTCCAGTTGAGTGTCCAGAATGCTGCAGCAAAACACAAATCCTTTAATGTTTCTTTTTAGCTTGTGCCTGTTTCCTGAATTCAAATAGCTAAAGCAACCTGGAGCTCACAAGCATGGGAGTGACTGTGAATACCTGGATTTGTGCCAAGAATATCTCCACATTTAAAGCAAAACAACAGCATTTGTTTTAGTAAATTAGGAAATGGAGCTTCTGAAATCTATTAATTCAATTTTGCATAAAGAATTTTTAGTTATCAGGAACAAGCAAATCTGTACGATTTTATGTTTTTAAAACCTTTATACATATTTTTTCTGCCATAAATTACAAAACATCCTTTCCCTCACCCCTCTAGCCCCAAATTTCAATTAACTACATTTAGACTGCCAAACTTATAATCTCACTCTCTTGTTTCTCACCTCCACTTCACATTCCTGCACCGATTGTGAAACCACTCTAAATTTGATCATGTACAATAAAAGAAAAAAATCCATCCATAGAAATCACGAGAAACACACCAAAAAAAAAAAAAAAAAAGACAAATAAAGAGGAACAGAGAAAGCATAAAGACAAAATTCCACCACTATAATTAAATTCCCTGTCAAAAGTAATGACACAACCTGTACATTTAAAGCTGATTTATATTAGACTTGCAAACAATTTTCCACTATGTAAAAATAAAACATTAATCTGATTACTTAACAAGAAAGTCTGTGATTCTCTTGAGCTCACTGCTCATAAAACAAAGGCCTTTCTCTGAACAACTCTGAAAAATCAGCATTTTAGCTAAGCTACATGTTTTTTATACCATATGCTAAATTCAAGAACATGTATATGCTTTCTAGGATAAAACATTCAATGTTTACTTTCATTATAAATCCTTTTAAAAGACATCTGAAAGCAGTTAGAAGGACTATCAGGTCATTTCCTCTCCAAAGGATCTAATCTGTTTACCTTTCTATCTATTGAGACATTCATAAAACGGATTAATAGCACTATGTACTTTCTATACACAAAATTTAAACTTACTTTGAGAGCATAGAGTCCCGACTTCCCAGGGATTTTGAAGAATGTTCCATCACCTACACGAGTGTTAGTATGAAGCATTGCATTCAGGCAAGCTAATGGAGAGGTTCCACTGAAAAATAAAATTGTGCAAAAATAAAGCAGTCCAAGATTGAGTGCCTCTTGTAAAACTATTCCCTCAGTCTATTTTTTTTTTTTAAACTCATGCTTGCCTGGCTTTTTTTTTCTGTTTTTTTTTTTTTTTTTTTAATTCTCTCAACCCTGAAAACATCTACATTACAATAACAGGCCAGTTTCAAACTTAATCATATGCATCTGTCCCCTAGGCTCGAGGCAAAAAGTCTGTGAATTATAATTATGCTTTTCTTCATACAGCAACCAGCTCCACATTTGAAGAGAACCAAAGTCCAAATATTTATGTGAAATTACTTCGTAAATAACACCATGAAGCCTCATTTTTAAAATGTTACAGACAATGTGGCTGCTGTACATGAATGATCAAAACAGTACCAAGTTCAAGGGCAGCTGCATCCTATAGGATGAAAGGCAACAAAAGAATAATAAAGAGCCCAGGAAGAACACATTAAAATTAAAAGTGATATATAGTTAAGCCTTCTCCTGGCTTAACATGGTCAACATGGATTACTATATATAAATATAAGTACATTTATACCTTATGTAAAGAACTATCTTTCCAAATTATAATTGTTTTAAAGATTAAGAAATCAACCTACTCAAGATAGTAATTAAATGCAATACCGTTGTGAAATTACCGTGCATGTTAAGAGACTATTTAAAAAGGAACACAACATGTTAAAAAAAAAAAAAAAAAGAGTACTTGTACACAAACCTCCCTATAATAAATATGTTTTAATACAGCAGAAAAATAATGCAAATGTTTCTACCCTAGATAAACCTATACACTATTTATACACTATTGTGAAAAGCTGATCTCAGAAACCTGAGGATGTAAGTATTCATAAATTGTTTTACTTCATTTTATTTTTAAAATTAAATTTCTGTACAAGATTTAGAGAGGTACTATAACATCTCTGTCCCCATTTACTGACTACTGTACATGGCGTACTCAGGGACTGAATCGGAAACTGTGCTTCTTCCCTGGGGTCGTCAGCCGGCACACGCGCTTATCTTTAGCCACGTAAATATATTCCACTTGGTTAAGTGGAACAATGCCTGCGCATTAAATTAAGTGTGCTGCTGAGTATTTCAGGTTTAATTATATACTCAACTATAAAGCAGGATCAGGCCTTCAAAAGTCCATTAAAAACTACTGCTCTTTATTATGCAGTATTTTAAGAAAGCATCCAGTCCTTGTCGCAAATTGCACGACTGATCTTTTTTTAAAAATAAAACTGGACTGAAATTGTCATCTTTCATATGATAATGGTGCTTTCTGTTGAATTCCATGGCTCTGTAACAACAAAATTCTTCCTTACTATAAATATATTCATTTAATGGTAAGACAGATAATGTGGTAATTGCTCTTCCAGTAAAAATTGAACAATGATAAAGTGTCCTCAGGACTGGAAGTCCTGTCCAATATAATGTATTTACTGTTGGTCACATTACTACATCCAAAAAGTACAGGTAAAAATGCTGCTAAAAAAGCATCAGATATTTAATATATATATTTTAAGGATTTTAAAATGTCCACATGTCCAAACGTGACCATGCAATATGCAAATTTATCCATTTTGTTTTTTTTTCTAAAAAAGAAGAAAAGAAACTAATCCCACATCTGTTTTAGATATAATACTGTAACATAATATAAAACTAAGTATTGCAGAAATATAATGATATTGCTAGCAGTAGCAAAGAAGATATTAACAGACTTCATTTTAGTTAAGTTTAACAATTACTTTAAAAAGTTTTGGAATAAGTAGTATACATCTCTTTACACATTTTCCTTATTGTATTAATGTTTGACAAGCAAAGACACAAGGCGTTTAATAGAGCAGTTCTAGTTGCATAATTTCTTCCATATGGTAGCATACATAACATGAAGCAATTTAGACCCTCACAGTCTTGGATCTTTTTAGTGAAACATTATCACAGATTAAGATTTCTCTGCAAGATAGAAAGAACTTGCTGACTCTGCAGTGGAAGACAAACTCAATACATCAACAAGAAACAAAACTGGGTATGCTTGCATGCAGTGATCTGCTTCATTCTCTTATCCCTCTATAGAAATTCTGGACCCCTCAGTTACTTTTAGGTATCATTAAGCAATTAAAATGATACATGATGAATGAACCCAAACTAGAGGATTTGGCAATATCTCATGACCACTACTGTGTTCACAGCAGATATCTTAATCTTCGAAGTCTAGCCAACTGGCAAGTGGACAATAGAAACTACTCTGACTTACAAAGAAATCCGTATCAGCTACTGAGCCAAGAGGTACTTTAACTACTGTTATGCTTGTTTCATAAAGATATGTGCAATTCCTATGTAATTTGGCTGTAACCAAATTACTTAACCAAATTACTGTAACCAAAGGGCTGTGTCCACCCTTCTTGAAAAGTGGACTTGCATATGTCTATAATGGTTTACAAAACAAAACACAAATCCTAAAGTTGCAAATGAAGTAGTAATCCGGATATTGTGGGGTAGGATTTATTTTGAGCTTGCAGCTCAAACTGAAATCCCGTGGTGTCACTGCTATTTTGACCCATATTAACCAGTCACTTGCCTATTCTTCTGTCAGTACAGGCAACTTTAAAATTCCCAGATATTACCCACAAGGGATGCTGGAAATGCCTGAAGTATACTGTATCACAACACAGGGAACTGCGGTTAGAAAACCTAGCAATCAGAGGTCCCATGGTGCAGGCTGATGTCTGAATCATAGGGTAGTTTCTAAAGGATCCATACTACTTATTGCATGCTTTCTAAATTCTCCTCAGCCTAAGGCCATATTCACTCTTCTCAGAACTGCTGGCATATATTAATACAGCAGCCAAGCACAGCCAAATACAAGGCTCTAAGTATCTTTGAATGTGAAAGGTTATACAATTTGACCTAAGTTCTTGAAGCACTCCACATCAGTTCAACTTTGATTCCATAAAATCAAATTGCTTACAATAACTTTTAACTTTGCAACTCAATATCTGTGAATTTTCACAGCCACAACATATTCAAAACCAATATGCTGAGTTTTGTTGCCACAGTCTACATATGAGGAATATGTTTAACATTTACAGTCTTCAGATGCAGAACTTCCATACTATTTATCATCTCTCAGGTGAGATCGCTTTAAACCACTGTGATATTCTTAAAGTCATATGTAGTCACCTTTTGCAGCAGAATGTCTTTAAGATTGACTGTTTTCTGCTGGTAAGTTATTTTATATATACATGCTTTTTTTTTTTTTTTTTTTTCCTGCTGGTATGTTATTTTATATATACATACCTACCTACATAAAAGCAGTATACTTATATCTGCATGCTTTCAAAAAGATTTTTAAAAAGTTACTTACTTTCTGCAAAGTTGATATGGAGTCACAACAACCAGCGACATAGGAAAGAGAAAAAATGACTGATTAGCCTTCCAATATAAAAGTTCTTAATAAAATTTGATCATTTAAAAGACATCACACATTTCAAGTTTCAGATACGCTCTTCCCCAATGTCACTGTAAGTTGGCAGTAATCAAGCATCCTTCCAAATATCACAAAATTCCTGCACATTATAAAAGCAAGCTTTTCACCCCAACTCCTCCAGCCAAAACTATCTCCAATATTTTGTGATTCTGGGCTCCCTCTACTGGTCACGAAGCCGGTGATACCTAAATCCTAACACCAGCCTAGACAGCTTCTATACACAAAGCTGTGCAAACACATTTCAGGCAAGTACAAATTTCTGTTACTTTCTCTGCTGATACCTTCCCCCCAAAACCAACAAAACTCTGTGAAACAGAAGTATAAATACTATTTATTTTGATATTTAAAACTTCTCAAACACACAGTTTTATCAGAAAAAAAAAAAAAAAGAAAAAGAAAAAGAAAAAGAAAAAGAAAAACTTCTGTAGTTATACTTTTAATTCTAATGGTCTTCACTAGACTGCTTGCCAAGAGAAAAAGGATGATGTTGGCAAACAAGATGTTTTAAATATGGAAAATAAAATGCCTAAAGCCAACCTGTCCAGACAATATAGTATGGCAGACAGTGAAAGTGCCCTGCCGCTTGGCAGCAGGCAGCATTTCAGCCCTTCAGCCCCCGTGCCTGCAGTGCAGCCCCTTCCCAGAGCTTCCCAGGGTTCCCGCTGTGCTCCTAAATAGGACGATGAGTGCTGTAAGAGGAGCACTTAGCTGTCATAAATGTGATTATTATTTGTTTGAAATCATCTGCTCATCTCATACAGATCCATAAATAGTCACAAGGCAGCAACAACATTTTCTGCACTGTTGGAAACAAAGTGAAGGGTCCATAACTAATTTCTAGACCTGATATGAAGTCACATAGAGAAAATAGGCTTATTGTGTATGTGAGTTAAACCAGTTTGGGGGGAATTGCAAGCCCTCTGGAAGAAAGAGCGTAAATTTAGAGGTATCTTGATGAACAGGAGACAGAAATTAAAATCAACATGAAAGTCAGTCAACAAAATAGTAAGTCCTATGCAACAGAATATGAAATCAAATACTGAAAATACATATTTTCATGGCAAGTCAGAGGGACAAACACAAAAGCACAGTGAAATGGGTCAGAAAGTAATGAAAGCACCACCGACTGTATTAACAGAATGGGTCAACTCAATTGCCATCAACTTGATTCTGGGCCCGTTTACACTGAAATGTAGACAATAAGTAGAAACGCTAAAAAAGAACAAGTGTGATAACAAGTAAGAAAATACGGCTTATAGGGAAAAGCTGTAGAAAACCCATTTGCATGGTCTAGAAGAGTAAAAGAAGGCCTAATGGTAATTTTTCAGAAGAATTTAAAATGCTGTTGTAAGTCAGCAGAGACAAACATTCTTCACATTCTTAACTGGGGGAAGAAAAAGAAAGTTCACAGATTGTCTAAAAGTGTGAAAGTAGCTGTTATTGTTTTAATCAACACTATAACAGGACAAGGAAGTTTGTAAAATGACCTTCATCAGAGGATTAAATAAACACCTCTCCTGGCTGGTTCACATACTGGAACCTGTCCCAGTGATAACATTCATATTGAATCACCTCTTGAGAATATGTCCAGCACTGCATCCTAGGACGTCTTTATTAAATAAAATTTTAAGCCTGAGACTAACTGCATGCCCAGACCAATGAGTGGCTGCTGACCACTCCTAAGCTGCTCTCCCCCACAGCCGTGCTTGACTGAGCAATGACACAGCAGCCCTTGGCACTGGGGCTCTTCCAGCCCAGAAGAAAGAACCACGAGAGGTCTAGTGAACAGGAGACTGAAAAAAATAAAGACATTGTACTGTATGTAAGTGGTACAGCCACAGGATTATTCCCCTGGCTCACAGAGAAGTAGAGAGCATGAAGTGAATGGCTGAAAATGATGCTGATCGGCACAAAGTTTCCTGTCAACCATCTACAAACTTTTCAGCAGCAAAAGCTTCAAGTTTGCCTACATGTAAATAAATCAAATCACAGGATGCTGAAGTCTTGCCCTCATTCCACTATCTTCCCTGGTTATTTTGTAGATCTCTACACAGGAAGACTGAAAGTAGTATATTCCCTTTCTCAACCAATGTAAAATATAGACTGTGTTCCAGGTGTAATTGCATTCAGACTCATTGTCCTTCTTTCAACCGACAGCAAAATCATGGACTAAGCATGTTAACCCAAACTAAACCAATTTAAAGTATCAAACAGAAAACTTGATTTGAAAAATTAATTGAAATCTTGCTTTGTATTTTTTTTCCGTTCATTTTCCTTTGAGAGGTTAATTCTTTCATTGCTCAAAATTATTAAAATACCTCAATCAACAAATAGACATTTAATGTAATATTACTCTTTGATAATCAGGAGACTATATATACATTCAGCAATTATCTAACTTACCTTACAGAAACTAATCTAAATTATTGTATTTTCTTATGTTAAAATAGCAATAACATCTAATTTACTAAAAGCTTAAAAACGTACTTATTTGTGGTAAGCTGTTTTGGGAAAGAAACTGTCATTTGATTGGCTTTTAAATACTGAATGAAAATACACTACATATATGTTGGATAGAAAAAGGAAAAAAAAAAAAAAAAAGAGAGTTTTCAAAATATTACATATCCAACAATTTATTAAACAATACAAATATTATCATTTACTATGTAAGTAGTAGGTAGCTAGGGAACCATCTATTAGTTTTATGTGAAGACTAGTGAAACTGCAGAGCTGGCAGATCTCAGCTTCTCACGCAAACTTTTTATTCATAATTTGGAACAAGAAAAAAGCATTTTTCTTTTTGAAGTTCCGATTGGATTCTGAATTTTAAAAGGACTACTAATTTGCACTACAGAAAATTCTCTTGATACCTATAGTAGGTATGACTGTCAAAACGAGTTATGTTCTAAAGTCTTAACCACTTAAATAATAAATATAGTCATAATAAATAAAATCTTAACCCTTAAACAGTTCTTTCATATGGTTTTATAGGAACTGAAGTACATATGAGTAGGATATATGTATATTTGAACTTTATATTTATACCATTTGAATAATAGTTACATGTAAATTTTAATCTCCCAATTGGGTACTTCCATATTCTAAAAGAAAGTTTTGAAAAATCTTAAAAGAAATTGGTATTCATTTTTAAGCTTATTTTTTGATCTATTTTATCCATGTTACCCAAAATTAACATCAAATTTGTTCTCATTTGGGCAGTACCCTAAAGGAAATGTTTGCATCTCTGGTCCTATTCATGCTTCACACTTGGCACTTAACTTTCAGCCTCAAAATATTACAAATATAGCTACTATTTTTGAACTGAGTAAATAGCCAGAAAGCTTACAGCTATCAAGCAACAAAACAGACTGAGACAGCTGATTTGACCACAAAGTCTCATAGACTGCAAACAAATCCCAGAAGGTGATGGGGAAAGAGCCCATATATAAAAATATATATATATTGCTGACATCACTTCATACCCAACCCTTACACAGATTTCTTGGTTTTCTAGACCAGATGAAGACAGAGGCAAGAGTATTATTAGTATGATGGGAAAAACACAGACCAGTACAGACATGCTAAAACATAACACATTCTTCACAGATACCCCGTGTCTGCCTCTAGCTAGCGGAGCATACCTCTCAGCTTTCACTGAAGTTAACCCAAGTAGTGACTCACAAATATCTAAAGCAGAAGAACCAGCGATGAACTCAAACCTTGTCCGTTGTAGCTTGTGAGGGAGTTACAAGCAGCTGGAATCACGGTTGACTGAAGTATCTGATATATCACCAAGAAAACAAATCTTTTCATTGTCCTTCAAATGTGAAATAACCTGCAGCAATACTGGAGAGAAATTCAGCGTCGATACTAAGTTCAAGCCAAGTATCACGCAAGGATATTTTTTGCATTCCTTAGCAGGATAATAGAAAAAGCTGCTTGAAATCTCATTAACAAACTCACCTAGTCTGGTTTTACTTTTTGAGCTCAGCAAAACCTGGAATCAGGCAAGGAGCCAGAACTGGAGCTGCTTCCACAGAACTAGCAGGTGTCCTCTGTCTGTTATCAAACCGTCTCTGAAGTGTAAAACAACTCTGTCTTTCCTGGGAGGAGTGGCATGCAGCCACCCAAAGAGACAAAATATTATTCAAGTCTTCTGTGAAAGGATATATGTAATAAACAAAAACTGGAGATTAAGCCACTACCCTTAAGACCTGTTCCTACCACTTCTAGGAGCCTCCCACGTGAACCAATTTCCCTCCCTGCCTTTTGTATGTCTACTTAGAGCCATTGTGGGCAGTGACTACATGACACAAGCACACACAACACAGCACAAACCTAATGAAGCTCTAGCCATGTGTCATCCTATAAAAATCACGGTGGACAGACTAGTGGATGAAACTGCTGGAAAACAAGACCAAAAGACAGGGGATTCTGGTAAGAAAATGATGTTTTGTTTCTCTGTTTAGGAGTTTGGCAGATTGGTTGCCTTCACCCACAGACAGTAACAAGTGACCAACTGACCACACAATCCAAGATACTTAGGTTCCTGTGTAAAGCAAAGCTCTTATACATGACTACCCACACATTATTCTTCTACGACTCTGTAGCTAAGAGTTTGGATTACTCTTACAAATAGTGGCCTAGCTTTAGTTGTTTTTCTTTTTCTTTTATCACCTCTTAGTTGTATTGTGGCACTATAGTATATCTGATTTTTCTTTCTTTTCCTGAGGTAAAGACTACTGAAAACACATCAAATCTGCCCTCTGCTCTGTAAAACAGACTTTGATAGACATTTCAATCAAGTTCAGCATTTCTACCCCTACCTTTAGAGAACACTCCATGGTCTGAGGCCACGACATATGTGCTTTCTGGTACTCTACCACACTGATAATGAGTCTTTCTAATGTCTAGAGTAAAATGTGCTGTAGCTCCTTGTAGTGGCAGTCTGGAAAAACTTCTGATGGTATCAAACCTGAGGACAACACCCATAGCAATATTCCAGAAAAAATAAAATAAAAACTGTTCTGTGGTGAAACCAGAGCTTTGTCAGAACTCATTTAAAACAATGAAATGAAAAGCCCCAGGAACTAAAGTTCATCACAAATCTCAGTGCTCCTTGCATCAGCTAGTCTTCTTGCTTTTTAATAAATTGGTTTCTCCTACATAAAAGCCTTTATATATAGAAGTTCCAGAACCTGTCTAAAATTTAGAGTGTACAGGAACACAATTTTACACGGCATGTAAAAAGAAAGAGCTATTGCCATAGTTTTCTGAAAATATATTTTCTCAAAAAACAAACAAACTGCAAAACAAACAAAAAACCATAGAAAATACCTTTGGAGACATAGATTTCCTCAAGGTTTATATAATACATATATATTAAAACAAGATGAGAAGAAAAAATTAAAAGCACACAAACATATCCTACCAACACCAACTTAGAAACTGCAAACAGAAGGATACCTGAAATTTTCCTGAAATTTAGATATTCCTAGCTATTATTTTTGCTGATTACCCTTGCCCCTTTGTCAGCCATTCCTCTGAGTAGGTCTCCCTAAATATATCTCCCTTTTTTAATGTTCTAAAAAGTATGCTTGTAACACCATGACACCTCTTTAAATGATATTCACATGTGGCAACAAGCATTCCTCAACCACAAAGGAAATGAGACAACAAGTTTTACAGAGAATGTTTACACTTCTCTGTGTTCTGAAACACCTGGGAAAACCTCGGGTTTCTCTGCCTTGAGAAGAAAAATCTCAAAGAAAGTATACACAGTAAAGGCATTTCTGTACTTTGAATCATTCCCATTTTGTTAGATGTACTACAGACAACACAAGAATAAAGCAATGCTAACCAAAGAGGGAAAGGAAAAAAAAAAAAAAAAAAAAAAAAAAAGGATTTAAATGTGTTTTTAAAAGACACAGGCAAAGATTAGAAGAATATCCTTTGAAATCATCCTAAAAGAAAATGTTTCAGAAAGAAAGTTATACCAAAAGAACAAGAAATCCACATGTATCAGAGATGGTCACAACAGCTAAAGTGTTCTCCAGACTGAGAACACCCTCCTCATTCAATTTAACTTGAAAGAAACTTTTTGATTTCTTTGTGTAGCAAATTCATATGCTGGTCAAATAATATAGTTCTCTCTGGCAGCTACTTCCTACACAAGAATAAGTTTTTTCTTTTCTCTTTTAATAAAACATTTCCTTTTAATAGTTTTAACTGATTTCATTAAAAAGCAGTAGTACATTTTTAATTTTCTACTCTAATACCTATGATCAGCACGAAGGACAAAATTATAAAGAAAGGAAAATATGAATTCCTGCCACATGAAAGGCACTCTGGAGTAGAGGTTAAAACACGGCTTTCTTAAAGAAACCATGGTTTTGATATATACGATGTCTTATTTTAGTATCAGATTTCACAAGCCCTTGTGGGTTTTAAATACATATGTTTAGAAAAATGAAGTAATGACTGTGCTACAATCAGAAATGTACAAAGCCCAAGAAAAACATTGCCACAAAATGTGCAATATATAAAATGAAAAATAAAAAAAAAAAAAAAAAAAAAAAAGAAAGGAAAAACACTCTTCCAAATATTCTTGGCTTCATGTTGGGTGAAGCTTACTCTGAAAAAAAATAATAATAAAAAATAAAATGGTGGAAAGTGACTATGCTGAACAAGAAATAGTAATCACCAAATGCCTTTTGGCCTCTAAAATTTAATCATCCTACACAAGGGACCTCTATGAATTTATCCCAAGTTTTCTTGTTTAATTTGGCTTTTTAACTGGCCAGTCGCCACAATGACAACTTTCTTTTGGAGTATCTTGTGTGTGTTATTGAGATATAACTGGTTAGTCAAAGGCAAAATAAAATATATACACACACAGAGAGCTATTTTTAACAACATTAAGCTCCACCAAGGTTCACACTCTCATATCACTGTAGATATTTTATAGTGGAAGGAACTTCCAGAAGTCATCTAGTTCAACCTCCTGCTCAAAGCACAGCCACTTGGATCAGGGCCTTGTCCAGCCAAGTTTTGTGCAGTCTCCAAGAATGAAGACTTCTCAACCTCTTTGGACAACCCCCTCCCATGCTTAACTGCTCTCACTGGGAAAATATTTTCCTTAGTATCAAATCAGAATTTTCCATGTTCCAACGTGTGTCTGTTGTCTCTCATGCTGTCACTCTGCAACCTCCAAGGGAAGTCTGGCTCTGTTTTCTCTACACCCTCCCATTAGTTAGCTGCAAACTGCCATGAGATCCCCTTGAGCCTTCTCTTCTCTCGTGTGAACAAGCTCAGCTCTCTCAGCCTCTCCTCACACTTCACATGCTCTAGCTCCAACCATCTTGGTGGACTTCGCTGGACTCATTCCAGTATGTCAATGTCTTTCTTCTACTAGCAGGCCCAAAACTGGACATATCACTCCAGATGTGGTCTCACAAGTGCCAAGCAGAGGGGAAGGATCAGTTTTTCCAACCTGCTGGCTATGCACACTCGTTCTGACATGGCCCAGTGTGAACTTGGCCCTCTTTGCTGCAAGGCCACGCTGCTGGCTGACATCCATCTCCTTAACCACCAGATTCCCAGGTCATTTTCTGCCAAGCTGCTTCCTAGCAAGTTAGCTCCCAACCTGCACTGAACTGTGGGGAGCAGAACTGGACATTACTCCCGAGTGTGGCCTGACAAGCACTGAGTGTGATGATTACATCTCTAGCTCTGCTAGTAACGTCTCTGCAAATGCAGTGCAGGATCTGATTTACCTTTGTTGCTCCAGCAGCACGGTACTGACTTATGTTCAGGTTATTGTCCACCATGACCCAGGTTCCTTTCAGCAAGGCTGAAGGGCCTTGTTGATCCCAGCCTGTACTGAGCTTTTTGGTTACATTGTCCTAGGGCAGGAGAACCTGCCACATGAGGCAAGACTGAAAAGAGCATCTTTTCATGCCGTAGAAGAGAAGGCTCAGTGGGCCTCACCATACTTTTCTAGTTCTTAAAGAACAACTACAAAGAGGCTCTCTCTTCTCAAGAAGCCACATGGAGAGGACAAGAGGAAGTGGGTACAAGTGGCAGAGGTTTTGTCTTGGTATCAGGAAGAAATATTTTATAGAGAGAACAATCAATCACTGAAACACCTTCCTCAGGGACATGGTAGAGTCTTCATCACTGGCAGTTTTCAACATGACTGAACAGAATGCTAGATAATCACATCTAGCAGGTTCCCTTTTCCACAAAAGGTTGGACCTTTTGGTCCAAAGGATCATCAGTCCTTTGAGGTCCCTTCTAATCCCTGTTCTATGATTCTGTGCTGCTGCATGGGTTACTGTCTCCCAGACGAAGGATTTTGCTCTTTGTTGAATTTCTTGAGGTTCCTCTTTGCACATTTCTCCGTTGTCTCAGTCCCTCTGAACAGCAGTCCAGTCTTCCAGTGCACCAGACACTGCCCACTTGAGGATCATATCCAAACGTGCTGAATGTGCACTCTATGAGAGACTCTAGGTCTTTCATAGCGACATTCAACAATAAGTTTCAGTACCAATGCCTGAGCAACACCACTTAGTAAGTGGTCACCAAGTGGACGTTGCACCTTTGATTAATACACTTTGGGCATTACAGACCTGGCAAATTTCCATCCAACTTATTGTCGTTTTCCATCCACCTAAGTCTCTATCTCAACAATTTGACAGTGAGTATACTATGGGAGACTATGTCGAAGGCTTTGCTAAAGTCATGATGAGGCTGGTCAGTCATGGTATGTTTTTGCTCACTCTTAGCAGCTTTCTGCCACATTTGTTTACCTTGAAGAAAGGCAACTGAGACTGTCAGCAAAGACGCCACACAGATCCATCCCATGGATCCTGTCCCTGTTTAGTAGTCCTTACTCCTCAAAGAAGGTACCGCAGCCTATAACACCAGCCATGCAGTTACATGTTGACTTAAGGGATGTATCCTTGCGATCTCCACCTTTTCCTCTCCCCAACAGGACTGAGAACACTCCCTGGGCATTTGTGCCATGTACCCTGCAGTCATGATACACTCAGGTTCACCGCAGTAATATCATGGTGGCAACATGGATGAACAACAGATGAAGTTTGAGGGCTGGACAAGCTTCAGATGTATCCCTCTGCAACATCTGCTATTTGTATAAACATGTAAACATCCAGATACAGCAAGTATAGCACGTTGGCAGATGGGTGCCTCTGTCTCTGACAGGATAGGGTCTCCAATAACTATCATCCTCTTTCTCCTATTCATGTACATGTTTGGTGAAGCCTCAGCTGGGTCTCATGTCTCCACTGACAAACTTGTTCACCTCTTTCCAGGGCACTTATGCCTGTCTTTCTCTGCAGGCAGAGCATCTTCCTTCTATTGCCAGAAGTCACTCCTCGCTGCAGCCCAAGGCCCAGTGTTCTCGTTGGGTCATGGCCTCTGATGTGTCAGGAATAGTTGATGGTGACCACGTCCTATGGCACATCATTACCATCAAAGTCCAAAGTTAAGTCACACATTGTCCTGAGCTGATTTTCTGTGCCTCATTGTGCTGTTCTTGCACTAACTGCTGTGACAACTGCTAGGTCTGTCTTAGCAGCCTGTTTCCTGGGCTCTGGGAGCTGTACTCTCTGTACCAGTTCTACAGATGTTCCTCAAGCACTCAGGTTCTTGATACTGCTCCATCGAGCTAGCTGAAGACAAAATGCATAGGTAGTCCATAATCAAAAGGTAGCCAACAGAAGCTGTCTGTAAGAGCTGACGGAGGCAAACACCTCCTGGCTCTGACCTGCAGCAGCAACCCACCAGAAGTCCCCAGAAGCAGCAGCTCCCAGATGTTTACTGAAGCTTCCTGAAGAAGCCTGGAAACTGCTGCATCTGCTAAGTCTCTCGTTAGCTGTCTCTGCTGCAGATCTGAAACAAAGTGGCAAATTGTACTGCAGAACAACAGCAGGACTTCAGAGCTGCTTCACCACCCACAGAGCAAGCCCATGAAGCATCTGAGAGCAGCTTCATTAACTTTGTTGCATAGTGAAAAAGGGGAAAGGAATCAGAAAACTTGCCAGAAAACCATTGTGGGCCAGGTCTAGTTCAGAAGGCTGAGCGGGACACCTACTTCAGCATGCTACAACAAGAAAAGAAACCCTGATGCAGCCACAGCTCCTAGCCGCTCTCCTCCACTGACCGATTAGAAGAGTCTCCTGCCTTTCCTAGCAACCACAGCAGGGGGTTTTGTTACTGCAGTTGTGTCGGCAACAAGACACCACACTAGAGTTAAACCAGTGATAGTTCATCTGTGTACCTTTGTGGAGTAGTTTTCATTTTCAGCAACAAGCACTGCATAATACTGGGCTCATGTCACTTCAGCCAGCTCTGCCACTCAAAGCAGCAGCCTCACTTCCCTCTAAGACCTCACATTCCTGCCTCCATGCCTTCTCTCCCACCCCTTTTTCCCTTTAAACCTTGATTATCTCCCCAAACAGCCATGTGCATGTTTGTGCCAGCACCCAAGGAGGTGTGCAGCCCAGAACAGGAAGAGCAGCTTGGAGAGAGCAGCATCATTCTTTCAGCTGCAATATTGGTTTACAGTAACTGGAGAAGGATGGCCTCAGCCTGACACAACTGGTTCCCATTTCGGACTCCTCGGAGCAAGTCCTGTATTTCACCCTGTGTCAGCAAGACAACATGCTCCCTCCTTCAATCCTGAATTTATGTGCCAGCTGCAGCTGAGCTGAGCAACCCTTGGATTGCCATGTCTGGCCCATGAAGGCACAGAGGAGGGAAGAGGTGGAGGTACCAAGGCAGGATGACCAAGGAGCCCCAATACCCACATTCAGGCTCGAGCCTGAGGTTGTATCCCTGCTCTTGCATGATTTCACTGCAGTTTTCCAGTGGCTGCCATTAAAACCAACTGCAAGCAAGTTTATAAAATTAGAATAGGTGCTCACGTACAGACATCTCCCACCTACACCTCAGGAAAAGAAAGAAAACACAAGAAACAAAACAAAACATGCTGTTAAGTGGTATTAGAAAGCAAGTTTAAAAGATAGGTATATTTCAGAGAAAGGGGTTAAGCTGCAGCGATACCTATCCATTCCAATGAAATAACAACCCACCAGCACTGCTGAGCAAAGTTCACTAACTACTCTACAGTTTTAAAAGACTGCTTATATTTTATTAGAATTATGCTTTTTTTTTTTTTTTTTTTCAGTTCAGAAATCTTTAAATCTTGTAGAAGTTACTCAGTGTTGAGCAACTAGACTGTAACACAAGATTATTTTATTAAAAAAAAATATTTCTCCCTGACAGGATAGCATTAAAACAAATTGCTATGCAGAACTTAAAAGTGATTTATTTTCTTTACTTTCAGTGGCAAGAATCTTAATAAGCTTGGATTATCCTAATTAAATAGTTTTATTAACTTTGGCCAGTCTTTAAAATTGACATGTGCCAACATGCCAGCCTGTTGGAGCTTGTTATATTACGCCAATTTAGCCACACCATCCATCTGGTTAAGTAACCAATTTTCTAAATCATTAAGAAAGTTTTTAGCTATGACAATTCCTATGGAAGGCTTTACGTGGAAAGATTATTATCTATTCATTCAACAGCAATGCTGAAACCACCAAGGCTGAATTATTTTAATATAAGGATTTAACTGTTTTTACTTGCTAGGAAGCGATTTCCAGGGTCTTGCTTACCACAAGCTAGTACTGAATACAAGTTCTTCCAGTCAGTTCAAGTTTTTGATTTTGCTTCTAACACTGTTAAGCTATAAATCCCTCAGCCACAGTGGAGTTTCTTGGATTTCTTTCCTTCTAATTATTTTCTTTTTTCTCCTTCCTTTTCCTTCTTTCTTCTTCCTCATTTATTTATTCCTTTTTTTCCTCACTCTTTTCTGCTTTCTCCTTGCTTGTCTCCTTTTCTCTTTCCTTTCTCCCATTTTCTCTCCCTTCCCTCCTTCTCCCCTTCCTCTAGCTCCCTCCTTTCTTGTTCTCTCTCTTTTCTTCCCTTCATTCCCCTCTTTTTTTTTTTTTTTTTTAACTCTATCCCCTCTCTGTATATTCTCTTCTTTCTCCTTTCCTCTCTTTCTGTTCTTATCTCTTGTCCTTTATCCTTTTATCCCTTTCATCTTTTGTTCCCCTCCTCCTTTCCTTTTCTTTCTTTGTTTCTTCTCTTCTCTCTTCCTCCCCCTCGCTCTCCTCTTGTGATCAGTTAGCCAAGTGCCCACCCAGCCACCCACCTAATACTCCTCCTCAACAGAAAATAGGGAGAAAATAGGATGAAAAGGGTCAAGACAAAGACAGGGAGATCGTTTACCAGTTACCACGAGATGCAAAACAGACTCGACTTGGAGAAAATTAATTTATTGCAAATTAAAATAGATTTGGGTAGTGAGAAACAAAGATAAACAAACAAAAAACCCACCAACAAAACCAAAATGCTTCCTCCCAGCCACTTTTCCAGGTTCAAATTTCCTCCTTCAATTGCAGTTCCCCTACCTCACCCCATACTGAGTGGTGCATGGGGATGGGGGATTATGGTCAGCCCGTCACAGTTCCTCTCTGCAGCTCTTTCTTCATCACGCTGTTTGCCCGCTCCAGCGTGCTTCCTCTCCATGGGCTGCCGTCCTTCAGGAGGAATCTGCTCCACTGGGGGCTCTCCATGGGCTGCACTTCCTGCCAAGAACTTGCTCCGGTGTGGGCTCTCTGCAGGCCACAGCTCCTTCAGGAGCTACTGTTTCACATGCTCTGCTTTCCTCCCCTTCCTCTCTGTGTAGCTTTTTTGCCCTTTCTTAAATATGTTATCATATTGATGCCCTGTCACAGGGCAGCCCCAGCCTCTCCTCACAAGGCCGCCCCTGCAGCAAACCCTTACCATGTAACACCTCTTCTTTCTTTTCTTTCCCTTTCATCTTTGTTGTTCCTCTCTCTCTCCTTCCTCTTCCCCTCCCCCTTTTCTTTCATCTTCTCTTATCTATTTTCCTTTTCCCTTCCCTTCCTTTCTCTCCTATTTCCTCACTCTTTTTTTCCTCTCTCACCTTCCTCTATCCCCCCACCCTATAATACACTGTATTTGTAAAAACTATACTTTTAAATCAGAACCATAGTAATAAATCTTTTTACGAAATAACAATAAATGAGAAATTAAATTAATAAAACTCTGTTCATGTCTACTCAAAACAAAGAAAGGGTAACACTTCATATTCCTTCTCACTAACAAAACTTCAAGGAAATCTCCACAGTTTCTTTCTGTTTCCTTTATTTACAATTAGGGCATGACTTCTAAGAGAGACAGAATTTTGAAACTAAGCATCAAATTATGGGATAATTATGCAGAGGTGTTGTATTTACTTTGAGCATCCAAAACATTGCTTTCAACCCAAAAGAAAAAGGAAGCTAGAAGTTATAAAAACAACTTACTTCTACGTCTTAAGTTCATACTCAATTGACCAAAAAACTACTTAAAACAATTTTATAAAATCTATTATGTCGCATAGAAGAACAAATAAAAAGAAACGTTCATTCCCTTTCAGAAGATTTTCCTCAATGTTCTTGTACTTAAAGAGTAATTCAGCATGTGAGTATGTTTTACTCAACCACCAGAGGCAGGAAAAAAAAAAAAAAAATCAAACAAACACTGATATAAAGAATGCAGACAGGGAGTAATCATAAAGATTTCATCCAAAAGCAAATTATTGTTTTCTAGTAATATTTATTGCTACAAAAATATTTCTGTAAGCAAGAAAATACTATCATACTTTACATCAAAATAAATGCCACTACTATAATTTTGCTGCCTAATAAGTGTCAGGTATGTCTTTAAAATATTTTTGTTAAGAGCTTGTATCTGTATTCAAAGCCTGGAAATAAATATAGAACTGGCAATCACAGGAATTTCTGTATCTTTAAAAAAATATAGCAATGCAAGATTTATTTTATCGGTTCAAATTAAAATATTTTGGTGGATATAAAAAGTTTAAGTTATATATTTGTTGTGCATAACAGAGTTTAACTTGGCAAAACAGCATAGCAAAAGGTTGGTTCTTTCCCTCAAAGCACCAAGCACATACTTTTATTTTTGTTTTAACTTAATCCAGCTGTTGTTGCAACTCATGCTATTAGTAGATCTCCTTATTCTTTTTTGACTTAAAATAGTTCATTAAGACTGGAACTGACAGACAAATTTCTATTTATCATATAACTAAAAATTAATCTTATTTTAAAATGTCACAGAAAACACTTTAAAATTATAAAAATAAAATTATAAAAATTCCATCAAATAATTTGTGGAAGTGAAGCATTAGTAACTAAAACAAATACATAAAAGTTTTAGATTAGCCATACTCAATAGGCACACTGCATTCCATCTGAAAGAAAGCTTGATTCTGCTGAAGTCATTAATAAACTCCCTTTAAAAGTAGGGGCTGAGATACACATACAAAGAAAGAGTCAGAAAAATGTAATATAACGTGGCATCACAATCAAATTTCAGTCTTAATGAGAAATCGTTGTCTTCTATCAGTCATTCTGATCACGGTCTCTAAATATTTTTTAATAAATAATTTAAAGCCTAATATAATATTAAAGCAATTGACAGCATCAATCGTGTCATCAATTCAAACTCCTGCCTTTTTAGAGTTTGTACTCAGAGATTGCTTTTATTCATACTTCTTCAATAATGGATTTAATTTGTACACCCAATAGCTGTAAGTTCTAAGACTTTATTGGCTACGCTCCGTTTCACTCACTACGGTGTCAGAAGCATAGAAAAAATCTTCCAGCCACAGCCTATCAGAAGATTTATTTTCCCCTGTGTTGTATGAAGAGGCTACCATAAATGAGAGAGGATCACTACTAGTAATGTTTTACTTCCAAAAGGCAAGTTGGTGGCTTAAGGTGGCTTTTGCAAAATCTTTGCTCTGAAAATGTTGTATGTATGTGCTAGCCACCTATATAATTTTCCATTCTCAACTAAAAGCAGAGAAAGTTTGAAGGTTTGAAAAGTTTGAAAGGTTGGGAGTGCTAGTTTTGGGTGAAGGGGAGCAGACAGGTAAGAGTGTGTGTATGTGTGTGTGTGTATCTATGCTGAAAGCCAGCAGTCTTTTTAAATCTTCCCCTTTGTCATGTATTTTTGAAGATTTCTTCTCAAGATGTTTCTTGCTGTCCTTTACTGGCTGTTTTTTTTTTTTGTGATTCTGGAGGCCAGATACCTTTCTTGACACAAATGATTCCATATCTGATTTGGCCACCTGAAGTATTTAACAATTTATAAAACAAAACTCCCAGGTACATTGGTAACATGAGAAAAAAGAAAAGAAACAATATCAAGTAACAAGGGCCTTTTGCAAGAGAGAGTAATAACTGTTTACATCCCTCACCTGTTTTATTTGTGAATGAAATATAAAAGCAGGCAATTGAAACTTTTAGAAAAAAAGCTACAGAATCTTGATAGCAGATATTTTAAGCAATCTTATTGGAACATGTAAAAGGTACAGAAAAAGATAAACATATAAAGAGATAAACATGTAAAAGATACAGAAGTAGTTATGGATGCTTTACGATGCTAAATAGGATGACTATTGATAGCTATTTTTGCCCTCCTCCCCCCTTTTTTGTAGTAAATGTGTGTCATCAAAAGGGCTACTATCAACCATTTATTTTTTCTCATATTAAAAATATAAAAAATAAAATAATATAATAAAATATAAGAAAGCAATAAGAAAAAAAATAAAAGAAATGGGGGAAAATACCTTTGTCCTCTCTTAGCTACTGAGAGCTAACAGCAAAACAGTTGTTAGGAATGTTTTGAGCTCTTTCCCATACAGTCTTTGCTACTGGAATAACTGAGCAGAAGATATATTTGAATAAAGTTCTGTGATTTACAATTTTATATGTATGTATAAATAAATGTGAATATATATCTGTAGGTGTATTTACACACTCAAGCACATAAACAGTTTTATACATACAGCATTTAAGTTCTTCTATTTATACTTTGATTCGATATATATACATGTATGTTTTGCTTCTTAGATCTCTGTTGATACTGTAAATATTTGCCAGCCACACAACTGCTGGTTTTAGCAAGCAGCTACAATAAAGCAGCCTGTCTCAATGACAAATTATATGAATTACAAGCAGAATATGGGGGAGTTCCACACTCCTGAAAGAAAATCAGATATTTCTTAAAACATACTTTTCCTGCAGATTATACTAAGTAAATAAGCAAAAGAAGTTTGGGCACTTTTCATAATAATTCTGTTTTGAAATGAAAACTGTGTGCATCATATAATTCTACATTAATTAAGAGAACTATCTATGAGACTCAAAATAAAATAAAATGGAATTGCTGGAAAAGAAATCCACATCTGTAACAAATTTTCTGACTATTTATACCTGATCTTTGCTATAGTCCCTGGACATTGGAATTCTGAGGTTTGTTTTGGTCTTCACTCTACAAAAACATACTTCAAAATCTTAAATAAAATATGCCAATGCATGACTAAGAGAACTAGTAAATTTTCAGTTCTTACAATATGAAGAAAAAAAATAAGAGAAAATAATTATGTTCAGATATTTTTCCCTTCAGTTAAGAAATGGTTTAATTACAGGTAGACCAAACCACATACCCAAAACTTTTCAGAAACATAAAGACATCCATAGCAAACTGATCCAGAAAATAAATTACTACTAGAAAATGATGCTTTCATAGAAAGCCTGACAATGTTTTCTTCTTTCACATTCAAGTAAAATGCATTTAATTCAGTCTGCCAGAAATGGCTATGCTTCTGCTCTACGAAAAATATGCTAATGATGAAAATAAGTACTTGACAATTTACTGAATACTGAGCGGAAAATCTGTAATGAATTGCCTATGTTGTAGTATTCAGTTTAGGCTTTTTTTTTTTTTCCCAGTTGCTGTGGAATACTAGAAATAGCATAGAAACAGATTATACCATTTTGTGGGATGTTGAGCATGTCCCTTAGGACAGAGTGCTTAGAAATAAAGACAATAAAAGTCAGCCGTGGAATAAATGAAATTCAAAGCAATAATAAACAATAGGTTTAAATACTAACTCTTCAATTCAAAAGAGAAATGCAGAAACCAAAACAGAAATGCAGAAGAAATTCAACCCCAACAAATAAATCTAAATCAGCAACTAGTAAATTGAAACCTAGAATAATTCAT
This sequence comes from Aythya marila, assembly GCF_965140915.1. Lineage (NCBI taxonomy): Eukaryota > Metazoa > Chordata > Aves > Anseriformes > Anatidae > Aythya > Aythya marila. The sequence goes on from NC_139043.1 coordinate 112,030,461, forward strand.
CTTACACCTGCAAAAGAGAACAGCTACTTAGGTTACTTGGATGTGGCAAGAAAAGCTCGTAAATCCATTAAGCCAGGCATGTGTTCAAGTTACCAGCCAGATTTGAATGTTCACTGTAGGCTTCAAGTCTTCAACAGATTAAATTCTTTTCTTAAGAATATTTTAAGAGACAGTTCATTCAAAAGATGACTCCTTCTAGCTAGGCTCCATATCATTCTCTGTTTTAAAGTTTCATATATATATGGCTGCCACTATCAGGCTTTTGTGTTGAGTCACTTTTGCCCAAATAGTTCCTAAAGGAAATACAGCAGATTATTCTTGCCTTTTCTAAGCACAAGAGAGCTGAACAAGCTTGCTAGCTGGTTAGTAACTCTTACTGCATTTTGCCTCTAACTAGCACAGACTGATATTAAGCTCTCTCACAGGTCTTGTTTCTGTCTTTTACTCAAAAATGTTAGTTTATTACCTGTATGACAGATCTTCATTTCTGAGCCAGGATGGAAAAAGAACACATTCTGTCAAATCTCACCTTCACAACGATCTTTGAGAAAGCTTGGCTCTGCACAACAGTAGATGCATATTACTGGAAGCTCTGCTATGTCCTGGTTCCTCTTAAACCAAAAGATGCTGGCAACACAGGCCAATAGAGGTATTAAAACCAAAGAAAGTATCTACCTTCCACATAGTCATGGTTCCGTTTATACAGTCACAGGACAACTTTTAGAAAAAGGAACAGAAAAACACCATGTAGACTGTGGGAGATCTCATCTCTTCAGTACTTGAAAAAAAAAAAAAAAAAGAAATCAGGCTTAATAAAGCACTACATTATAGGAAACACACTATACTCAAACAGGAAAAACAAGAACCAAAGAACGAACAAACAAAAACCTTGCACTGCTGAGGATGGGTTACTGATCTATTTTCTTACTCATAGCTTCTGTATGTATCTGATAATTTTGAATGTGTTTATATCTCTTGGATATCCCTATTTAGTTTACCTTTCCGAAAAAGAAAAGGAAAATTCAATGCAGAACTACTACCTGAAAAATAGAAACATTAAAGAAAAATAGATAGTATACTTACACATTGCTAAAAGAAAAGTTGCACTTTCTAGGAAAAATGTGGGAAGCCAGTCTTGACACAATATATAATTTAGGATAATTTTATACATATGGCAACACCAATTTATAATGCAGGAAGTTCCTCTTTTCATCAGCCTGAACTAGATTATCACTTTTCAGTTTCTTTCAACAGCAGTCTACACTAAGATGCATGAAACAGGAGAAAGAAAGCACAAGTTAAATTCTTACATTAAACATCAAAATATGCTGAGAAGGGAATTATTACAACTGTGCAAAAAGCCAGCGATGAATTTGTTGAGGAATTTACACACTTTAGTTTTCATAGCTGATGCCATTTACTTCAAAATAAAATGTCCACTAATAGGAAGTTTGTTTTTTATTGTATAAAAAAAATAGATCTTACAAGATCATCAACCTCTGTATTGCTATCCATTCTTTGTTACTGTTAAGCTGTTGGATTTACTCTTTTATTAAAAAAGGAGTACCTTTAATATGGCTTTAACATATTACATGGATCTTAATTTCAGCAAATTAGAGTGTGATAAAGGAGAGTTGGGCATGCATTCAAAAGATAAAATATTTTTGCCATACAGACTGTTAAAAATTGAAACATGTTTATCACATCACAAAATTTAACCACCACCATTTTTTCTGTTACAGTAAAACAGATTAACTTTAAGATGTCAATGCTTCCACTGAATTATTAAACTTTAATGATCTTATGAGTCACTCTCCCTTACCAGTAAAGTGTCAAACAAATAAAAGAGCATTACCTTAGTATAGTGCTCTTTGAGAAAGTACAGGTTAGGTTTGGGAGGAAGGTGCAGAAACCTAAGTAACTGCACAAGTAAAATAGAAATATTTTTAATAGTACTGGGGAGGCAGGTGTCTAACACAGATTGCGTTCGTATTTTCCCAAGCTTTGCAGACATTCTGAAGAGAGCTGCTAATAGATTTAAAACAAACAATTTTATTGCAGATCTTAAAAATAATAATAAAATAATAATAAAAAAAATAAAGCAGTATTTCCCATCATTTCCATAAAAGGTGGAAACATTATGATAGATGTTTTAATGCCCAGACACATAGAACTATTGTACCAGTGCTCAGTAAATCAAAAAAAACGAAGTGTTTAACACTATATGCGTTAAAAAAAAAAAAAGGAGAGAATCAACTGAGCATACAGGCACCGGCCTCAACACTATGACAAATGAGGGACAAAGTACAAAAGGGGAAGCCATATGAACTTTTCTAAGCTGTTAAATAATATAGTGAAGATACCAGGCATGATAAGAATGATGGGACTGGGTTTTTATTTTCCTATAACTTCTCCTGGAACCAAACTAAAGAATAACACTAAGTTGGTCCTGAGCCAGAATATGAAGTAGATACTAAAATCTGAGATGTCGACATTGTAGTCCTTTAATAATTTCAGCCACACAGAAGGGTAGAATGAATGGAGTTTGAGTCCTCATACATGAGAAGGGATGACAGCAGATTGGGGTAATAGGAGACCATGGGATTGGTGACCTAGTTTGAGAAAGAGGGAGGGGAGGATTCATGTAGCAGCAACTCTTGGTACAAGAGACTGCACATTGATGCAAAGAGATGTTGCACCAAGATGCCAGTTTAGTAGACAGGATATTGGGAGTGGAGGAGAAAAGGACTGGGATATATTCTTAGCTTTGCATTCACTTTGAAAGAAATTACTTAGCTTCTCTCTCCTCCCTCTTCTTACATATGCTCAGTTAATATTCATAACAGTAAGAACAGTATCCTCCAAAGCATTCTGAGTAATACTCAAAAGATTCTTGTTATTTATACTGTGCCAATTATCATCTGAAGTATTTCCAAAATTAAATCCACACCTTAATAAAACTAACAAAGGCATCTGCATTTGACGTAAGTATGATGTTTAGCCTGCCTGTAACATCTGGGGCGCACATTACTACATGCACCATGTAAAAAACAAACTAACACACTAACAAACAAAACAACAATGAATCAAGTAATCTTATCAAACACGCTGAACGCAGACTGATTTTACTGGACTGTTTTATTGAACAGACTCCATTGTCCTATGAAAGGAAGAGGAGCAACATTGAAACAAAAAACAGCCGCAAATCATTTCTAAAAATTGAAACATGGAGCAAAAATGAAGCTAATGGTGCTCAAACAAAAAAAATGCATTCAGCATAGTTAAGGATCTTATATTGAAATTTATAAGTATACACAATGGAAGAAAGATGATCACTAATAAATAAAAATGCTATCATCTGTGCAATTAGCTGATGGAATATACTTGAGATTTTGTAATTTTATATCTGTTTCATTAGCACAGAATGACAGTTTTCCAAATCAGTGCAAAGACAATATTACCATTGTACAGACATAAGCAAGTTACCTTCATACTCACTGTAGGGTAATCATAATGCAGCAACAGGGAATTGGGAATTACCAGACCTACCCACAGGGCTACTTTTAAGCTTCAGTTACTACTGCAGTTATTTCAGGCCTACATCACTATCAAAAACTGAACTTGTTATCACGGATGGTATGACTATGGAAGTTACAGTCCCAGCTTTGGAACGCAGTATGGAGGAAACCCACCAGTTTTTACCAGGTTAAACTGTACTGTGGCATAAACCATGCTGGAAGCACCTAGGCAAGAAGGAGCAAGCCTGAGATTTTCAGCCGGTGTACTGTAGCTATCAAATTGGGTGTTTTTTTGTTACACCATGAAGAAAAGTGTTTCAAAGAGGTATCTGAAGTGAACTTAGGTAGAAAGACAGGTAGGATTGAAAGATTGTTTCTTTCACTGCTCTGCAGCCAAAAGCCATATCTGTAGTTACATAAGGGTCAACCCTTTAATGCTAGGCAAAAAGAATGTGAACAGCTGTCCCTCTCTTTTCCCATCAAGGCTTCCTTTCAGCCCATTGCAGGGAATAACTACCTTCAAGACAAAACAACATATTCCTTCAGCTGGAAAAGCTCCCAAATAAATTCTATCAGACATACACAACCACAGAGGCCTTTCAACTGTCTGTGCTCTTCCTTTAACAATCAGAGCCTTGAGACAAAAGCTGTGGTTCTTTCAGTGAAATTTTAAGAGCCTTTGGTTATTAAAGGGCACTTTATTTTATTTTATTTTTTTTAAGTGGAAGATAAAACCTGTAACTTTTGAATAATTACAGATCACAGTGACATCTTGGAATTATTTCACAAAGAAAGGAAAGAAAAAAATCTGTCTACGTGCATAGACAATAAAACAAGGAACTCAAGATAAACAACAGAAGAGAGCTGTCAGCTCATTTAGCCTATTTACAGAAACAGCAGCATTCAGAAAGGGTTTTATTTCTAAGTCAATAGCTCTAAGGATGAAGTATTCAAAGGCTTGAAGAGACACTGTCAAAGAGATCAAAGGATTCAAAGGTAAGGGTAAATTTTTCAGGAGTATGATCTCACTTCAGAGATAAAGACAAACCCTGTACAGATCATGTGTTTTATTCCATTGATGACTGTTCAACAACTCAAACTGGTTTTAATTCTAGCTAACCCACTATTTTAATATTTCCGAACAAAGACTGTAAACCTACTAAGAGTATCTTAAGATTTATTAGGGTCATACTTTGCTGCTTTCCTGGGCTCAGAAGACTTAATATGTTATGATATAATTCATGATAGATATTATCAACAATGTGAAAGAGAAACAGCACTATTGCCAGTGGCAAGCATCTCTTCTTAGTCTTCTGAAAGACTACTGTCACAATAATAAATCAATAAGTAGTTTAATCTTCCATAGGAAAATACAAAATATGCAGAGAAAAAAGGAGGAGAAGTTAGGACTGATGCCGTGATTTTCATAGTTGAAATAAAGATCAAACAAACACCAAGAAAAAGAAGTTTAAGATCCTACTAGAAAATGGAAAATGGACCTGGAAGAGAGCATTTTTTAACCTCTTCTGGGACTGCAGCACTAAAGGACATGGCTTAGCGATGGGATTCGGTAGGTCAGGTTGATGGTTGGACTTGATGATCTTGAAGGCGTTTTCCAACCTAGATAATTCTATGAAAATTCCTTGACAAGACAGAGGTCAGTTGCTCCAGCTGAACAGCAAAAATGTTATGAAAAAGATCCCATACCAGGGTTCGTAATCTTGAGTTTAATGGAGGAAGAAAGTAAATAGCTAGCATAGCTGTGGGCTAAAGTTGCACTCCAAAAATTAAACATTTCTTCTCCCATTTTGAAAGTTTATTGGCTTTTAACTTGTACTGAAAATCTTTGGCTTTAATCTTTTCCAGACATGAAGGCAGACAACGAGTCAATTTCCCAGCCTTACCAAGCAAGGGGAAAAGAAACTACAGAAAAGCCAACACATAATCTATGGCTATTAGCATCATACATCTATCAGAATTTGGCTTGATATTTTCCTCTGGGACTCAAGCAATATGTATGGCTCCAGTACTTCAAACTGATCTAAAAACATTCATAGAACAATATGAATCAAGGGATACACTATTTCATTCCCCTCATTCAAAGCATGATCAACCAAACCTACATAGCTTCTGATAGATTAGTTACTTGTGTAACTAAATTGTTCTTAGAGAGATGTACATGTCACGTCTTTCTCACAGCTTATGACAAAACTCAATTATAGCCATTAGAAAAAAATCTTCTTTAAGTCTAATCTCAGTCTTTCTTCACTACAATTTAAAGGCCTTATTTCTTGACCTGTCCATATCAGATGGACAGGGTAATTTATTCCCTTACTTTTTCCCCCATCTTTTACGTATCCAAGGATTCGTTATGTCAAAACCCAATCTTATCTTCCTTAATCCAAACACCTAATTCATACAAACTTCTGTCCTATTTTTATCTGCCTGACAATTTTAAACTGTATTCTGTCAGTCCTATCCTCCTTGAAGTGTACTACCCCAAACTGAAGAGAATAGAGAGATTATTTCCTGTGGTCCTATAGACAATTTCAAGAGGGGAGAAAAAACAAGAATAGTATTAGGATCTTTCTTTTTTACCAAGAAACCAGGAGAATTTGAGAGAAGGAAACTTTTTTTTTTTTTCCTGTGAGAATCAGCAGGTTTTTTTAAAACACATGGCCTACTTAAATACTGCCATTATGACTGTGCAGGCATCCCTTGGGGGGAAGAAAAAAAAAAGTCATGGGCAAAAAGAAACATCTGGCAACTTATGATTCTTCAATTTTAGGAAAATAAGGAAAAACACAGAATGAAGAAAATAGGCTTCAGGTAATTAAACTTCAGGCAACTCAGAGAACTGACAGGCAAAGTCTCCAGAGAAATCCCTCACCCAGCAGGCACAAACACATTTCTGTAAGTGCACCAAGAGACAGGAGACTGGCTTGCTCTTCAGTGAAGGGGGTGACACCAAGCACTCACCCCCAAAACAGAAGAGTGCTACTACGTTTTCTTTGCTGGTACACAATTAGGAAAATATCTATGACACCTAGTAAAAGCAATATCAAGCACAGAAAAAAAAATGATTTGATAATTAAATAAGTTAGATATTCTTATATCAGCTAAGTCTATTTGAATTTACTCTCAGGTGTTTAGAGCTGACTGGATCAGTTTCAAAATTATTAAAGATATTTTTGAAAACTTGTAAGAGCACAGCAGCAATTCCAAAAGACTGGAAGACACGTAGGGACTAGATTTTAAAAAGATGGAAAAAGGAAGAGGCAGAGAATTAGACAGTAATTTAATTCCAATTCCCCTGAAATATGGAATAAAAATTTTGAAGGATTTATCAGATAAGAAATCGTGTAATACATAGATCTGTCAAAAATCAGTTACTTCAGATCTATGAAAAATAACCTTTCTGAAACAGTACCAGACCCTGTAGATAAAGAAGGAGAGTAGGTATCATATACCACAGCTTCAGTAAGTTTCTGGACCTTGTTTCTCACGCATCCTTCATAAGAAAAGGAGAGAAATATAATGCTGCAAAAGGAAACAACTTCCAATACACAGGCAAAGATAAACTTGGAAGGGATGCATTCATGTTGAAAGACAAAACTACTTAATAAAGCAACCTTAATAGATTTGAGAAACCACATGCAGAAAAGCTGAATATAATTCATAAAGACACGGGGAATTCTAAACCTTGAGAGGAATCAGTAACACCACACATACAAGATGGAGAATTACAAGGAAGGTTGCAGCACAGTGGAAGATGGAAGAGGAGCACAGAGGTTAGAGTTGCCCATACTCAGACCAGCAGTCTATATCACAATAGCAAAACAGCTAAAATCTCATGCTAGGGTGCATAAACAGCAGGCTGCAAGTCCAAAGAAACCTACAGTGGGACATGGAATTGTTCTCAAAAGAACAGGGACAGTGGAGGCTGGGAAGGGAAATCCAGAGTGCTGTGCACAGAAGTTAGCTGCTGTTTATCTCTGTAAAGAGATTTCAGTGTCCAGGACTGTTGGCTTGGCACTGCTCACTAACGCCACAGGCATGAATGTAAAATTAATGCTTCTCACCTGTCTCCACCTCACCCCAAAAACACCATGTATTTTCTACATCCCCGAAAGGTTTGCCTTAAAAGTTTTTAATACTTCTAGGTAGCAAAAGAACTACTTGCCTGCTGGCCATTTGGCAACCAACCATCATAGCAGGAAAGGTATTAAAAAAACAAAATTGAACCATACATCCCTCAAGATATATGGATCTAGGTAGGTATATAACCTCTCACAGTATGTTAGTAGCTTTTTATTTTAATTTCTAACTTGTATCTGCTTTGGAATTTTCCTCCTATTGTATTTGATTATTTCAGTAATAAAATATAAATGTGGAACTTGATGTCTTTATTGCAAACAAACAAAAGAAAAGGCTGAAGAGTCTGACAGCATCTTTTAAAGATTACATGTAACAGCTACAATGAAATTGCTGAAAATCAGACATTATTCATTCAGATTTACTACCACAGCAAAAAGCTTTAGATTAATTATTGCTGCAATATATTTGAAAAATGACTAAGCCAATTAATCTCGTTCATCTATAAATGGAACAGCAGAGACAAGAATTTTTAAAGAACTTCATTTAGGATTGCCAAGGTTCTACTGACAATGATAATCAGTATAAAGGAATTAGTAAAGTATATTAATGTAGTAACATACTGCTGGCACAACTCCAGACTTGAAAAATACACAAATCATTACAGAATAAAATGTGCTAGTGACATTTGTGTGCTTATGACCAGGTGATTACATATAATAAAACATACACCCCTCACTCATCTTAGTTGGCTGCAGCACAGACCAAGAAAGATCATCTTTGGTAATGGCAAAGGGACCATGCTGGTAGAAAGGTACTAAAAGAAACTGCAGAGCTTGATGAAGTAAATGGGTGCATTAAGATTATGTGGCAAGGGTTTGGTAGCAGAGTAGGGCTGCAGGGGTAGCCTCTGTGAGCAGAGCCCAGCAGCTGCCCCATGTTAGATCAGAGCCAGCTCCAGACGGCTCCAAAAGGGACCCGCTGCTGCACAGAGCCAAGCCAGTGATCAAGGCTTGGTGGGCTCTGGGAGAGCAGATGTAAGAAAGGGGAAAACAAACAAACAAACAAACAAAAACCACTGCTATACAACAGCAGCTGGGAGAGTGAGGAGTGAAAACCAGCCCTTTGGCCCCCAAGGTCAGTGCAGCAGGAGGGCAGGAGGTGCATACCTTATCAGATCTTAAGAGTTACGCACTCAGATGACTTTGCAAGTTTGTGCCTAACCAGTATTAAAACGTGGCAGAAACACAACTTTTAAATGAAATCAGAAATTAAATGAGAAACCAAACACCTCCAAAATAAATAAACATCTTTGATTTATTATTATAATATTTTTTTTACAATTGCAGCATCTAGAATTTCTAGACTAATCAATTCAGAATGACCTACCTTACAGCTTTATACAATTTTTCACATAAGAAATAAAGAATGTTGAATGTTACCCTTTTTCACTTATCCAGACACTCGTCGCCACATATGGGATCCTGCAATCAACTATACATTCACACATACCTGCACATACCATGAATAAACATCAGGCCAGAATGAATCTCAGTTTCCTTCCTGTTTGCCTGAAATCCTCAGTTTCTTAGTAACTGAAGTAATGAAAGAGAAGATCTGGTTTTGAACCTCATTAAAGGAAATTTTATCCTATTATTTATTCTGCAGCAATTAAAAAGGGTTTCTGCATTTTCTATATTTAAATCAAATAAAAATGCTGCCCTCACTACCTCCCATAGGTTTTACGCACACAATTTTATTTACATACTTTTTAGGGAAACAAGAATTTTTAAAATTACAAAGAAATGCTATTATCAGGCATGTAAGCTTCTCCCATGTGGTTGCCTCATATCACAAGATAGAAGAAGAAAGCAATCTATGCACTGCTGTGAGAAACAGTATCTTAATGAAAACAGATTTTCAAATGTGGTTGTTTGGTGTGTTTCTTTTTCTTTTTCTTTATGCAAATCCTTGCAGCATAACACACGTTTGGTCATTCGTTTTCAAAAGTTTTCATTCCCTTGTTTCTTTGGCCCTGCCAAATACACTTCAAGCAATTTCTTGGCAGGAACTAAAGCATTTTATATCTGTAAATGTGGCAAATTCAGCTTCATCTTGCACTCCATCTCTTTTGCACTCTTACCAAAATACAGATATTATAACCATGTTATATGGGTACCAACAAAGCAGTGCATGGCCACGCACTGCAAATGATCACGCAGAGCATTTCTGTTCCTTAGGAACAACAGTGAACTCAGTAAAAATATATCCCGCAGTTACTTCTGGCTCAACAGAGTACATTCAGAAGTAATGGAAATAATGCGTTACTACTGCTCTACTCAGGCTTTTTGTTCCCTTTTTCTAGATTTTAGGTACCAAATAAAGGAATATAATTAAAAATAAAAACAAATATTTCCCTTTGAGACAGCAACACATATTAGAATTACTTATTATAATAGAAAATTTGTATTTTATAATTTGGAGAAGAGGAAACTGCATCTTGTAGGAGTCAACCACCAAGCAAACAGTTTTTCCTTATTTTATTTCCTGCCCAAATTTCCATCTGAGGGTCACTGGAAGACCTACCAAGCAGAAACTGGATGGAGCATGCTCATCTGAGTAAACCATACTTATCTGATCTCAAAATACTAGAGTCAACAAAAGACAACTATGATTTTCATGGGCTCTGGATAACCCACCAAACCTCTAACAGCTTCATGATTATAGCTGAAATCTGCATCCAATGTATACTGCTATTCAGCAACTCAGGATCCAGGCGCTGCAACCACGCAGACTAGCCCTCAGTGCTCAACCACTGCTCTCCATCCATTCCCGACCCTTTATCAGCTCAACCCCCACTGCTGCAGGCAACACCAGCATGTCATAACAGCAACTTAAGTGCCAGACCACAAACTTAAGTGAGAGAAAGAGTGCTTCCAACTCCACCTCACACATTCTTCACACACATGATGGCATAGGCAACACAGCCACCAAGCCTGGGGCTTTCAGCAAAAATGAGAAGCAGCTCTGAGCTTTCTGACTAGATCCCACTCTCTTTGTAAAGAAAGGCTGCTGGACTGGAGCTAACCAACAGAGGCCTTTTGGAAGGTACAAAGGTATGCCAGTCACTTTCCATCTTAAAAGCCTAGAACTAATGAACAAACAAAACCCATCAGCTGTATTTCCCACTGTGGAACCAGAAATTAATTCAGCCATTAACCAGCACACTGTGTTCTGTGAACCACTCCTCGATGGTTTTCAAAAAGACAGTCAAAATACAGAATATATGACCACTGACCTTGTTTCTTTTAACCCTTCTTTCTGAATGACTTCCAGTATTTGTTTTGCGGTCATTGGTGAGTTGGGGTACTTTTCCAATGCCTGAAAAGAAATAATAAATGGGTAAGTGTCAAGACATAGCTGTCCCATGAATCTGAAAGGTTGTGTCTTCATGCAGTCTTTACATAGTCATTTGTGAAAGGCAGGGAATGGCAGTGTTGAGACTGGAATCCTTTGGCTGTTGGAAGGCCAGATACAAATCAGGAAACTGCAGCAACAGTAAGGTTTACTTGCTGTATCTACTGTGCTGCCTGGGAAAAATTCTCAGCAGGTTCCAGATAAAGAGTTGAAATACACAACTAATTTTATGACACAGCAACAGAATTCCTTTCAAGCAGAAAGGAAAAAAAAAAAAAAAAGCAAGAGACAGCTAATTGTGGTCTTCCTCCCACCCTCCTTTTCAAAATTATAGATAAATAGAACTATCTGAGGTCATTTGAATATTCGACACTTAGGTTTTACTGTGACCTCAGGAACAAAGCAAAAGCTAAGAGTTTCCATTCATAGAGTAGGAGTTTCTATGAAAATTGACACAGGTAGGTTTCAATTTTCAAATGTTCTTTGTTTCTAGAAACTGTGAAAAATGAAGTAGTCAGAACAGTCACAGCACACGAGATGCTACATGACAGCGTGCAATATATTTTTCCAGTTCAGCTCAGTTTTCCACTCCTTTGCCTTTTCCAATCGAGCCCAAAGTAACCCATTCTTCTTTCCAGATACAACCATCTTGAACAGAATTTTCTGGTTTTCCACTTCCTTTTAGTCCCAATCAGTTTTGAGCTGTTAAACAAACAGCTGCTCTTGTTCATTTAAAGTGCCAGACTGACAGCCCTGAAAAAAATGAAACCTTTCACTCGGCAGTAAAAGGTGCAGCACAGGCAAGAGCAATGCAAGCTTCCCAGAGCATCTTGCCAACATCATCTGAGCCAGACCTTGCATTTCTACCATGAGTAAACAAGAAATCAGTTTGGTCTCCGTACTCATCTAATCCTGAGCTTCTCTCTAGTATTTACCAAACAGTGGCAATTGTGAAAGTAGCTACTACTATGTGGATATGTGCCCACTAGGAACTAGAGACACCACCAAATCATGTCATGCCAGTCACCAAACTGTAAAAGATGCTAACCAGGGCTGTAATTCAAACAGCTCACAAAGCCAAAGCCTCCCTGCTCACTACCAATTGACCAGCTCAACCTTCTCTTGCCATTTTATAATTCTGACTTGCTACCTGTTCTCCCCTTTCTCATCGAAAATGGTTTACCAAATCCTTTGGCTGTTTTGCTGCAGGTGAGCTTCTTATCCTTTATCTTTCAGTTCCACAAAAGGAAAATGCAGAAGTGAGGGCTGCGCTAGAAAGGTCTGGGAGCTGAACTGAGCTTATCTCATGTACATCAATAGGCAAGATTCAAAAGGGACCTGTCAGGAAAGGAAAACCGAAAGGTGATTTGAAAGGAGAAAGAAGAGTGGATAGGAGAGCATGACAAGGAGTAAGGACAGAAGGAACTGCACAGAGCTGGGAAAAGGGCCACTGCACAGCAACGCATGAGAAGTGATACGAGGCATTAATGACAGAACCACATAACACATTGGGAAAATGACAATGAATTTAAGGACTAAGACTCTAGGATGAGAAGAAGTTGATGTGTGGGAAGATACAGAAATGGAAAGTTTAACCTTTGAAAAGACAACGAAGAATAGGGACGAGGTCAAATGAGAATACACCGAAATGGAGGGAAAAGAAGGAAACGGAACAGAACTGGGAACATTCCAGAGGGCAAACTGGAAAGGACAGAAGAGGAAACTACACTGTACTGGACACGGCTATGAAGGAAACTGTGTGCACTTGAAAGTGGGGTTACTCACTGTGGAGGATTCCCTGTTTCTCTTCCTGAGTACAGGCCCCTCAGCACACCTGGGCAGCTCCTCCCTGCAAGTGAGAAAATTTGGGTAGCCCTGTCCCCTTCTCTGTGACATCACATCCTACTCTGCAGAGTCAGAAAACGTGCCAGGTATTACCACGTGGATTTGACAATAATGGGAAGGAAACAATAACACTACATAAACATCAGAAGTCCCCTTGTTCTGGACAATGGGAGAAGGGAGAGCAGTTTGTGCTGAGGAAGCTGCACTGAACTGGTTGTGGAAACAATGGCCAGACATACAGGATACGGAAGATCATCTTCACCAAACAACAATGAAACCAACAAGCAGGATGCATAGCACCACTACAGAAAGCTTAATCAAACCCACAAGGCAGATTTCAAATACCACAGTATGAAGTGAACACATTCAGGGTATAATGACAAACTGAAACACAGAGTATGTTAGACAGGCTGAATGTGCTGGAGCAAACAATTGCTCATTGTGTGGATTTATTTTACTGCTGGACATGTAGCGTGGGCTGCAGTTCATATACTCTATGAATTTAATTCTGTTCATCTAACCCTTTAAACAGAGGACTGTTATTTAAAGAACTGTTCATACCCAAACTGAAAAGCATAAATTCTCCAATTCAGACACTACTTAATTTGAAAACCATCTTACTGTGCACTTGATTAAGTTTTCTTTATCGTAATGAAGATTAATCTAGCGGAGAACCTTAGCAAGGATACCTTCTTCTGCCCTTCCTACCATCCTGTGCCCTCCCCCAACAACTTTAGCCTAACCATTTATCAGAGGGAAAAAATAAAAATAATTACTTGGAAAAACATTTTAATGACAATGCCATTATTTTCTTCCCCCAGTTATGGAAAATAGCATCTGAGTATTATTTAAGAGCCTGTGAGCTAATGAATACACTGAACTGATAATTGCACAAGCGACTTTTGCCTCTGTATCTCACCATTAGCATTGCTAAAAGCCCACAAGCCTTTCTGCATTTCTAGACTTTTAAAAATATTAGAAATTCAAATTGAATTACTAACTGTCCCTTAAGGCAAATAAAATACTAAAATGCAGTAGCATACTTAAGTCATAGACTCCTTGGTCAGACAAAGTAATCACATCCTTTATCTGTTTTGAATATCTTTCTCCTTCCTCCCACTCCATCCACCAACACTCATGTCATGTACGGGTAGTGACTAATAAAGCTGGAATTAAAATATGCCAAAGTACTGTCATGAAGACCACGATTGTTTCGATGTGTTTTGTTGCAAAGGACAATGGCAGAAGAATGGTTTGCACTGACTGCAACCTCTATCACAGAGGATCAAATATGCTCTATTTATTCCTGCCATTCAACCACAGCCTCAAAAAGGGACAGCCACTACATAACTAGGACAAACGATTTGATATCCATCAGGACAATCTGGAAGGGAACTGCAGCAGTCATTGCACTGAACACATTCTTGGTGTTCATTCAAACACTGGTTAATAGCTCAAAGAAAGGCAACTGACCAAGCACAAACAGTGGAAATCAAAACTCGCAGCAATGGTTGCAGCCAGACAAACTGTTAGAGGTCTCTTTCACCTACATATATCAACCCACAACTTAAGCAATATTTAAGCATAATAGCTGCACAAATGCAACAAACAGGGACATTCCCAGTTCCGTTTCAAAAGTCTCGTCAGTTACATATAACAAGAAGAAATCCCAATTCCTTTTCTCAGCAGGGTATCTATCTTGTATACATTTACACTGCTCAAAAAACATCAGGTACTACGCCAGGGAAAAAAGCATTTTCCGGTGAGCTGTAACAGGAGAACTCTGGAGCAGAGTCAAAACTCTCAGCTCTGCATAAGAGGGAAATCCTGAGTGCTCAGCTCACCTACGAAATCAGAACAGAACCTCTAGATAGTGGACGGAATTATTAATCTGTACATAGAGCTGCAGGAAGCTGATCTGCTCAACCACTTGCACTTCGGCCACTAGAGGGAACACAAAGAGAGGAACAGCACGAAGAAAGGCAAACTAGAAAGTAAGCTTTATGGCCCCCCATAAAGGCTGCCCTGCAAAACTGGGAAGCTTTGCCAGAGAAGCAGCCACCAGTCCTGCAGCTAAGAGTTATCATGTTAGCAGAAAACAATTCTTCTCAAGGTGAACCAAGTGTGGATAGAAACAGCGCCATGGTTCAAAAGCGGCAAGCAGATCAGTCCAGTGGTCTTGGTGCTGCTGGTCCAGACACGGTACAGTAAGCTGAAACTGAGCTGAGCCTTCTTTGTTTTTTTTTTTTTTTTTTTTGTTTTGTTTTGTTTTGTTTTGTTTTTTGTTTTTGTAAGCTCCCTGCAAGGATCTGAAGGTCAGATAGCTGACAAAAACCAGGATCATTTTATCCCATCTGCTTGGTCAAACTGTAGGCTGAGCCACAGCTCACAAAGCGGAGCAGTTCTCTGTAGAACGTTTTTAAATAATTCAGCAGGAGAAAAAGGAACAGTACGGCTATTGCCAGCGCTCCCACTCAGCAGCTAAAATACAAGTCTGGCTGAACTGCACAACAGGCAGACATTCTCTACTGCCCAAAGAGAGCAGGGTGAACAGAAGAACAGAAAAATATCTTTCCTTCTCCTAAGCAGTAAATATATGATCTTTCCTAGCCACCCATTACTAAGTTAATTGAAAGATGGAGTCCCAAGCAGGGTACAAGAACAGCGTCCTGGAATAAATCCAGCATTGTCTTTTCCAGCTGCTTGTGTGAGGTTAACAGGAGGACTGACTTCTATTGTGGGAAATGCCCCACTCAAATCTTTTGTATTCGTTTTTGATTAACGGCTTCAGTCATTGGGGAATTATCAGCAGCCTGGTAAAAGTTCAAAGCCCTTTGTGTGAAGAAAGATGGGTAAATGGTTAGGAGAGGAGAGGGTTGGGTAGGGTAGGATACAGAGTGGGGGAAGAAAGGAATTGGATAGACATGGGTGAGAAAGAAAACAGCAAGGCTGAGCAGAGGGAGGGTACGTAATATTGAACAGCAAAGAAGGAAGAAAGTAACAAGGGAAGATGCACTACAAGCTATTTTAAGAGAAGTTCTCAAATAGAGGTTCGTGGAGATGGTGATTAAGAGAAAGGTAAAGACTAATTTCCAAGTACTAAAACATTAAAAGAATGAGATGGGAGTAATAACTCTTCTGGTAGGCCTTTTGTCTGTAAGCTAGTGCAGCTACTATAAGGAAGTTATAAAATTTGAGTGGAGGTAGATGTATTTCATCAACGATGTCTTTCACGATATGCTCTATATTATGAATTTGCCTTTGTAATTCATGCATCATTACAGATAAGAAAGAAGAGCAAAATCAAGCAAGGAAAGTAGCAAAGCTGTAATAAGAACAAGAAAGCAACATGCGAAGATGCCTAAACTTGCTGAAATACATGAAATGTCTGATCCTCATTTAGGGGATCTGTCGGTACAGATCCATGAACACTTCAATGACTGTAACAGGATGAACCCAGAGTTAGCAGAATTCTTTCAAATAGATGTGGAAGGTCAGGATCAAAGACACACATCCCAGCGAGCAGCATGTCAAACTTTCTACCCTGGTACGGGTACCACTATTAGCAGAATTACTATGAATATGAGAGTGACACTCATCTTTTGAGGTATGCAATACCTGTAACCTCCGTATCTCCCACCTTTCCACATCCCTACTAAAACACCTTTCTTCCCTTCACCACAATACATTCCTGCAGTACATTCCTACGTCCTCTACATCGTGATGCATTAACACACCCATACAGAGGCTGTTCATCGCTGTGGGTTCCCCAAAACCAACCACAGGCACCCAGGCATTGCCTAGGTAGCCAAAATGTGTGTGTGCCAAGTAGCTAGCTAGCAGCATGCTAGCTCCGAGTTGCTGACAGGACAAACTGCATTGTGAACCTCCCATGGCTCGTAGAAGATATTCTCTGCCTATTTAGTTTACAAAATGAGTGTAGAAGTTTCAATCTCTGTATCAGTGCAGTCAGCTGAAAAACACGAGCCAAAGCTGCATACAGTTAGGAATCATTATTCCAGGGAAGAGACCAGGAGCAAAAAACAGATCTGCCACCCAACAAAATTACTCCAATCTCCACTAGCTCTACGGGATCGAACAGGCCACGATCCTGAAATGCCTCTAATTCCAGCAGGGATCAAAATTCCCCTTTGGCTCTTACCCCTGTACAAAACGAAGAGAGGCCATGTTTAGGTGACTGGGACTAACGGAGCAGAATGGATGCGAGCGCCCTGCCAGCTGCCTTTGTGCTACTGATAAGAGAGGGAAGGACCACCACCAGTGTGGTGTGTCCAGCACTACTCAGGGAACAAGGCAGAAATACTAAGAACCACTGAACCCCAACCATATTCACTTCATATATGCTGTTTTCTCTATTGAAAGCTGATACAGATTTTTTTTTTTCTGGCACTGGTTATGCAGCAGTGTTTTTTCCAATGTTGCAGCATAGTAAAATCAAAAGAAACATGAAGAGTAAAACTCCCATAAAAATCAATAGAGAGAATGAGTATGTGCTTGTTTTAAAAGCTTTCGTCGCTTAACTTCCTCAGGCAAATGTAATGTGTAAGGGTTACTTTTAATGTGAGAAATAAAATTCCTACTGGCTACTCTCTGAACATACCAGATGTAACAAGAGGCGACAGTTATGCCGGTTTTGTTGCCATTGCTTTATTACCAGAGCTTATCTTGTTTGACAGTGTCCTAAAGATACAGAGCTAAGATTTCCAGAAGGTGGAAAAAAAAAAAAAAAGAGAAAAAAAAAAAAGAGAAAAATAAAACCAAATCTAGAATCTTAGCAGAATGAAATATTTTAACTGTGTACTCTAGCTAAATATTCTTACATACCACTTTTGGCAATTTTAAAGTATTTTTTCCAGGTAAAAATCACCTACTAAATGGATAAGACAAGTGGCATTCTGCAGCTGACATTGACTCCATTGATGCACCATGTATACACTTAACCAACCAAGAAGCACTCCTCTTCATGTTTGAAAATATGGCTAATGACAACATATAAATAACACTTAAAATTATGCTTCCATTTTAATTCTGTAAGAAAGGTGGCATGAGACTACCTCACAAAACCTGCAGCACATTTTGATGCTTAGGTGAAAAGCCAGTAGAAGTGCCAGTTGATCCTCTTAACCTCACAGGGCACATCCATAAACTTCACAACTCACTTGTTTGCTCTGTTCCTCACTCACAGGATGATACACAGCATTGCTCCCTTTGGATTAATAAGTAAGAAGAGATGCAGAAAATTACTAAGAATCTGTCTTAGCAATTTTATTCCAGAAAAAAAAGACCAGAATGTGTCCAACACATAGACAACCTGGAAAGAAATTTCTGAGATGAGTGAAGCAAATGATAAAGCAAAAAACAAAAAACAAAAACAAAACAAAACAAAACAAAAACAAAAACAACAACAAAAAACCCTCTTGCAATTACAGAATTACAGCCACAACAAAAAACCCACTTTCAGTTTCCTGAGCCCACCTGTACTGGAAGCAAAATGGAACACAAAAACTTCCATAAAAGAAAAAATGATGAAAGCTCTGCTGGGTCTTTTTTGCTTTGTTTTTAATTGGAGTTATTTGTTCTTGTCAGAACTCGCAATTCAAACCAGTAGAGTCTTATCAGTCCCTGTGCATTATGTACTTTTTTCCCCCAAAGTTGCACAATGATTTCGCATGAGTTTTCATTAGTCTGCATCATGACATCATTGCGTGCAGAATTCAGTTCACTGGCACAATGCAGATCCACTGCTTATATTGCTCTGAGAGCAGATAGGGTAAGTCGCATTTTTGAACTAAAGAAATACAGCTTTCTTAGAGAATGTGTAAAGAGAGAATTCTTTTGTTAGCTGTCAGTGGGATTTTGCTATCTCTGTTAAATATATAATGGTTAGTGTCATAACAAAGATCAGCCATCATGTTATGGCATTTATCTTCATGAGTGAAGAGAGGAAGGGCTACTGTGATTTATTCCATCTCTCCTCATGAGACGATTAATGTCATAAGAGATCAGCCTTCAGTACCGACTTGTACACAGAATAAAACATAGGGCTGGAGTGGGATGCTAGGCAGTTTTAATTGCCACAAGTTTGGAAGCCCACATTACTTACAGATGGCACAGTTGACAATTACTCATCTAAGATTTTCAAAAATAGAAGAATATTTTGTGGTTCACTAACTCATATCCATTTTATGTTGCTTACTTGTTCAGCCCTCCTTACCAGTCCTTCTACAAAATCCCTTTCCCCATCTCATCACCCAGGTCCACCCACAGTTGTCCCGTTAAACACAGCATTCACTGCAGAATTGAAGTGCATATTGGCAGTCTACGGTGATATTTGTAGCATCTGTTTAAAGCCTTGAAAAATATACTATTTAACAACTATTACTAAGAAACATTTGTCACAATACAGACAGATTACAAAGAACATGCGATGGCTCTGTATCTGAGTTTGTATGTATATGTAAATATATATAAATAAAACTTTGGATAGAAGGAGCAGCTTTCCTCAAGTTTTGAGAAAAGTTACACAATCTCTTCTTCCCAAAGGTCTTATAAAACAATCTGACCATTTCCAATTTACATTAATAATCTTTCAAAACCCTATCGCTTCAGAAAAAGCATACACATATTACACTGTTTACATACTCCCAACTCCTTCTCATAGAAGAAAAAAAGAAAGCCTCAGATTATATTGTGGTGTTGAAAAACATGATAAGCAAGAGCTCTGTTAAAGAGGAAATAATTATTTTTCCCCCAAATGGAGCGAAAATTAGTATCTGGATTTTCTCAAATTCTCCTTTTCTGGATATTGATAAATCATGCCACACTGAGTAAAATTTAATTCTTGATTTTTTTTTCCCTTTTAAAAACAGCGAATCTTTACCATTGGTTTGCATCAACTATAATAAGTTATTAAAGAGCTCTCACCACAAAGCATTATCCTTATCTGCGTTTATCAAGTATTGACTCAAACACTTTTATCAGGCTGTTAACTATGTCCACATATAATGTAATCAGCACCTGAGGCCAGCCACACCAGTGAGAGCAGCCAGGTAACAGCGTAACATCAGGGCAAGAGAGAAGTATTATGAAAGCTAAGGACGTTTTTTTTTTTTTCTTGATAGGAGGAGAGGTGGACAGGAGAGAAAGATCAATGGGACCTTATCAGTACAGCTGTCTTCCAACTGGATGCTGATTTCCCTTAGACATTTGAACCAACAGAAGCAATTGTTTGGCATAGGTAAGCCGATTCAATCGTGTCTGCAGCCTATAAAGAAGAAAGATTAACTTTCTTCAGAACTGGACTTGGTAAGGAGACAAAATGCTGACTGTTAAACCAACTGTTTGCAATCAAATCTCAACCCAAAACAGAGAACGTGTCATCCTCCATGAGGGAAAATCCTGAAAATGTTCAGGATAATCTGTAGTTGTGGAGGCTGCCAACTCCTGACCCTTTTGGAAGGCGTTATTCCATGCTGCAAGGCCAGACTCCCAAAAGTCTATCTGGCGGATCACTGGCCAGGTTGCAGCGGGAAATGACCATCACACAGCTGATGATGCCGAGCTCTGGAATCACAACAAAGTAATTGGTCAACAGAGATGAAGGATTTGCTAAAGGAATGTAAATACAGAGACTTCTTATAAAACTAGGCTTCCTGTTCAAGGCAAATCTCTATCTTTAAGGGTCATTAACTTTACAGCATATTTCTTACCTAAGACACTTCACTATACATTCAACAGATTAAACTGTTAACTGTCGAGAGAATACCCAAGAAAAGCCATGCAAGGGCAAAACACGGCTGTTAGATAGTATATTCAGTCATTAATTTTATTTTTTTTCTATGAGCACCGATATAAATATATGTCAGTTTTCCCAAAGTTGCATCTCCTCTGGAAATGCAGAAGTAATAAATTGTCTGCTCCTAGGAAATGTTACTGGTAAATAACTTCAATGTCCATGGGGCTTAGACACAATGTCTTAGATGTAATGTTTTAAAAGATGATAATAATACATGTTTTTGCTCCATCTTCTATTTCCTCTCTAAAATAGCAAGCAACAAAAAAGTGAAAATTGTTTCATGTGAAGTTACACTGCCTCAGCTTGGGCTTCCAGTGTAACTACTGAATGCACACCGTGCCTTTGAACCAATGTGAGGCAGTAACGAGATTCGACTCAAATCCTGGAACGCAATCTTCTTTAACTATGCCAGACAATCTCATCCAAAGACATAAAATTATACACAGAAGATTTAGGCACTATGTTCTCTGAGGTTAAAGAGAAAATAAGCCATGGTGTCCAGAATCACAATAAGAAAACTAGAACAGTCTCATCGTCAAACATTGTGTCGGACAGACTTTAGGAGATTTTAGGAGATACGTATGTTTTGCTGCTCTAGAAATAACCTTGGCAAGATCATTTGAAACTAATTCTGAAAATTCTGGTAGGAGATCTTACTACCAAACAGATGAGAGAAAATTTCAGAAGATGAATTGGCCTTTTCCATTATTTCAGAGAGATTACTTATAATTTCAACAATACCATTTTGGCTGAGATAGCCCCCATATTGGAAATTGTTCTAAACAGAATGCAACATAATAAAAACACAGCATTTCATTTCCAAAACAAAGATTTTGTCTTTTACAGAAAAGACATTTTTTGGTGGTGGTGGTGGTGGTGTATTGTTCCCCCCCACACACACACCACTTTTTTTCCCCCCCTCTCCATTTCCACCCTTAAACTACCACAGTTTGAGAAGAATCCAATCTCGAAAGATGAAGATTTGTTACCTAATTAAATGAAATGGTGAGAGAATAAATAAACAAATGAAATGCAATTTCATCCTAGAATTCAGAATTATTCTTTTCCGTTTCTTTCACTTTCAGTCATAGATTGTCTCATCCATTACATTCACTATACTATTTCTCACTGGTAGAAAAATATCTCCTCTTCTTCACCATTTCCCAATGCAGCACTACCATCCTTCCCGCAGGATTACATCAGAATTACTCAGGCACGCTCTCTTTTTACCACATGACATGCCAGCAGACACAAACCCAGTTTCATTCTCTTCTACTAATCCCAGAAAACATATGCAAGTACTAAAAGTAACAAGCATCGTAACTATTATGTATGCTTGTAACATTAAAAAAAAAAAACAAACACATTATTTTCAGAACATTAATTATCAGAATGCCCTCCCCAGATCCTTTTCCTCCCCCACCACACCCATGTTTTTCTCTAAAATTAACTCCACCATTTAACAACACTTTAACTAACACATGAAACTTCTTCCCATAGCAGCTCCAAGAATGCTGATAACAGCAAACAGGTGCAGTGCTTTTTTATTATTATTAAAAAAATAAATAAAAATCTTTCAGTCTCTTTGCAGCTCTTCGAGAAGCATTTCCCAACCACCATGCATATATACCAGCCTCCGTGATCCAGCCAGCTTCTTTTACAGTTCTGGCTCAGAATGAGAATAGGAGCATTATTGTACTTTATTTTAACATTACTTTAAACTGTTTGAAACATTCTCTTACAGCTCAGACACAATATATTAAGTTTGCATATGGAAATTACAGTATGAAACCAAGTCTGTCCTCATTAAGGAAAGTCACACAGCTAGAGACTTTTTATTTTACTTTTTTAATTAATGTAATCGTTAAAGGTTTTAGCAATTATAGAAAGATAAGAATCTTTTGAGGATGTGTCAAACAATCTATCTCCAAGCAAGGCAGATAACCCCACAAATGAACGGAGACAGAATTGTTCTCTATTGGAACATATCACTTCTTTCATTAGAAACTAATCTACAAAAAAAAAAGTCTAACGTGTCCCTGAAGAAAATCCTACTTAAAGCCATCTAATTTGAAAGATCAAGATCTCTTAGATTTTTGGTTTGCCAGATTTTCAAACAAGTTAAAAGACAGCAAGACAACACTCTTCTGGTCCACCTTCTAAAGCTACACAAAATAATCCTGGTCAACTGCCTTGATTCCATTCCTTCAGAATCTTAAACGTTTCCCAGTTTCTTCATCTTCTACTGCTGTAGGTTTCAAGCCCGTGGTTCGCAGACCAGTTGGAAGATTACCCTTCTGGAGTCCATGAGGCAGTACAGCTCAAATGATTGCTCAGACACTGATTATCTTTAGCGTCTTACAACACGCCCCCTCCTCTTATTGCTTATGTCTTGCACTGGATCCTGCACCCTTCATTCACTTCTCCCACACTTATGCTCTCTTTCACTGTACACCTCCCCAGGCAGCCCTAGGTGAGTTCTGCAGCCTCCTCCTCAAGTGTTGCTGCTGCTGCTGCGGACCTGGAGGCTAAATTAACAACCCACAATGAACGTCAGACACTTAGTGCAAAGGACTGCTCATTGTACAGGCACAGAGAAGTTCCTGTGGAGGTACTTTGTAAATGCAAGAGTCATCAGTGATGGATGAGTAATGGACATATACAGCATGCAGTAACTTGCACAGTCAGACTGATAAAAATCTCCAAATTTACCTTGGGAAGTCATAGCACTCCAGCTATTAAGTACTTCTGCTACTCTAAAAAAAGAGCATGTTTTAAGATCACAGCCTCTCAGAGGGGCTCACTGAGTCCTTGGAACACTGTGTCACAAAGAGCACAAAAGATCCCTCTTCATAGGATAACCACAGTGCTCAAGCAAGCTGAGAGCAGTAATTCCATTTTCTTTCAGCATCTACTCTTTGAGTGCTGATCCCGTGCTCTGTAAACCATAACATTCACCAACAGACTTTTACTAACGAAAAGGAGCACGACTCCACAGCAA
This sequence comes from Aythya marila, assembly GCF_965140915.1. NCBI lineage: Eukaryota > Metazoa > Chordata > Aves > Anseriformes > Anatidae > Aythya > Aythya marila. Next base: position 112,054,153 of record NC_139043.1, read on the forward strand.
AGACATAGGCTCGGTTATCACTGACAAGTTTCACTCAAATGGGTAACTTTCATTTCAAAAGTGACAGGGGAAATTGGCAGTGAGTCAACTGATCCCTGAGCACTGACTGACTGGAGGAAACAGTATTTTAGTGCAAAAAATTTAGTTTGCAAGATGAAAAAACAAACAACTGGACCAACTCAGGAGCTGAGAGCAGTGTCCATTTCTTGCTGGTGCTATCTGTTTCCCCAAAGGATGCTGGGGCTCATTACGAGCAGACTGAATGTCCCAGGCATGCAGACTTGTGTCTTTGATTCTCCCAGCCAGTCTCACGGAGCTGTAACCCAATACTTAACATCGCATATAAGATTTGGGCTGCTAAGTCAGGAATTTGAGGGACCACATCAAAACAGGAATCCTTACTCTATCCTCTCATCAAATATTACTTACAGGGATACCTGGCAAAAATCACTTCAGCTATTGCTCACAAGGCTACTGTTTGACTACCACCCACATTCAAAGCCCCCCCAGCTGCACACATAGACTGGGTACAGTGAAGTAAACCAATGTTTTAAAAGATCAGTAGCCTTATAAACAACAAATTATTCCGTATACTGCAGCTTCCCCTTTCTTTCCTATGATCTGGCCCAACAGACCCAAGCACTTGCTGAATTGTCCAGCCATGCCACTGGTGTGTGCTTAACAGACAGCAAATGTTTAATAATGCAATGCAACTTGACAGCACAGCGTCCTGGAAGCAGGACAAAAGAAAGACAAACAACCTGTTTGACAGGCATTGCCAATGTAGCAGAATTGGCTACACAGACTTTTTTTTTCCCTCTAGAAAAAAAAGAAAAAAAAAGTTTAAAACAGAGAGCTCAGTACAAGATCAATCCACGCAAATACCAGGTAGTCCCTTGTACCTTCAGGCCACTACACCCTGCCACTGGTCACCTTGAAACCAGTGACAAAAAGGTATTAACATATCTCCAGAAACTTATTTGAAAATGTCTTCAACAGTGATTATGTCTTCAACAGAGCTTATTCCACAGCTACACAATGAGTCCTACAAAGTTGTCATACTTACATTTTAAAACAGAAGATGAGTGCTTGCAAAAATCTCCATTATGAATGAAATAGCTTATGAAACAGACTAGAATGCACTACTGACTGCTGCTGTTAAGTATGAACCTGCTGCAGCATTGCTATATCAAAACTGCTGAAAACATCCAGAGGCTTTAAGTACTAAAAACCCTCAAAAAAGACAGAGGAAGTGAGTGAGCACCATTAAATAAATACAGAATTCTCAATCTGAACAATAAAACCAGTGCTTGCTGTCTAGTCACTGTCAGGAAAATAAAAAAATAAAAAATAAAAAAAAAGAGGTAAAGATACATTTGAACTCTAAATGACCTCCATTGGGTCTCTTCAGGACCACTTTTTTCTCCTAGTTCTCCCATTTTTAAGTAGGACATGAAATTCCACAAAAAGAGCAGATGCTGGCAAAGTCCAGAGAAGTCCTAGCTCAAAAAATGGGTAAAGAAAGTTACCAATTGATTTCACAAACCTAAAGCTAATTTGGGGCATCTGATTTTAGTTTTAAGTCTGACCAGACAATGTGACCTTGAGGCCCTTTCCAAACTCACTCTCTTTGATTATCAGTTCTATGATTATCAAACTAATAGTTTAATTACGATGAACACCAAACTCCACAGAGGTTCTGTTTGGTCTTACCTGCCTAGAATTTCAAAACAAGAGAAAAGCCCAATGAAATGAAAGAAGCTGATGTGATCAAAGAACACCATAATTTTGAGACAGCTGCTAGAATCTCGGTCCAAAAGAAAGACAGCCGGCTATGGCCAGTGACTATTTACTCCCATTTACTTTGCTAGGTAGCACTGGCAGATGTGGTGACATGCATTACCACGCAGTACTGTATTCCTGGTTGTCGTGGTTCCGCTCGAGTGGGCAGCCGAGCTCCACCACAGCCGCTCTCTCACTCCCCCTCCTCAAAGAGGAATGGGGAGAAAATATGTGAAAAGGGCTCAAGGATTGAGATAAGGACGAGAAAATCACGCAATAATTATTGTAACGGGCAAAACAGACTCGGCATAAGGAGATAGTAAGATTTATTGCCTACAACTAACAAGCGAGAGAAGTGAGAAAACAAAGGAAAAAAAAAACCAAAAGCACCTTCCCCCCCCATCCACCCTCTTCCACCTCCTCCCCCCGAGCGGCGCAGGGGAACGGGGAATGGGGGTTATGGTCAGTCTACAGCACTTCTTCTCTGCCGCTCCTTCTCAATCACTCTCGTCCCCTGTGCTGTGGGGTCCCACCCACGGGGTGCAGTCCTTGATGAACTGATCCGGCGTGGGCTTCCCACAGGCAGCAGCTCTTCCAGAACTGCTCCAGATATGGGTCCGTACCACGGGGTCCATCCCTCAGGAGAAAACTGCTCCAACCTGGCTCCCCTACGGGCAGCAGCTCCTGCCAGATCACCTGCTCCTGCGTGGTCTCCTCTCCACGGGCTACAGGTCCGGCCCGGAATCTGCTCCGGCAGGGGTCTTCCACAGGCGGCAGCCTCCGTCGGTGCAGGGCCACCTGCTCCACCGTGGTCTCCTCCACGGGCTGCAGCGTGGAACCCTGCTCCACCGTGGTACTCCATGGGCTGCAGGGGGACATCCTGCTTCACCATGGTCCTCACCACAGGCCGCAGGGGACTTCTGCTCCGGCGCCTGGAGCACCTCTCCCCTCCTTCTACACTGACCTTGGTGCAAGGCTGTTCTCCCACTCCCTTGACTCTCCCGGCTGCTGTGTGGCGCAGCGTTTTTTCCCTGTCTTAAATATGCTCTCACAGAGGCGCAAAACAACATCGCTTATTGGCTCGGATCTGGAAAACAATGGGGCCCTTCCCAAACATGGGGCAGCTTCTAGATCTTTCTCACAGAAACCACCCCTATGGCTCCCTGCTACCAAAACCTTGCCACGTAAACCCACTACACTGGTACAGCAGTGCCAACAGACACCCCAGCAGCTGGTAGATAACTGGGAATTTTGAGACATAAAAAGAATCAACATTTATCCAGGAATAGACATCAATAGATCTACTGAAGCAACTGGGTGTGGAATTTATCCAGTTACAACTGATGGGACTAAAAGAAAAATAATAGAAACAAAGTTATCACTTACTGAAGGACAATGTTACGTGCTTAGGGAATACAATGATTGTGGTAGAGCCTATCATAAAAAAGGTTTGAATCATAAACGCGAGAACAAATCCCATGGGACTTGAAGATTGCCTATGACTTACTAGATTCTGTAGACGTTTCAAAAGGAAACTCACCAACCACTACAGGACTTAGGTGTGTTCTCCAGGAAAGGGAGACAAACTTTGACCTTCGCATGGTTGTTGTGTACTTTGGTTAGGCCTCTTTTCCCTCTCTAGACATCAGGTTATACAAGGAGCTGATCAGGATGACTGCTTTACCAAATTCATGGCTGTATCTATATTTGTCCAAGATCTCAAGAAACAAAGAAAATACCTTCAACAGTAAGTTCACCGAATCACTCACTAGCCCTAGACACGTCTGTCACGGAACACTTCTGAAGTTGTAGATAGCAACATTATCAAAACATGCAAGTTAAGCCATCCTCTACAGAACGGGATTTTCACCCACAGGGTAAGGTCCAGCAGGATGGGGCTCTGGGCAACCTGGTCTAATGAAAGATGTCCCTTCCTATGGCAGGGAAGTTGGAACCAGGTGATCTTTAGAGGTCCCTTCTTACCCAAACCATTCTGTGACTCTGTGATAATGATCTCTACGTAAAGCCTCTACAAACAGTGAGGAGATACTCATCACCACCGACTCAGCTAGATCAATCCATGCATGTAAGAGGGCCATTTTTAAAACACAGTATAGGATTTCTGCCTTTTAAATAAATCATTTTCTGCTGCTCTACATCATGAACAATCAATTAGAAAATGTTCTGAAATACCTTCTACAGAGAGCTATAGCCCAGTCCTCTCAATGACTCAGTGAATGTCCCTGGTGCTTTGAGAGCACTGACTGAACTGTGCTTGTTGATGACGGCAAAAGTTGTCGGACAGAAACTACGTTTAGTTGAACTACACAGAACAGGTCTGCCTCAGAGAGCTGAGGTGCAGGGTGCCACATCAGATTCAGAACCTGCAGGTTAACAGCCGGACCCCATATATTAAAAACCTTACCTAAAAGTTCCAACGATACTGAGGGAAGCTACATGTGAGGCACCACAAAGACTTCATCCTGCTGAACTCAAGCTGTTAAAGCGAGCTGAAACTCTTACCATTCACAGGATGTAAACAGAAAACACAGGACTGTCCCTGCTTCCTGTTCCAATGCCACAAACCAGAACTTGCTCAGGCCAGCCAGTGGTACTGCCCTAGATCCCTCCTACACTAACTGCAGTCCCCAACCCCTTTCAGTGCACTTACACTGAAGGCAACCTAGGGAGAAGGCATGCACTGCCAGATGGCTTACTATCTATCTCCTGATACTCTTGGTGTCTGTGTTAAAGTACGATAGCCCTAAGTGGATATAACTGGGGACTGGGTGGCTTAAGGTATGGTACTTGGAGACACAGGTCATTCCTCTAAAGCTTAGCTTAGCTGCAGGTAAGAAGGGAGGCACTTCTCCACTATGTTTACATTCTCAGTTTGTACATCTCCTCCCAAGGAAGTCCAACAAGAGGGAACTACCTCGCAGGACTTCACAAGGAAGGAGCTGCCTGAGAGGACTGACCATCAATGGTTTGGGTTTCTTTGTGTAGGGTGACTGCCACTCAAAGTTGGTAAAAATTTGATGGGTCACCTATGGCCAATCTGTTGTCACTGAGCACCATGGTGATTTGCTACCTGAACTAACAGGATGAGCAAGTGGGCTGAACGAGGGTATGCTGCTTAGAGCAGGCTCTGCTCCAGGTTGTTCCTATGACTTTGCAGGGGAAACTGACCATTCCAGAATGACAACTAAGGTGGTTGATTCCATCTGCAAGTCTGTAAATTCCTCAAAGGAGGCTTTGGTCAGTTTCAACTGGAACCCACGGAAACACAATGAAATATTTTGTGCTAATCACACCTCCTTCCAGGTCTCGATAAAGGACATATTGGAAACAGAGGCTGTTATTTAGTTACTGCTAGTTACAAAGCATGCCAAGATTATCATCAGATAACCAGGAAAATAGAAATCGTTTTGAAACTTGCAACATTTCAAAAACACCTTTTGCTCCAAAGCCAACAGCTAAAGTTTAGCAAATGACTCTCCAAGTGACTATAACCCCTAGTCAGAGTATAAAGAACAAAGCAAACACCATGGCAGGATGCAGAATGAATTTGGCTTTTCGCCTTGAGGAGAGCATGCTACTTGATCCAGGCTAGGTTGCTGCAGTGACACAATTTGATCCAGGGAAGTGGTAAATTGGACTGGCAGATCCCAAGCACCCTAGCTGTGAATAGTAGATACGGCCTCAGGTGTGGTTACTGGAAACCATTTCATTGTGATTCGAAAAGTTTCAGGTGAAACTGATCAAAGCATGCAGCATCACAGGAAAATATTGGTTCTTCTCTACAAAGAAATATAAGCCAGGAATCATTCACTGTATCAGTAAGCATTAAATCGTACCTTCAGGCACTGATAACACAATCTCATTGTTGAACAATGCTCATATTTAGATTCCTGTAAGAGTTTTCTCCTATTTTACCCTGATTTGTAGACATATTGTAACTTTTTCTCGGAACAAGTTCCATTCTCAGTTTGGGTTACTGCTTCCCAAAAGGTCTGTGATGCCAAGGATGAAAGGGCCATCTCAAGAGTTAGAATCTCTGTTCCTCTCAATCTGCCCTAGAAGAATGCAAAGGATGAGCTGAAACAGGAAATTTATGGTTTTTTGACCAACTTTTTAAGTAAAAATAAAATAAAATAAAACGTACTAATTCCTGTAGTATTTTATACTAACCAAATGAAAAACGCAACCACAGAAGGTAAAAAAAGAAATGCAGGTTCAACCTTGTCTAACAAGTGCAAAAATTATTTTGAATAAAACAAATTGGAGGAAACCCTAGAGCAAACCAAAATAATACATAGTTCTTCAAAGCAGCATTGATTGTGGATCAAAGGGAAAGGCCATCAAAACTTCCCAAGCCACAATGTTTCTGCATGTCTGAAAAAGAATTAACTGAGAACAAATGTGGAAATAATAGTAGGTCTGTGCTAACCCAACAACAAAGAAATCCTTAATACTGAAAAACAAAGTCATGTCAAATCGCCTATTTTCAGAGATACATGAAGCTCCTTTCGCAATGCTTTAAAATTTATTTATAGTAACAAGAGTGAAGACTTCCGATAAAAGCCAAAGGCATTATTATCATCAATAGTCTAACTGCACAGAAGTTACTCTTCTATTTTTTTTTGTTTGTTTGTTTCATTTGTGGTCTTCAAATATGAAGATGTAATGCAAAAATAGTTCCATACCACTGTATCTATTTCAACTACACTATCTTAGCAGAGCAGATGAAGCAACAACCAGCTTTTGGACAGCCAGCCCCAATAAACGGTAACATGCAAGCTAACAATTCCGGTGGGCTTTTGTTGCTTTTTCATGTTTTCCTTTTTTTTTCCTTCAACATCTGTTTCCTTAATTAATTAGCATAATTTTCTTAAAGTTTACAGGAGCAACAGAACAACTTGTAATTAAGAGCTGGATCCTGTCAGGAGACTAGCGCAAGAAATACAAGAATTAAGGAATGAATATTAGTCACCCAACATTCACACATCAGAATCATGAGTGCTCTATGGCACCATAAAACACACACAGCCATCAGTAACATAAGAAAACCTTTCTCTTCTCTAAATTTAGTTTTGAAAGAGAGCAAAAATACTGGAGAGGAGATGGGGCAGCCAACACATGAGTAACACAACAAATGTTGCTTTTCTCATCCTTGCTACTCTTCTCATTTTCTTCTGCTTTATTGTCAACTAGGGGTAGTAACTTAACTCAAGTGTGTTTCGAAACACCACTTACAGGAAAGAGAAGAGGGCAATAATAAAGACGAGCTATCCATTAAAAACAAAAACAAACAAAAAAAAACTTTTAAAATGTTATCATAAAATGTTACTATCACCTTTCACAGACATTCTGTGCTTCATGCATATGCTGAGCACTGCATTCATGAGGTGAGCAGCCCGAACTCATTTTGTTCAGGCTTTTTCTGCCCTCTAGATCACAAAAACCAAAGGGTTTTGCCTGGCAGTCAAAATCAATGATACAAGTTGAATCGCTGCCTGTTTAAGACTGCTAGCAGTTTCTATGTGGCACAGTATACTTGGACATATTTTCTTCTCAGTAATTTTCATTTTGATATTTCTTACACAGTATCTTATGGCATGAAATTGAGGCAGAATTCAATATTTCAGGACTTTGAGAATCACTTGAGAGTCCTAGTGAGCCTAAGAACAGCTGAAACTCACCATATACAAGTTTTTTTTTCAAGTGAATGGGATCGTTATAAATTGAACTTCTCAAGTGCTTAGCCTTTCTGTTCAGTTTTTGCAAGAGCCACATATGACCAGAAAACAACAGCTTCATCACATTGGGATCAACAAGAAGACAGAGGAGAAACTTCCTCCTTCCTTTAAAAATTTTCTTTTGTTCTTGTTAAGTGTTGTATCTTACTCTATCTGACACAAAAAGCAAAAAACTGGCATGGAGATAAAGTCCAGGTTGTGCACAAACATTGCTGTAGTCTTCTGAAAGTACCTGAGAGCTGACATACCAGGTCTAGAAAGGTTTGCCCTTTGGCAGGTTGCAAAGACAGGTTGCAATTTTGTCCATAAAAATGTGTGTTGTACAAAATGGGTTCTGTAACATGAACTGTTAGAGGTATGCCACCATTCCACTGATCCTGCACATGCGTTCATTTCTCAGGAATGCTTGTAAGCTGGGTTATGCCTTGCCCTGAGATAAGCAGACTTGCGCGAGGAAAAAAAGCAGCGTGCCGCACACAGAAAGATTCAACTCTCTGCAGGAGACTTCTTCCACGAAACGCAAGTCCCAGTACAGGACATTCCAACAGCTCCTGTTTTACCGCCTATGTCACAAACATGGTATGTACAGCAAGAGCTGAGTATAATGGGAGTCCTTTCCTGCTTCGGTTCTAAAAATTGAGGGAGTATCTTGAAAAAACACTGCATTGCAGGAACTTGAGTTTTCAAAGACCTTTTTAATCAAATACAAGAAATGGAAATGCAACACTGCCTGTCAGTGTGGAGCCGCACCACTTAGGCTTACACATTACAACGTATTTTAAGACTGTCATGTAATATATTTTTCTAAAGCACTTCTCTTTCTTTCATTGTGAACGTGGGAAATGGAGAGCTGTGTAATGATTTCAGGCTTGAGTCCAGTTTTTGTACTCCTTTTTATCCATGACAACTATTACATGGTGCATTATGAGTTTCAATATAGATTGAATAGAGACATGACCATATCCATTTCTTTCATAATTACTGTGAGAGAAATAGTAAGAGAGTGAATGAGGCAAAAGTGTAGCCACAGAAGGAAGATGATTTTATGACTAAGAAACAGGACTACTACCGAGACACTGTTGGTACTATAACTGCCTCTCCCACAGATTTCCTGTACAGCTTTGAGTAAGGTACTTAATCTTTCCGTGCCTCAACTCTGCATGGGTAAAGCAGAGGTCAAAATACTTAACTTCATAGGCATGTTGTAGGTATAGAAACATTTGTGTTTGGGAAGCTACTGGGTGTTGCTAATAATAGCTACATATGTGACTGAAACATAGGAGAAAAATGTATCTTAGCACAGACTTTGAGAGGTCTACAGAAAATAAAGTACAGCACCTCACAGCAAACAAAGAAAATTAAAAAATAAGCAGGTCTAGTGAGCAGGCTAGAACTACTCGGAAAACTAGCATACAAGTACATCATTCAAAGTCCACATTGTAACAGATGCACATGCACAACAGAGTGAAAAAGCAACATTACCTATCTTCTTTTATACCTTTTGAGCAGTTCACTTTGAAAGCCCAATACTGATGTAACGTAAGGGCTTTTGTGGAAAATTTAACACAAAAATTTCCATACGTTTGCTGTGTGAATTAATTCAACCTCTTGTTTCTAAAAATAATTCGGTACTATACAATTTTACAGCATATTGATCTAGGTAACTCATGAGTCGTTTTTCATGAGTGCGTATCAATCACTTCATTGTTTACTTGTCGTTGGAAAGAAATTGATTTAATCAAACCTTGCAGTAATACATTATTGATGCATCCCAAGAAAACGAAGTCATAATGAACCATCAGGGTCCTAACATAAAACACTGTAAGGAGTGGCAATTTCGGCTTCGATCTTTCACTGTGATTTGCAAACATATGCCACTATGTTAATAAAGCTCTGTACAAGACTGGCTGCTCTGCACCGTACTATGCGTCATTCACATAACAGACTTGGGACAAGTTCTCTGTAACACAGCAGACCCCAGGGAGACTAGACAAAACCACACTGTGGACCTTGTGCATCTCCACCACTTATATACAGCGATGTATCATTTTTACTGGATTTTTGCAAATCATGACCCTTCTGCGGGGAGCACTAGGTGGTATGACATCACGAAAATGAGAGACTTCGCCTTTCTCCTCGGCACTGGCTCAGCCTTTGTTCTCCAGGGGCTCTTAAACTTTCCACATATTGGACCACATGGGAATAGTAATTTTAATAAATACACATTAAAATTCTTTTATGTACATTCGTCAAACAAAAGACAGCTTACAGTGGCATCTGCTGCAGTCACTTGGAAGAGGGAAGCTAGGAAAGCAGTTGATGGATTTTATAGACTTTTGAATACATTCTGATAGTTTAAAGCTTTAAGAAACAAGCACTGTAGTAACACGCCCTGCCACCGTTATTTTGTCAAAGATGAGTGTTTTACTGCAGATAAACTTTTGTTACAATTACGAGAAATGGGAGAAGACAGTGGTGACGCTGTATCAGAACATCTTCACTAAAGCTGAGTTATTAGAAAATTCTGTAGGACGTACAACGAACCGTATCAGAATCTAGCACTGCCCAAGCGTATGAGAATACCTAGGTACAGCTTACAGAGACATCTATAGGTAGTGCCTGTCTAATACCTCATAATTATTTACATGAGAGAGCAAGGCTGAACTTCTACGTAGGAATTCACATACAGCAAGGTGAGAAACATTTTTACAAGAAATGTCTAGTTGTGAAGTACAACAGTAATAAGATATCAAAACACATTACCAGGAACAGATGCACCATTATCACAGACACTTTACTTAAGCAATTAAGTCCGTATCCGAGACAGATAACATATAAAGTTCATGTGGATACAAAAAGCAAAAAAGCAATATAGCCAGTAGCATAAATCCCTAGCTTTCTGATCTTTCCGTGCACCCAGTTGAAGCTGAGCCAGACGCAAGTTTGCAGGAGACACACACAGAAACGTGCACAACCACACATGCTGTACTGTGCATAGACTATTTGTTGTAAAATTCCTAGAACGGAGCGAACTCACACACACTCTGAAACCGAAAAACAACATAAACAATGTGGGCTATTACACTGAGCAAACAATAATACGGAATCATGAAAACAGATACAGTAGGGAAAAGGAGACTGTTTCCTAATGAAGTGGGAATAGACTAGGTCTCCAGAGCCACAGAGCCTTCAGAGAAGCGGGTCTGATTGCCCTGAATATTTCCCTGCTCAGCCGGGAAAGTAGAGAGGGTGAAGAGAAATCCCAGTAAGAGTTCTCTCTAACGTCCTTGCCCCTCACCCCAGTCCTCCTGTCCGCGCTAACAGGACGAAAAGGCAATTCCCGGATATTTCACTTTTCTCTGCGCTTTAACGGAGGGGTTTTCTTGGGATATCTGATGCGTGAACTCACCGAGACAGAAACAATCCCTGGATATTTACCCACACACACGCGTGCGCGCGGCAAGAGGAGAAAAGAGCAGGCATTTCCTCACACACACGCACCGGAGACGGGCCGCAGCTCTTTCTCCTCTCGGGCCGGGGACGGGAGGAGGCCAGCGGGCTGCCCGCGCCTCACGCGTGTCCGCGGCATGGGCGTCGCGGGCGGTGGCAGCCCCTCGACACCACGGCCCCACACGTGCAGCGCCTCCACCTCACGCTTCGTGCGGGGCTGCCCGGCCTCACACGTAACCCCACGCCCTCACACGTGCCCTCACACACCCAGATGTGCCCTCACACGTAACCCCACGCCCTCACACACCCACACGTGCCCTCACACCTAACTCCATGCCCTCACACACACCCACATGCCCTTACACACCCACATATACACACCTCACACACCCGACCTCACACTCACAGACACTCCCTCACACACGCGCGCGCTCCCCGTCCCGCCCTTGCACGCTCCCTCACACTCACGGACTCGCTCCCCGGCCCTCCTTGGCACACTCCCCTCACACACACACACACACACTCACACACACACACTCACACACTCCTCCTCCCTCCCCCCTTTACACACTCGCGCCCTCTCGCGCTCCCTCTCCCCAACGGCCCCAACGGCCGGCAACAAAGCGGCGGGCAGCGCGCGGGGCGGGACGCGCGCACGGGCACACGCAGGCTCACACTCACTCACTCACACTCACACACTCACACGCTCACGTTCACGCTCACACACACAACGCTGCCGCGGCACCTACCAGGCGGGCAGCCTCGGCCCAGGTGCGGTCCTTCTTCTTCCTCTTGTCTTTCATGTTTGCATCTCATTGAGGTGGTTCTGAGGGGAGGGGAGGGAGGGGGAGGGCGGGCCGGGGAGGGGTGTGTGTGTGTGTGTGAGTGTGAGTGTGTGTGTGTGTGTGTGTGTGTGAGTGTGCGTGTGCCGGGGGGGCCCGCAGGGGTTCCGCACGGACAATGATACGGTGACACCGAGCGCCGGAGCCCCCGGGGCGGGAGGGGCGGGGGCGGAGGAGGCGGGGGCGGAGGAGGGAGGGAGGGAGGGAGGGGGGGGAGGTTGAGGAGAGGAGGGGAAGGAGGGGAGGGTGGGGGGGGGGGAGCCGGGCGGGTTCGGCTCCGTTCGGCTCCGCTCGGGCGCGCTCGGCCCCGCTCGGCCCCGCCGGGCTCCCCGTGGCGGCGCTCAGCTGACAGCCCGCGGGGCGCCCCGCCACGCTCACAACAATGCGCTGTGACGTCACGGCGGGCAACGGCGCCCGCACCAAACATCCCCCCCCTCCTCCCCTCCTCACCCCCCCTCCCCTCCATACACACCACCCCCCCCTCCCCTCCCGCTCCCGAGCAGCGCGCCCGCCGCCAAGCCTCGCGAGAGCCCATGCCGAGGACTACAACTCCCGTGGTGCCCCGCGGCGGGCGGGGCGGGGCGGGGCGGCTCCCTGGGGACAGCAGGGGTCGGGGCGGCGCCCCCGGGTCCTACCGCCCGCCCGCGGTGCCCCCCGTCCCGCAGGCAGCCCCCTCCCCGGCACGGGGACCCCTCCCGCTGGCTCCTACCTGCCTGCCCGCGGCTGGAGGTGTCCCGTGGGAAGCGGGGCGGAGGCGCCGCGTCCCCCTGCGGACAAAGGCGGCCGCGGGGCTCGGTCCATGGGGCGGCCGGGGGACGCGTGTGTGTGTGTGCCCTCCGCCGGGCGGCGTGGGGCGGAGGTGCCCGCCGAGGGGGGAGGCTGCGGATTCAATCAGTGCCCCTTCCTGAGCCACAGGATGTGGCGGGGGGGGGGGGGCTTTCTCCACGATCTCTCCTCCCCTCCCCCGAATAGTGAAGTATTTTTGGAATACTACCGATTATTTATTTATTTATTTATTTATTTTTCAGGCTGAAACGAGTTGAGAATGATTCGGGCTTTGTCCAGTGCCTCCTTCGTCCCTCCCCAGCCGTGTGCCCTCTTGGTTTCCGTAACGTTAAAACTCGCACAGCTTACTGGAGAAATAAAAAAAATAATAATAATAATTAAAAATATCAGTCCCAACTAGCACAATGTTCACAGAATCACAGAATTTCTAGGTTGGAAGAGACCTCAAGATCATCGAGTCCAAGCTCTGACCTAACACTAACAGTCCCCACTAAACCATATCCCTAAGCTCTACGTCTAAACGTCTTTTTAAGGCTGTTTTATTTAGAAAAGGACAGGGGACAGCCCTAGGGGAAGCCAAAGCGACTCCCTGATGGCACTCCCTCCAGGAACACTCAGGTGGTGTGCAGGGTTCCAGCTGTTGACACATCCCCCTCATCCCCCTCATCCCCCTCATCTTTATATTGGAAATGGTACGTGGAACGTAATTCCTCACTGTGACGCCTCTCCAGATTTCATATTTCATTTTCACACTCAAAACCATTAACAAAACAAACTCTATTAAAGCACTTTCTTCTGAATTTTGGGTTGACGCCACACTGTGTTGACTCCACAATTGACCAGGGTATTTGATATTGCCTCAGAAGTGTTCTTGGGAAAAATGGTGTTGGAACTGGGAATTTTCAGGTTCAACGGAGCTAGGTAATGTGTAACAGCTATTAAAATCATCCAGTTGTAGAAACAGCTACATATTCCTTAACTTTGATATTTACTGAATATTTCATGTCACCTTAGAAACAGCTAGAAAGGAAATGCTCGCTATTAGGATAACTTCATTGTCTACGCTTTGTTTCATTGACTTTGCTTTCTACCTTTTATGTCTCTGTCCTACTTTTCTTCTTCCTTTTATATTTCCTTCCCTTCAGTAACTTCCTACTCCTTTATGATGACAAAAAGGAATCATTCACATCTCACCCCCATTCTAAAGACTAAATCTTTAGTTATTAACAACTTCCTTACAGCTGCCTTTGAAATGCCCTGATTGTTTTCAGCATTGAAACTGCATTAAAACTAAAAAATGCATAAGGAAGTTTATCAGTCTTTCTCATCGTAAGAGGCTGTTTTCAGACTAAAATAAATGTTTGCATTAGATTTCTGTCCGTTCACAATTAGATGACAACCTGGTTGCTTTTCAAGTTGCGTCACATCCCTAACATGAACTGAATTTCCATTACTCTGTTGAGCTGGAGAGCTTTGGTCCTGACACATTGGTGTTGGACAGAGGAGGACACTCCTTAGGTAAAGAGAAATTCAGGGATCCTCTATTTTTTATTTTTTTTTTTAATTTATGTGTTTGTGTGTTTAGTGGTGGTGGTTTGATTGGTTTGTACTATTTCCTGTTGCAGTCAGGATCACACTTTCATCTGGTATTTCTGCAGACATGTGGAATAGTCTTTACAGTATTACATCCTTTATACTTTACATTCAGCTACTGAAGAAATTGGACCGGTTTTTGTACTGCAATTGAATTCATCTGCTTAATTCCTACAAAGTTTGGGTGCTCTTAAGTTCCTTCTGTTGTTCAAATACAAATAATTGAAAATCATATACTATGTGTCCCTGACCTTGCTGGAGAAAGAAAGCCATTTATGCTGTTTACTGTATCAGAGCAGAGAGCTGGTGTGCATTCTGCATGCTTTCTCTCATGATAAAAAATAAAATGAATTCATGCTGCTGCAATGTCTGCAATAAATGTAGCTGAATCCTGTAAACACTGCCAGCGTACCTAGAAACCAAGGGAATCAACAGCATGGTACACGGCTGCTTTAAGGGAGTTGAAAATCACATGTAAGTCTTGAAGCACAGGGGAAAAGGGTCAAATTTAGCTTATGGAAGAAAGCATTTCCTATTGATTATAGACAGCATTTACTGCATGAATTGGACCTGACACTACAGTAGATTGTAACCATTGCTACTCTAACTGAATTGACAATAGCAAAATTGAGAATGAGAAGTGGTGAACTACATTCAAACTGCAACTGCTGGAGCTACAGCTAAAAGCTCAGCATGTGTAACACACATCTCAGAGCCATGATCTCGGGGAAGTGTGTCCATGTATGTGCGTGTGTGTGAGATGCACACACAAATGCAACTCTATGCAAATACTGCAGAAAGACGTTATATTAAAATCCATCATGAAATTATAGCTAAGCAATATTTATGTGAAGTTATAGTGCTAGATGTTACTGTGTTGAGTGTGTGGATAGAAGCAGTTATTTATTATGGATGCATTTGTGTCCAGTTACCTTTTCTTCTCTCAGAATAATGTCCACAGACTACTACAATAATGTTGGACACCAGCTTCTGAGTTTCAGTGCTCAGTGAATGCATTTCCCTGTAATGCTATAGAAGCTCGACACTTGACATATCTAGTGAAGCTACCTGAAGAACAACATTGTTCTTCTTGTTCCCTGCATAGAAAAATGACTTTTGATACATATCGCTGAATTCTTTATTGTGTACAGTAATATTCTTGCCAAGCAGAAATCTGTAAACTGCAGTAAATACGCAAATACATATTGGGTACAGTGCTTCAGTACAATCAAACATTGCTGCAATACAAATTCCAGTTTCAGCTGTTACAAAAGAAATAGTATCAACTATTACATGGAAATACCAGATGTGCAGAAGGGTTTATTCACAGCATGAAAATTCAATCTAATGTGCCACTATTACAATGGAAATTATATTCTCTACAATTGAATGAGAGATGCTGAGTCACAACATAATTAAAAAAATAGCCTGGAATGATACTAATGAAGACACTGCATTTTCTGAATTAATTTCAGCACAGTGGTAACAAAAAGCAAACCGGAGTATTTAGTTTTGTGTGGACTCAAGGAAGCCAAAAAAAGAGTCATTGTGATTGACAGTTATCTATTTACAGATACTGACACAGTATTTACAGAGTATGTTTTCTACTCTTGATTTAAAGCATGCATATTACCAAGCATTCAGAATGCATGAGTTTCACAGCATTTACTTAATGCACTTTTCTCTTTTATTCATATGCCGTACAGAATTGAATCAACATCCAGAGCTTTTCAAATATGTTCGTAATTCTTAATAACAAGCTTGGAATCTAGTATTATCTGGATAATGTTGCTGTATTTGGAAAGACTCCTGAAGCTCATGAAAGAAAGAAGAAAAAAAAACAAACCCTACAGGCTGTACTTCAACATGTCAATACAGGAGGGCTGAAGTTGAATTTTGCTAAATACTAAATTGGGTGCACAGAGTAGTCTTTTCTTGGGCACACCATCTCTCCATTGGGACTGAAAGAGGTCACAGAACACATAGGAGGGCTCACCTTTCTCTGGGGAAAAACAGAAAGAAAAAAAAGAAAAAAAAAAAAAAGAATTACAACCATATTTTTCAGGTCTAAAATCAAGATATACATTGTCTATTACTAACGACACAACGGTTGTAGAACCATTGTTGGTTGGAGAACTCCTCCTACTAAGAACAGTAAATTGTAAAACCTACAATTTAACTGGGACAAATTTTGTCAGAGCTAATTTTCTGCCAGTGAAAGCTTTGACTGTATTCAGCCAGTAGTTAGACTGCTCACTTCAGTGTTCACCACAATTGTCATTACTTTTGTCTCAGGCCAGAAACAGCCAACTGCTATAAGGGGAGGGCAATCTCTTTTATCTCATAGCCCCCAAGAGTTCAGATAAAGGCTTAGGTTCGTTTCTGTGGCATTGGAGCTGATCTAATAAACCCAACTGTTGCTAACTGGAGGTTGGCTTTACCATCCCAGCAGGTGCCTGGTGGTACCCCAGTGTGGACAGCCCATCAAGCTGTCACCTTCAAATTGAACTGCCTTCCAAGCAGCACATCCCTGGGACACACTGGCCAACACTTTTTCACACTGTGAATATGAGATCGCTTTTACCCAGATGCATGGAAACAACTTCTATGAGAAGTCCGTTGTATGTGAACCAGGAACAATTTACAAGGTATCATAACAGTGATAGAAAGAAAACATTTATTTGTGCATCCACTACAGAAAGGAAGAGAACTTGCCTCTGAGGCATCACACTCAAAGTGCGTACAGATCACACCTCCCTGGCAGTTCTGCTAATGACAGAAAGACTCAGAGGAGCAGGAACCGTCTGCAGATGGCTAGCAAGATTGCTTTCATTTTTATATAGCCAAATCAAAAACACAGCAGATGATAGTTTATCTCATCTGCTCTTTTTCAGATGCTTATCTAGTTGATTATATAGAAATTGTTGCATGGATTATAAATATGACTGCTGCAATTACAGGAGAAGAATTTAAAGCTGTTATCTTGAAGTGTATGATTTAACAGAAATTACATATCTTCCTGTCTAGGAGGTGATCCAGGAATCCTGAATGCATGGATGCTATTCTAATACCATGTTTTAGCCTACGGAATGAACTTCATGCACAGGACAGATAGGTAATAAAATGTCACATCAAGTTATTTGGAATTTTAAGGAATTATAAAGGTGTACCAGAAAAATTACAAGCAAAACTTATATATCATGCTAATGACAAGTCTCAGGGGATTGTCAGAACAAATCAAAAATGACAGGACAAATATTAATGGCCAGAATGATACGAAGGACTGCAGTGTCCTTAAAATTACTCACCAAAATGAAAGCAAGTGACTCATGCACTACCATACCATTACAACCTACTCTTTACTTTTTTTTTTCTCCTTGAACAAATAACATCAGAGTCCATTTGGGCAGTTACTCTGGCTATCTAGCAATCTGTCTGTGATAGACAACATCGTAAAGTGACCAAACACAGCATTTATATTGTGTGACATCTGCTGCTATAATCACTTTCTTTTCTGTTTTCAGCCAAGAACAAAAGCTGTAAGAATTAGTACCATTTAGCTTCTTACAATGTGGAATTTTTCCAAGAAGGAATATATAAAAGACTGACATTGAGTTACCTTAAAGCCAATGAAGAACTAGAACATTCAGTAAAAATTTGGAAGTCTTCATAGCTAACCTGGAAGGAAAAGCTTGGGATACCTTCTCAAAGAACTAATTACAAATTTAGAAGTAACATACTGTGTAATCACAGAAATTGCTTCCTAAACTAATGCCTGGAGAGCTACACATACTGAGTTAAACGTTGCTAGGTTGAAGATCCTAAACCCAACATAATAGCACAATCAGAGACAAAACAAGGAGTCCAACAGAAAGAAAAGTAGTAAAGTTTTCATTGTTGTACTATGGATCTGCAAGTCTGATTTGTCTTTGTAAGTGCAAAACCCTGGCAACCTATGAAAAGGGGAGTCAGTTTACGTCGTCTCAAGATGGCTGGGAGAAAAAGACTACATCTATAAGCTATCTTTTGGATAAGTACATACCTGCTTGCACCTGCTTGCCAAGGGCAACATAGAAATACTTTGAATTGTTTCCTTGTAAATGGTTTTTACCTTCTCTACATAACAAAGCAAATGACACCAGATAGTCTGGTCAGTCTTCTGCTAGTTGCAAATGAGTATCTGCACGCATCAGAAATTTTCAGATAACAATGAATAGCACAAATATAAAATGTTAGTTTATTAATGACACTAATTACTCAAAAAGGAGAAAAATATGGTAATGCAGTTTTGGTGATAAACAGCAGAGTGCATTTGTCAAATGCACCAGTGTGAAAAAATAAATAAATAAATAAATAAAAGTCTGGGGACATCTCTGTGTTTAGTCCAGATTCTTGCTGAATATATGGTGGGGTGGTTTTCTTCCCTTGTTGCTCCTTTATGGAAACACTTTGACTCTACCACATAATATATGATACATGTACTTTGATACAGGACCATATGCAGTTCTGATTTGGGTGTGTTATCATAGAATCATTAAGGTTGAAAAAGACCTCCAAGATCATTTAGTCCATTCATCCCCCCACCACCCATATCACCCATGTCCCCAAGCATAATGTCCAACCTTTCCTTAAACATCCCCAAGGATGGTGGTTCCACCACTTCCCTGAGCAATCTGTTCCAATGTCTGACTAATCTTTCTGAGAAGAAATGTCTCCAAATTTTCAACCTAAACCTCTCCTGGTGCAACTTGAGGCTATTCCTTCTAGTCCTGTTACTAGTCACCTGTGAGAAGAGGCTGACCCCCAGCTCCCCACACCTTCCTTTCAGGTAGTTGTAGAAAGCAATTATATAGAGTATGCAGAGAATATATAATATTTTGCTATTTTAGCTGTACTGAGTGCAGGAACAGTGAACATTTTTTCTTTTGAATTTAGCAGATTATTCTACATTGATTGCAAGATCCCCTACTCAGGCAAATACTTGCAAAATTAGTGCTCTTTTACATAATCACTTCTATTAGCTATTTAAGTCTAAAAAATTTAAAAGCCAAGTGAAAGCTGAATAAAATAATCCTTAAAATGACAACTTTTTATTAACAGTAAATCTATGTGTTGTTACTTGGGGCAGGGACTGATCTTTGGCAGTATGTTTGCAGTGCAGCTACCACATCAAACTGTGGGCTGTAGGCATCCCAACAATAACAACATGTACATTTAAGATAAAATTACACACATTTGTCTTATGTATATTGGACTTTAAAAACTGTTACAAATAATATGTTACAAAATTATATCACACGAGAAACCAGGAGCCTTAATTAAAAACAGGCTAGTCAGAACAATGAGGTTAAAAATCTTAATGTCAGAGTATTTGGTGTTGGATTTCTTCAGTCTTCCTTCTGTTTTGGGTTGTTTTGTTGCTGTTGCTGTTTTTTTGTTTTGGTTTTGCCTTTGTCCTCATCTACACTCTGATCTATCTCTCGGATAAACTTCTGCCCACACAAGGATATCCTAAATTCTATTACAGTGAGCCATCCATTTTCTACAGTCCAGCCCTCCCATGACAGATCACTTATACTCAGACCTTTAAGAAAATTAATATTTTAGATCACCTTTTACCTTCTGTAAGAATTTCCCATTATAGGTAAGAATTAAATCTTTCATTAATATTCTGTATATACAGTTCACAGTGCTTATTACAGGCTGCAAAAACAAATTAAAACATATTGTAATATTTAACATGGGACATGTCACAGTGCAGCTGGCATGTCCAACAATATTTCCAATGATATTTCAAAGTTTAAAGCAAGCCGAAGTATAAAACCCTTACTATTCCTAGACCTAAACATTCTTCAATTTAAAATGTGTTCATGAAGTTCATGAGACTAATCATGTTCAGGAAATGCTTAAACCATTAGTAGAACTAGGCTTCCAGCATGGCACAAGTTGGTACAGACATTGGAAAACATTTGGCTGGATTGCCAAGGGCACGTGGAGGAGATGCATGCCTGTGATGTTTGGATCTGCTTTTTCTTTATAAGCCATTAAAAAATGGAAAGAGAGTGTAGCACTTTTTTAGCATGCCTTGTAGATCTTGTAGTGAGATATGGGGATAATTAATAGAGATTTATTTTTGATTTTTTCAATCTCCATATATTTTTTAAAGCATCCTTTAAAAAATGTAAATTTATAAAGTTAATCCTGGCTTAAGAAAGTTATTTTTAGATAAACATTTAAGAATTGGACACACCTTCGGATGATTTTATATGTTCCTCTAGAAGAATAGCCATGTATGGATGTTCACTGTCAGAACTGCAACTTACCTACATAACTGCATTGGGTTTTATATGGCCATTGTGAAGTTTATGGATTGGAAACACCTCCACTAAATTATGACAATTTAGTGAAAGGCTAATTTGGAAAATTTAAGGATTTGCATGGCAGATGACTCCTCTTTTTAGAGCCTGAGGTTAGGGCAGGGACAGGAAGTAAAGGTTACAAGGCAGATTATAAGTGTGCAATTTGTAATAAAGGTTTGTGGACCGTGAGCTTTTTAGATCACTACATATAGATGGTTTTTAGGTTATATTCAACAATTATGAGGGGGGAATCCTGTCAGGAAGTTATTTTGGGAAATGAAAGAATCTAAAACACATTATTAACAGGAGAATATCACTTCTGATCAACTGCTTTTATAGCTGACCAGTTTGTTTCACTCAATTTGCATTTAAGAGAGTTATCTATATATTATCTATATATTAACATAGTTTTCTGCATTCATTCTGCTAGAATTTATGACATGGGAAAGAAAAAAGTTATGCACAAATACTGAAAATGGTTGCAAAAAATAATATGCTGCATGCACAACATGCCTTTATCAAGGCTAACCATCTATGTACATATGGGAAAAGTAAAGGGAAATTACTTCTTACACAAAAAGGAGCAAATGCCTTTCTCGATTTGATTTAAAGTATCTAAACTGGCTATTTATCAAAAATAAGGTAACTGGTACAAGGAGGGCATTATAAGCATTTTTTTTTCCTGAGCCTTAGACAATGTTCCATGTTAATAAGCACTAAGGAAAAAAAAAAAAAAAAAGTCATTTATACCAAACCATACATAAGGATATTTCAGATAGATAAATCTGTTACAGATCAGCAGCAAAAGGCACCCTGTAAAACTTCCTTAAACAAAACAGTGCATATGCTGCCTAAAGTCTTAGACAGAAGTTTGCCATTGAGCAAGGGACCAGCTCACAACCTATACATCATTTACATGGCATGCAGCATAGCAGTATACATTAGCTATTGTGCAATAGAATATGCTATAGCAAAAATACAAAGATGTGCTTTTAATCTACCACCTGATAGAGATTACTGCTCTTGTGCGGATGATCCAGCACTCCCTGAGCAGTCCAAGCATATACACTGCAGCTGCATCCAGTCCCAGGTGCGTGCAGCCTGTGATTAAAAGTGTCCTTGTGATTTCAAAGAAAAACTGTTCATTTAAAGTTTTCCAAATGAGGAGCAGTCTAAGGTTACTAACAAGTATGCGATGCCGTCCCTTTAATTAAATAACTCTTTTTAAGACAAGTTCTGTAAACATTTGCATGGAGGATTCATTTTATGCATTCATGAGGTGATCACGAGAAAAATTTCTCATGCTTGCAGGCCAAAAAAGGCCAAGATGCCTGAATTAGACTCACGGAGAAAAATACATTTATCCAAGGACACAACCCCCAAAGCTGTTTAAGATTTTCCCTGTCTGGAAATGCTCGAAGTCCCTGGGAGCCTGCCCTTTCTGCCGTCAGTTCCGTGTGTGCTTGCTACTACACAGCTTCTGTGCGCACCTTCCTTGAGTGTTCTTGCAGGGTGCCTAAAACTACCTTAAGGATAATAAGCAGAGTACAATGGTACCCCAGGTTGTGTTCAGGATTTATATCTACATTAATACAGTGAAAGAAAATGGTCTACCTGTAATTGAATCCTTTAAGAAATGCCTAGTACTCCATCTCTGCTTCTGTAAAAATAGGAAGGCATTGTTTTATTTACTTATGTTGTAGTTATATTTTGAAAAGAGTCAGTAAGCTAGCTAGAATACACAGCTTTTCTTTGATTAGATCAAGTTTCACTTAAAATTACTCTAGCTTTACTCTTGTGGTTACCCATATGTTATTAAAGCATTTTTTCTTTTGGCATTTCCTTTGTGGGGAAGAGATTGGAACAAGAGTTTCAAGTTCCAGAGTAAATGGAGGATGGTTATTCTGGTCTAAACAAGAAAAACTGTGGTTGCTGTAGTCAGGATTGCAAACCAGCTTTGGTTTAATAAATAAATAAATAAATAAATAAAAATCACGTCAGATCCCACTAGGCACAGAAGGATAGCATTCATATTGAGATGCTGCACCATCACAGAAATCCAATGCTCAGATCCTGGCTCTGAGCCCTCTTTGAACCCCTGGCAGTCTTATATATATATATATATATATATATATTTTTTTTTTCCACTAGCACAGTTCTCCAGACTACAGATATTAATATTTCATTTCTTCCTCCGTTTGTCTTCCTTGCTTATTCAAATTGAAAGCTTGTCAGAACAGGGACTGAAAATCTCTTGGTATGTATACATCATGAAATAAAGTGGAAACCTGATCTAGGTTTGGTCTCTCAGGCTATCACATGAAATAATTTATATATATATTTGTATATATATTAAAATAAATGGCAATTGTACGATATTTGAAAAATACAATTTTCCCAGTGTAAAATTATTACCTCATGCTTTTTTTTTTTTTTTTTTTTTTTTTTTTCCCCATACAGACATTTGGAGAAAACTGAATGTTGAAATGGGAATGGTCCACTGTGACACTGACTGAGGGGGAAAAATTGTCCTCTGGTGAATGAGTACAGCTTTCTGGATATTTTGCACAACTAGAAAATCACAAAGATGTGAACAAACAATAATATTATCACAAGGCAAAACTGACTGAATTTGGCAATTCTATACAAAGGGATTTTCAGCACAGATGCAAACATCAGAATAAATTACTGTCCTAATGGCAATATATCCTTTCTACTTAGAATTGTTTTGATTTTTAAATGAGAAATATGAGAAATATAAATTGCATGTCTTCTTTTTCTTTTTTTTTCTTTTTCTTTTTCTTTTTGAATAATTCCATTTTCTGAGGAGTTCAAGGATCTGAAAACAGTGAGACAAATCATCATGATTCTGTTCAATTTCACAGGCCCCCTTAACTCAGACCTCCCCTACTGTTACAATTTTGTGACTGAAAGCCACAAAACCGACATTGTTAAATATAGTCAAAAGGCATACATTTAGATGACATTGGTCTTCAGTTTTAACCAAAGACAGTTATCCTTCAGAAAGGTATTATTGGCTAAAATATGAACTAGAGAAATTCAGACATAGATTTAGACCTACTTTCACTACTAGAAACTTTGAAGCTAACACGGGTTGCCTAACTTATATAGCCCTGTACTTCAGCTTGCCATTACTAAGACCTCACAAGTCTAGAGGTAATGAATAGGTCTACATTACTTTTCTGTGATTCCAGTGAGACATATACAACACTTCATGCTGCTTATTTTGTCCCCAAGTAAATATATATCATTTTCCAATACAAAGGATTTATTTTTCACCATCAGTGAGAGGGAAAAGATAAAAAGACACTTCCCAGACTAAATATTTTTTTGTGATCAAAAAAGGGGAGGATAAAAATACAGATAAAATGTGATATGGTGACTCTTAAGGCATTCTTCTTTTTTTTTTTTTTTCTGTTTGTTTTGTTGTTGTTGTTGTTGTTGTTGTTTTCAACATGTTATTCTTCTAAAATCCATGTTCTCAGTATTCTTTGAACACTGACACTAATGTTCTATATTCTACATTTATGGATTTCAGCTTTTGGAGTATTATTCCTTCTGGAATTTATAGGTTTCAACCTTTTATCCTAAAGGCCCGATTTCAATAGCTTTCCAGCTTTCTATAATCCACGTGGTATATTTTTTCCATATTTTAACAGTCTCAGTGTGTTCTATAATTGGTTGGTTAAAAATGCAAAAAGTTTGAGATTCTGAACAGTTTGCATTTCATGCACCTATGATATTTATACTTCAAACAGTTCCCTGACATTTTATTTGGAAACTGATACATTCTTCTTCCAAATAAATAATTCAGATAACGTATTACATTTTTGTAACTCAGGAATGAAAGTCAATACTATTCATAGTGCTGTTGACATGTCGTCTAGTAATTTATGGAATAATTATGACCATATTTGGGATATGCCTATTCCTTACATTTCTGATCTGTCCTCCTCCAATACATCTTGACAACATTGTAATTCATGTGTACTGTACAGAGTGAATATATTTGAAGACAGACAATTCAATCCAGACAAATACATTAAAAATATAACACAGTTGTTTGGAGTTGATATTCTCCATGATAATTTAACAGCAGACATTTTGTTAGCAATGAAGGAATTCTGCAATTCTACCCTTTATTCCTAATCCATGAGACCATGAATGCTCATTTTTACTGAATTGTTATCTAAATCTGCTTAAGCTTCCAAATAATTCAATTGATATATATATGAAATACTTTATTTTAGAAAATGAGTGGGGGTGGTAGGTAGCATTGTACATACTTGAAAATAATACTCAACATCTTAATCCAATTTTATACAAACATCTGGCCTTATTTATAATTTTATCAGTTTAATTTTATCAGTTAAAAGAACTACACAAATAAGTGAATGTATTTCCTCCTTAGTATTTTTAATAATTCTCCTTAAGACTGTGTTTTACGTGTGTTTTCATCTTAAAAACAACAACAAAAACAAAAACAACACCACTACCACCACCACCACCAAAAAAAAACCAAAAAACTTTTAACTGATATTAACACAAAATAAAGAATGGGGAATTTGACTGAAAAGAAGAAAATCATTGGGAATTTTGCCATTGACTTCATGAGGTCAGGATTTTTCAACCCCCCCTATATTACCTGAGAGTGCTGATTTTATGCATCTTGTTGAAATTCATGTTTCCATAGTACATGGCTATTATTCTATGATGCATAGAATTTGCTAGTGTAGCACTATTAACAGGTAAAAAGCACAACTAATGCTTTTCAACATATGTAACACATGTGTCAACACATGTAACGTATCTTATAAACCTACACACATATTGTGATTCATTGTCATATAAAAACAGTTCCATCAGAAGTGACATGGCTATTCACTTTGTGAAAATAGTTCATTTAAAAATTTTATCTAGAAATTAACATATTTGTCATGTTCTCTGAAATAACTGAAAATATAATTGAAATATCATGACTGGGTTTACTGAGAGTAATAACTACCAGACTCCCTTTTGTTTAAATTTGCATTTTTCTTTAGGAGACCATTGATAATTTATTTAAAATAATTCCTTGAGAAAATTAAGTATTAATTATGAAATTACTATTTCATAATGGCACCATAGAAAAATGCAAATCAGGAAAAGATTGGCATGCTTAATTGTTTTTCTGTAGTACTCATTTTCTTTCATCATAAATGAACACGGGAATAATTTCATTAACAAAAAATATTTCAATAATATGAGAGCATTTAAAAACCTTGACTATTGATAAAATATATCTTGCCACAGTTACCTGATTATGCCCACGATTAAGAGAATAATCAGTCTCTGGCTGTTGATCAAAAATTAAGCCCAGAGAAAATATACATAAAACAATCAGATTGTAATTAGATATTTGGTAAGCAGAAGTGTTAGCAAATCTGGAGTGGCAGAATGGGGAATTTTGACTAATTTTATTGTAAATATTTAACGTAATATTTATGTTGTAGGAATTATTTATATTTATTTTTATCTCTGGTCAGATTTTGTTTCTTTAAGAAAGCCATAGAAGAAAATATCTGATCTGGAAGGATGGTCATTATTTAAATGTAACAGAACATAGAAAGTACAGAAATATCTCTGCGCTCCATGCATCGAATATATAAATATATAAACTTCCTGTACCAGTGAATGTTTTAGATTACTTCCATATATATAACCATTCTAAAAATTACCAACGACAGTGTTATTATGGGAACACTTGCCTATTTTAGAAACGGACTGCAGAGCAAATGTTATTAATAAATTGTGAGCCCCCAAATGAAGATGTGATAGGTACTGTGTTTCTTTGCTGAATACTCTCATAACCAACAGAACATTATTCTGTGTAGGTTTTGGTTTTGCAGATTGTGAAGTCATTACAGAAGAGCTCTTCAGAGAAATGAAAAGTTAAATTTGAAATGGAATATTTTTATTTTCTGAAAATACCATTTTGGTGTTGAAGCAAAAGAGGTCTACATCATCAACAGGAAACTATTGCCTTTATTAAAGGAAAAGGTTTCAATTTGATACAATACATTTTTAAAATACCATTTAGAGGAAATACAAACAGTGCATTTGTAGATTCTGATTTAGAATGACATTCCCTTCCCCCATTTGCATTCTATTTGAGACAAAAAATAACAGTAGCTGAATCTACTTTCTTATTGTATTTCAGATAATTCTTTCATCAGCCAAGCACCTCTTCCCAAGACTCTGCTGTGCTCCCTGTAGATTGAATCCCTCTGAGATATAACTTACACTCCAACAAAGTAGGTAAAAAAACAAATGATAAAATAGTGAACTTAATTTAATTAAAATACCAAGTATAGCACTACAGAGCTTCTGGGAAATATTTCCACTGTCAAGGTCTAAGCAATGTTGGCACTTTCTGAAAATTCCAAGTAGTGTATCAGTTAGTTCTATTTTACTCAATTTATAACATCTTTTATTTAATCTCTTTCTGCTGCAGTATTTTTAAAATCAAAGGTCCTGGGAGGATCTTGCTATAGAGCCTTTTTATCCAGAAAAGGAATTCTGTTTGATATATGGGGATATTAGAAAATACAACAGTGTTATATCTAAATGTATGTGCAAACTACTAACTGCATTTTTAATTACTGGAAAGAAATGAAATGTCTCTTTTAAATGTAATAAGCTATTTCTTGACAAGTCCACATGGCTTCATTTTCTACTTTAAAATAAACATCTGCAGTTACTTAGGAATGTATTTAAGCAAGTATTAAAAGCAATGATAGAAAGGTAGTAGTTTACATGCTGGCACAGACCAATATGATTAGGGAATCCATTTTCTCCTTTCTCTTTCGCTTTTTTATTACATATACTCCTAGGCAATTTAGATAGCACGTAAAATCATTCATGAGCATAACAGACAAAATAAATCAAAGAAAATTCTGCTGCTATTTCTCTACAACGTAATGAAAACCTTAGAATGCTTTCTCAAAATCTGTTACATATATATTATTTAGTCTTGGGCTCTCACCAGATATCATACCATGAAAATATACTGCAAATAGAAAGACATAATTTTTTTGTTCAGTAATATCCATGATGATAATGATGCAAAATAAGAATGTCACTTTCTTCAACTGAACAAACGTTATCAAACAATATGCATTTTCAACTTACATGAAATGTTAACTAAAAATACATTAGGTCCATAACAGAGATCTCTGAAATTCAGAAGAAAAAAAAAAAACAAACATCTCTTTAGTGGATTTCTTCAGACTTGTCCAATGAGGACTACTTTAATAAGAGTTCAAACAATAAAGTATAATTAAGGGCTTAAGAGTATTGCTGCTGTGAGTACATGGGCTGTTGTAAGTATACAAGATTTAACCCTTTACGTTATATAAGAAGCATACTGATAGTTAGAAAACACACTTGCATTCTCACAAGGAAACAAAATATAAGCTGTTTAATCTGCTTTCTTTTTGAAAGCCAATCAAAACTATGCAATTTTAAGACCTTAGACCTTCCGTGACAAAAGTTTTGAATGACAGTTCAAACAGGGGAGATATGGTTTGAGGTATATTAATTGCAGTCTGAAAATAATTTAAAAAAAGCAAACACAAAAATAATGTTATGAGAATAATTATTCTTTTTATTCATCTTCAATTATTTAGTTGAAGTTTCATTTAAGCTATATACAAAATAGTTAAAAATATTGCTTTCCATACATGACATATAAGATAACATTACTGGCAAGACTTCGGTTTTAGGCAGCTTCCAAGTTGCTAAACACTTCTGGTTGCCAGCAGTACACTTTGGAAGATATTTGCATTGGCTCTTTTTCTCATGTTCATCAGAAATTCCACAAAATAAATAAATAAATAAATAATAACAATAAAAAATAAAAAGCATCTCAAGTTGACACCACTGCTTTCTGCTGCTGTTAGTACTATATTGTGTATAAAATTAGCTTCCATCTAAGATACAGTCAGCAACCTCTTCTGGTTCAGTTTCATCTCATAGAAGTTCTCATGTAAGAAAGGGATCTCAGGAGAAAAAAAAAAAATTAACTGCTGTTATGATAAACAGGAAATTATATGGTGAATATCAAAGAGGGTACAAAATATGCCCTTTGTCAAAATATTTGAAATTATTTTCATGAGAAATAATTTGAGGTAATATTATTTTTGAAATTGTCAGATTTTTCATCTTGAAATTTTTGAGATAATATTTTTTGTTAAAAAATAGGATTTTAAGCATTTTTACAGGAAATGACAATGGAACACATATAAAAATATTTCTCCAAACTGAAAAATCAAAACAATTAAAAAAATTGCTTTTCTGTTTTGGTGTATAAAAAATAACGAATGAAACATTGAATGAATGAATAATTTGATTATATATTCTTTCATTGAATGAATGAAAGAATAATTTAGGTTGGAGGGGATCTCTGGAGGTCACCTTATCCAACCCACTGGTCAAAGCAGGGCCAACTTCAAAGGTAAACCAGGTTATACAGCCATATCTAGCTGAGTTTTGGACATTCCGTAGAATCATATGATGATTTGGGCTGGAAACCCAAGATGACCTTAAAGATCATCTAAGCCCAACCCCTCTGCCATGGGCAGGTAAACCTCCCACTAGACCAGGTTACCCAAAGCTCCATCCAACCTGGCCATTATTTGCATTGATAGAAATATTCATAGATATATGCTAAAGAAATGAATATTAAGAATGTCTTCTTTGAGGGAAATAAAAACATTAATTAGAACCAAAATCTTCATACAACTAATTCACGTGAAAAAAGCTGAAGTGGGTGGCACCAGCATTTGAAGACCAGTTAGGGAGAGTGTCTAATAAATAAGATACAGTAATGGTTGGCAAAGCCTGTAGATGGTAAAGCAGGTTGAGTATCACAGTGCACAACCAGGTATTGTTTTTCAGTTGTGAAACAAATAGGAAAGAATATGGATAATTTTCTGTATTAACGTGAACAAAGTCTCTTAGGTTAAAAAATGTTTGTGTTTTCTTTTGTTTGTTTGTTTGTTTGTCTGTCTATTTCTCTGTGTGGAGCTGTCTTTGAATGTGGGAGTGTACATTGATTAATTCACAAACTAGTAGCCTGTGGAAGGTTTTTCTATGCCTTCAGTGGTCTTTGGATGCCATTGTGCATAAAGATTCGTGATGCTATATTGCTGCAAAGTGAGAATTTTAAAAAGGGAAGTAATGACAATGAGTCAATGAAACAGCAACTGAAATCGGCTTTGCTAATGGGTAATTTCTAGTTAGGAGTGCTGACAATCATACTTTAATGTGCGTATTTCTGGATTATGTAGAAACACAGATCCATATTTTAGTATTTCTCATACACAGATGTATTTTTGGGGAAGAAACAAAGATCCAAGCCCTCAGCTGGTTTAAATCAATGTTTTGTTTTTGCTTATTTTGTTAAAATTGATTTTTATGTCATTTCTAGTTCTTAGATTCAGCATTTTCTAATCCATAACTTACCTTTAAATGAATATAAAGTCAACCATAGTTTTACAAACAGTATTATTTCCCTGCCATGTAGTGATGCATTTCCATATCTATTATTAATGCCTTGGTTGCTACTGTCTCTTTTAAATTACTGTGTGCATTAAGCCTCTAGCATGTGTTTGTGTGCATTATCTTCACATGCCTCATCTTGTTCTTGTGCTCCGATTTGAGTGGGGAACTCTTCTATTTAAATTCAAGACAGCAGCTTCTGAGTTATTAACAACTCTGTCACAAGAATTTGCATCTGCTGTCCCATCATGGTGGGAAGACAATGTCTGTCTCACTACACCATGTATTTTGATACTAGATATGATCTTTATCACTTGTTCAACACAAACTAACTAGGCTCAAGTGTGTAACTCTATTCCTTTACTGACAGTTTCTGTTAGACTTACAAGAATCAACAGCAACTGGCTAGATAGAAAGAGGTACCCTACAAAATTACTGTCATAGCTAGCTAATTCAACAGAGATGTCCCTTATCTACATAGAGACACTAACCCTATAAAATGTTTTTGTTCACCACAGAACCTGTGTTTCAGCACAAAAAATAATAATTTTGCGAGAGCCATGATAACTTTCATGTGCAAGGGTATTAATTTAGGCAGCTAAGACACCATTTCTAAGCATAATATTTGACTTTTTAGCATTGTCATAACTGCAGCTTGTTCTAGAGCATTGCATGAATAATTGAATATTTGCTTTCACAGACAAAGAGAAAAATATGTGTGGTGGGAATGAGACATAAAGAACCAAACTGTGGCTTTTCACACTAAAAATAAAGGAAGTTTTATGCTAAGTTAAACATCCTGCTTGTTCTGTAACAATATTTTTTATTTCCAGGCACTTAAAGAAAAGAAAAGCATATAGATACCCACATATACAAAACTGTTTCACTTCAGTAAGCCAGTACTGGAGCAGCCAACCCAGATGCAAGACTGCCATACCTAGTGTTTTCTTCTACCTTGAGGAGCTCAAGCTCTCATTTTTAATCCCATGAGGATGCCTCAAAGAAACTGTGCCTCAGCAAATGTTACTCAAATATTTCATAATTTCACACAGAATCACAGAATGGTTGAGGTTGGAAGGAACTTCTGGAGGTCATCTGGTCCAATCCCCCTGCTCAAGCAGGGCCACGTAGAGAATATTTGAGACCATAATATAAACCATGGAAAATCTGAAAATTGCTGGAAAATGCTCTTCCTCCAATTTTCATATTAAGATTTTCTCCATTGCTACTAAGTAATGATCTGAAGTGTCTTGTTCTGATTACATTTGACTAGTATTTTTCCCTTATTAATGTAAATTAAATAATTACAGCACACCGTTCTAAAAATGACAAATACATTTGGTAGAAAAACCTATAAGATTGCAATAAAAATTCTGCATAAAAATCTCTCTTTAGTGTTCTTCCACAATTTTATATAAAACACTGCTTCTGCTAAGTGCTCATTTTAATGATATGACTTGTTGCAATGCAATTGCCACAACCAGGGATTGGACAGTATAGTATATCCTGCAGTACACTTTGTTTTCTCCCACCCTACTTATTACATGATGAGCTATTAGAGTGTTATAAGGAGAGCGTAAACATCCCTCCAACACACTAGGAGTTCTTCAAAGTTGTAGAATGGCCAACTGGTAATGCTAAATACAATTAATTTTGCACTGCTTGATTTGTTGAAAACAGACAATATGAAACGAATCTGGGACACATTCCTTTTTCCCCACTTAAGACAATACTGTATTAATAAAATTTTGCACAAAGGCTGAAAATGTAAAAAAAAACACTTTAAAAGGCAACCTTAGGGTCTGGTTTTGTTCTGAAAATGTACTTAATGAAAACAGCCCACTGCTAAACAAGTACATTCTCTCCTCATATCCGCTAAAACATTTGTAATGCATATAATGAGTAATTGGGATGGAGGTTCAGCTTTATGTATCCCTATTAGCATGGCAGGGTGAGTTGGACTGTCTTGCTGTTTGCACATTGCCAAAATTAGTGTTAAGTTACAGACAGTTCAATTTTCCATATATGTAATTAAGGACAAAACTTGGACAGATAATAAAATTTATTAGTGATTAAGTATGAAAAAGGAGGAAAAATAAAAAATAATAACAAAAAAGAAGGGAACTGAAGATTCTATGTTACCAACATTTTGGTTGAAAGCAGTTTCAGCCAGTCACATGAATCAGACTGGGCAAATCCTTTCCATTCATTCAGATGTAACACAGAAAGATAGCACAGAAGGGATTTTGTTCGGGGCAAACTCAGGTCATGAGGTTTTGAGACTGGGTGATTTTAGGTACCCCATTCTGGATGAAAGCATTGTGTTAAGTTCTTAGCTACCAGTTAGGTGCAAAAAAACTGTTGCAGATACTGGGTAGGTGCCTCTTCTGACGTGGCCTAACATCTCCCCAATATTTGTTATTTCATCTTCTTCATTGCTGCAGAAAATACTTTAATTCTGTGTTTGTTTTTGTATTTTTTATTTTCATACATGTAAAATATTCTCAATTACATTGCAGAAAAGATGATTAAAGAAATAGACCCTGAATTTCAGTATTGCAACTCAGCATTCAGTGCTAAGACCAAGGCTTCTAACAAGGTTCAGTATGCCTTGCTGCAGTGTGTGCAGGCTGGAATAAATGGCAGAATTGGTCCCATGTTTTCAAATTTTCCTAGTAACTAAGAGTTCCTAGTTTCCTAGTTTTTCAAGTAACACACACAATGCAGACCATCTCCTTTCCTTTGCAGACTGATCTGGCATATGTTTTACTAACAATAACAAAATAAAAAATAGCAGTTGTAGACAGTGGAACAAGCCTATATGAGAGTGAAATGATCCTTATTTTAGAGTAAGGTGCCTTTTCCAATATTCTTTATTGTATCATTTTACATTCTGTGGACTATAAAATAAATATGTGAAAAATTCTCAAAGCAGTGATGGGTAGTACATGTTCAGGATTTTTCTTGTTCTGTTAAGACCCTGATCAATCTTTTATAAGGGTGAAACATTACAAGAGAGGTGCAAAGAGATGTTCACAGGAGATACTTACTGGTTATCACACCAACGAGTAGTTAGTGATCTATATGTTTTGTTTTGTTTTGTTTTGTTTGTTTGTTTGTTTGTTTTCCATGTTATATACACCTATAATTCCATAATTGTAAAACTTAAAAATGTTCCTTGAGATACCCATATGTGAGTAAACATTATGTGCTTAGTCCTGTTTCTTTTGAACACTGATCCTACCTTTCACAGCATACAGCTGCAAGAATAATCTTCATGCTATTCTAAAAGAAAAAAAAAAAACTTTCTGTTAAATTAATATTAATATATTAATATTAATGTGTATATTAATTAACTGTTGTATACACAACAGTGTATATTAATACACTGTTGAAGCTTTATTCCCAAGTATGAATAAATTATAGACCTAACTACAAAGACACTCAACTTTTGGGTAGATCTAGTTTTTACTAACACTGTCTACATTCTCCAAATGTATTAGATAGCCGGCAGCTATCTAAATTATTATTATTTTTATTTTCTGCAAGAAATTCTACAACTAAGGATGACCACAGAAGTCTTACAATAGTAATCAAAAGATAGACATGTTCTTTGTCTCAAAATAGCTACAAAAATCAGTAACTACTCTGCAAGATCAAACACAGTAACAGTGAAACTTGTATATTTGTGAAGCTCCCTTCATTGCTTCCAGAGTTGTTTCCTTTTTCCTTGCAAAAGCCTAGAAGAAGGCAGAAATTGTGTGTTGCCAAATGAGTAGTGATAAATCATAATATGAGAAATGTGCAA
The DNA here is from genome assembly GCF_965140915.1 of Aythya marila. Taxonomy (NCBI): domain Eukaryota; kingdom Metazoa; phylum Chordata; class Aves; order Anseriformes; family Anatidae; genus Aythya; species Aythya marila. The sequence goes on from NC_139043.1 coordinate 112,088,093, forward strand.
CAGTCTGGGGTCTGAAGTCCTGGATTTTGCCTGAAAAAGTAAAAATGTACTATCTTTCTCCTTTATGTATCTCCACTCTTCAGCCTTGGTAAAAATAATCATCTCAAGGTTAAAATTATGATTTCAAAACCTGCAAATAATCTAGGAACATAGTATTTCTTCTCCTGATAATTGTTGTCCCATAGTTTTCTTCAGTAATGAAGAGTATTTTTTTGTTCTTTGTAAAAAGGGTAGTTATTTTGAGATATCTATCTCAATGCAGTACTATTAGAGAGATAAGAGTACTTTTGAATTCCAGCATGCCAACATTATTAATCCATCTCATTGCATGAATCAGACAATTACATAATGGCTGAGGCTGGAAGGGATGCCTGCAGGTCGTCTGGTCCAACCCCCTGCTCAGGCAGGGCCACCCAGAGCAGGGTGCCCAGGCCCGTGTCCAGGCAGCTTCTGGAGATCTCCAAGGTGATCTTCAGCCTCACTGGGCAACCTGTGCCATTGCTCCATCACCCACACATAAAGCAGTGCTGCCTGGTGTTCAGAGGGAGCCTCCTGTGTGCCAGTTTGTGCCCATGGCCTCTTGTCCTGGCACTGGGCACCACTGAACAGAGCCTGTCTCTGCCCTCTTTGCTCCATCCCTTCAGGTATTTACAGACATTTATGAGATCCCCCTTGAGCCTCCTCTCCTCCAGGCTGAGCAGTCTCTCAGCCTCCCCTCATAGGAGAGGTGTTCCTTCTTCATCTCTGTGGCCCTTTGCTGGCCCAGTATGTCCAGGTCTTTCTTGTACTGGGAGGCCCAGAACTTGACCCAGCACAGCAGGTGTGGCCTCACCAGCACTGGGCTTAGGGGAAGAATCACTTCTCTCGACCTGCTGGCAACACTCCTCCCAGCACAGACCAGGATGCCATTAGTCTTCTTTATGGGGCACTTTGTTTTTCACCTGGTCCACTTTTGCTAAGGTAAAAAGCATTTACATCTTCCCTTCTCTAAAATTATACTGAGGAAGTAAGGTGAGGTAAGGCAAACACTTCACCCCCCACTGCCCTTTCTTTTTCTCTTCAAAAACAAAGGTGTTGAACATACTAAAATGCACAGAAAGCACAAGGAAGTGATGAGGACACACAGAGAAATGGATTTTTTGGTTGTGTCCTCAATTTTTCCAACTTTTTTGTTTGTTTGTTTGTTTTGATATGGTACAAGGTGTTAAAATAGAAAACAGTGGTTATTTTAGGAGAAAATAAAAGCCTGTATCAGTTCCAAGGCACCCTTTTCCTACTCCCCCATCTTAATTTTGTGCTCCTACTCTAAAATGAGGGAGAAGTACAGAAGGCTGAGAATATACTTCTCATGAGGGAAACCCAGATTTAATTAAGTCTTATAGGAGCCCTAGTCTCTAGTCAAATTTGAGTGAAATAGCTTCTCACATCATTATACCACTGTGCAAGAATTTGCAGGGGTCAATTTTAATGACCGGGACTGACAGACAGCAGCCGTGGGGGTCTGCTCGAGACCAGGCTGGCGAATGGGTAATTGACATGGGGATGAATTACACGGGTGAGGATCATCTTTATTCTCCCAGGCAGCGGTTCCCGAGGATTTCTGGATGGGAGCAGGCTGGGGGGCACCCCAGCGGGGGGTCCTGCTAAGCCAGCCTAAAGCTGAGGCCTAGAACTGAGGCTCCCCGCCGCCACTCCGTTACCGAGGAACCGGCCCCAACAGACACCACGGCCGGGGCGGCGGCGGGCGGCCGCTTCCTTCCCTCATGCCCGCCCGGAGCCGTGAGTATCCTTTTTTAATTCCAGACCATGCCCTCTTGTCCTATCATTAGCTACCCAAGTAAAGAGTCCCTCTCCATACTTTCTGTAAGACCCCTTTAAGTATTGAATGGCCACAATGAGGTCTCCCCAGAGTCTTCTCCAGGCTGAACACCCCAAGCTCTCTCAGCTTTTCGCCATAGGAGAGGTGCTCCAACCCTCTGAGCATCTTCATGCTCCTCCTCCGGACCCACTCTAACAGCCCCACATCCTTCTTGTGCTGGGGGCCCCAGACCTGCATGCAGCACTCCAAGTGGGGCCTCACAAGGACAGAGCAGAGAATGGAGTCTCATTGTTTCACTCCTTAGTAACACAGGAATAGACTTTGAAAAAAAATAATAGTTGAAGTAGATTTTGAAAAAAATATTTCGAAAACCTTACAGAAAGTAGGGGTGGCTGTTACTACAATGATGCTAACTGGTCTCTAATTTCTGTTGGTCTTGCTATTTCTTTGGGAAATAGTTAATGAGGAATGGGGGATTTTGTGACAGGTTTAGTGGACTTGCCTTAGCTCACAAGGTTGTGAAATTTTGGTCCCACTCCAGTGGTGGGAGCCTAAGTGAATATATTGAAGAAATATATATCAGAAATATTATAAAGTACTGTAGTCTTGGCTGTTGTGCTTCAGCACAATATACCCCAAGCAGCAATTGTTTCTTGTAAGCTTTTCCATATTGGTCATATTGAGATGTATTTTGGAAGTTGAGAAGCTGGTCATGATCCCAAATGAAAAGCCAGAATCTATTTGTTTCAGGTATAGGTCTAATCTTGTTCTTTCATGTTGTTTTGCTTGGAAAATTGAATACATTTGCTAACACAATGAAATGCATTTTGAATATGCTTCCAGGAATTTAGAGATCTGCTAAGGTTTGAAGGTGTTTGGTCTGCAGTCCTTTAAGATTGCTCCTTATGGAGGTGCAACCTGGTTATCTTGTTAGTGAGATAGTACCAGTATTAAATAAAGAAATCATTTGATTACAAAACTGATACATGTGTTTCGTAAGCTTTCCTCCCTACTGAGGGGCTTTAACTAATTTATTTTTTTTTTTAATATTCTCATCTTTTCTCACATATTGCCTATGTGAGATAATAGACATTGGATTTTTATGCTGGTACAGTATCTGACTCTAAGATCTATGTTTATGATGTAGATGTGATGGTCTGAATTTTACCTAGCTGTTTTGTAAGGAGCTTTTGGGTGGAGTTCAGTAAAAAGAGGGCATGGTAGCAGTAATGACAACTAGACAACTGTCTCATGTTTCATAACTTACATAAAGGACAAGTAGGTCAGAAACTGTCAATATGGAAGCCAGAATTAGGGAACATTTCTCCTATTGAGGGGTGATGTGAGATTGTTTATTTCAATTTGGACATGAAATTGAGAACTTTTCTATTCCTCTTTTGGTACTTGTTGCAGTTTTGGATGAAATTACCATTTGGAAGATTGTTATCCACACTAATTTCCAAAGTTAATACTGCAATAGCTGCCCACAGATACTTTGTATCATGTCTTCAGATCCCATAGAAATTATAGTGAAATCAATCTAAATGACAATGAAATTATTCCTAATATTTTCAAGATGCCTACTGAAGCACTACACTTGATGTTAAAAGAGAGACTGGAGTAAGAATAGAAATTGAATGGTTAAAATGTTCGTTATTTGTAAAATGATAAAAATCTCATAATAGAGAGAAGCCTGCCATTCCAGCTTTCTGTGGGATTCCTGATTTTGCATACTGTTTTGATCTTTATAGTAGTTGCAGCAGGAAGCTATTGAGACTAGGCAGTATGTAGGAAAAAAAAAAATTATCTGCTTTTGAATTCTGTATCTCAAAGCTGGATATTAGACAATTTGCAGAGTAATTATAGTTTTCTGCATCCTTTTCCTTCACAGTATAAGCAAGAAACAACTTAATAATGAATACTGAGAAAATTTGGATCACTCAGACTCTTCTTATTTAACCTCCAAGGACTTGGCTATACCCAAAACCTGTGCGGTGAACTTTAGTGAGGTATATATAGTGCATACTGTAATTTTCCTAGTACTGTGCTAGTTATGTACTTGAAAAAGGGCTTTGTACTGGCATAGTTCATTACTCCTATGAAGGAGAATAAAAGCAAGGATTATGCTAGTCTGTGCATGTTAATAAGAAATAAATCTCTCTGCCTAGCAAAAAGTGGGTGTTTACATGAAATTGCACATTTACATTACATGATCTGTGTATATTGTGTTAACTTTTATGTACTTGAGAACAATTCTGTGAGTGACAGAATGAATAAATCTAGCCCCAACCCCCCTCTCCTGCATTCTTGTTGTTCAAATATGTAATAAAGCCTCATTAAATGTTGCTTTTTTTTGTTTGTTTTGTTTTATTATTTTTATTCTTCATTATACTGGGTGATTTTAGCTTTGTCTGAAAATTAAGTTGAATTACTGAACAAAAACTGCTCGAAGCTAATAGTCACATTTCCTAAATTAAAAGATTTATGGTTCAGGATATCTCACTCTTGGAAGGTACACAGTAAGGAAGCATTGGCTTGAACAAGCAGCACTTCCAGTCAGCTTGGGGGTATTGATGATTTCTTAACTATCATCAAACTTTTATTTTTTTTACACAAAACTTTGACTTGGAGTTGTCAACTTCTAAGGGTGTATTTCAGGACAAGTACAAGAAATGTGGCTGCATTGCATTGCATAGGTTAGTCTTTAATGTTGAATGATTATAAAAAGGTAGTCTGAAAATGTATAATTAAAATCTCTCTCTTAATTTTCTTTCTTAACAAGGTATTCTATTACTTTTCCATTTTATTTATTTATTTTTTTTTTAACAAGAGAACATCAAGAATTAATTAGCTGCTAACATCTCAGCAGTGCCACAAAATGCGTCTTGCACCAACTGAACAAAAGAATGTGTTTATAGTTACTCAGCTCTTGAATTGGAGTTTGGCAAGATCTTCTCTTCAAACTAGAAAACACACAGATGCAATTTCATATTATTTAGTAGTGTGTTGTGTTCCTTTTTTAATATTTTAAATAGACTGTATGAACCTGCCAAATTTTCAACTCATTTTGTTTCTTTAATCTTTGTGACTAAACTATTTATATAATATACATAGTGGCTAGAATTACTACTTAACCAGGAGCTCCTCTGAAACATGAAATGATAAAGTGCATACAACCTAATGGGAAATCAAATAAAGATGGATCACTGTTTTAGAATGTTTATTTCTCCCCATTTATTTGTTTATTTATTTATTATTTGAAACAGCATGGTATTGTCATATGAGGCACAAGCCATGTCTAACTCATGTCCCTGAGGAAGAATGGAGGCACTCTGAGTAATAGGGACAGCAAGGGCTTGCCACATGATTCTTGCACAATGTGGACACAGTTCCTTCCTGGGAAGAGCTGCAAGTACTGGAGGACAGGATGATCTACAGTTTGAAATAATCTGGAGAAGTCAGAGAATAGGGTGTAAATAAATAAGAACAAATACTACAAAGTAGTATGCTAAGTAGAAATTAAGTGTACGAAGAGAAGAAAATGCTAAGTAAGGTAGTGAAAGATCCTTAACTTACAGTGCTAAACATGAAAAACAGCGTCATACTGTAGTGACTGAACCAAGGGTTGTATCAGGATACAAAACCAAAAGCATTGTGTAATGCATCCATTCTTCTCAGCACTGATGAGGTATCAGCTGGAAGGCTGTGTCCTCTTTAGGATGTGTCCGGGAAGACCTGGACCAGCTGCAGAGAATGTGGGAGAAGATAGTGGAAAAACAATAATAATCTTGGGGGCATGGAGGATTGGAAGAATTTGGTCTGTTTAATGTAGAGAAAGGAAGAGAGAGCAGTTCTCAAATATTTAAGAAATTGTTTACAAGATGAAGGTAATCCATTATTTTCTATGTTCATAGAGGTATGACAGATTACATTACGCATTAGGAGAGCTGACTAACAGTTTGCCATGATGGCTGAGTTTGGTTTAAGTTTGCCTGCGTATTTGGTAGAAACTATCTCTAAAAGATTTTAAAGTGGGTTTGACAAGCATTTGTCAGAAATGGTTTGGATTCAGTTGAAAATGCTGTGGATCTTTCAATTCATCCAGGCATTATTTTGAAAATGGCATCTGTTTTCACGCTCTGCTATGCTCCTGTCATTATTAGAGAGGAAATAAAGTTTCTGCTTAGTTTTACGCCTTAAGTTCTGCTGAGAAACTTGGTATCTGCTTAATTAAATACACAATTTCTTTTTTTGCTTTACAGATCCTCTGTCCTTTTTTTGCTTTTATTGTCCCATTCCAGTTTTAGCAGCATGTCTTTGTCAGCCTCTTTTCCTTTCAGATTTCTCATTTATTCTGTGTTATCTTTGGATCTTTTTAACGGTTACCTTTCCATACTGCGTAATGTGTTTTCCAGCTTTGCCTTGCAAACACCTTCGTTCCCATGAATGCCTTATCTCTCCTGCTTTACTTCAGTATGCCAGCATCCTTGTACTTTGTTCGTTTTTTGTCTTTTTCTTCCTGTCATTCTTATCTTGTTTGTTGTTGTTTTTTTGTTTGTTTGTTTGTTTCTTTCTTTCTCTTTCTTTTTTTCCTTTTTTTTTTTTTTTCTTTCTTTAGCATATACAAGATGATGTCTCTTTTTCTTTGTCCTATATCTACATTACTTCTAAAATATCAATTTTTAAGATCCTTACAAAATACAGTTTGATGGAAAGATCATGAAAGAAGTAAATACAGTCACTTTAGGTAGCCTCCACTTAAAGAGTGCGTTTTGGTATATCTAAGGAAACAAGGTCACTGTATATGGTTTGTCACTGTATATGGTCTGTCAGTGCCTGTCCTCCAGAAGCTTTTGAACATACTGTCCAATTTCATCCAGATTTGACAGATAGGTGGGAGTCTCAAAGTTCTTCCAAGTTTTATGAAAATTGGCAGCAGAGTAGGAGGAAGAAAGACCCAAATTATTCCCTCGACTGTAAAAAAGGAGTTACAAATTAGCCCTTTACATATTCTGTAGGGTAGCGGTCAGCTGAATAATCCACTGTGCTTTTGGTTAGCAAGCACACGTCTGTAAAGCTCCCATCCAGTGTGCACACCCAGAAGGGAATACCAATGGAAGCTGTGCTGGTCAGGCTCTGTGTCGCTGGGAGGAACTGGCTTTCTTTGAGGGAATGTTGCACAAAATTCCAGGGGAAACCAGGCTTTATTATTGAGTCTAATGGTTATGGGAACTGCTGGCTTTTCTGAGCTGTAAAATGTTTTTTGTGGCTTTTTTTCTGTTCTTTGCAACATCAGAGAGCCCATTAGGTATTAAATAGTAACCATTTCTAAATACTAAAATGATCTTTCATTCATCTCTTATCCTTTTTTTTTTTTTTTTTTTTTTTGAGAACCTATTATATCCTTCCAAATTTGACTGGATCAGTTCCATCAGTCCCTTGACCCACTAATCTTTTAATGATCTTTTAAGATACCAGGGAGGTCTGAGGAGGCAAAGTAGACCAAAACTATATTGTTCATAGTTCAGGCTAGGAGCATGACAGCACATGCTAAAGAAATTCTTGGACTTTTTCTTTGGGTCCCTTTGTTGCAGCACTGATAACTACAGATTCTTGTGCAGGGTTTAACAGATTGAGAAAATGCTTTAAGTCACCAAGAATTAAAGTTTTTGACTAGAGATGATGTCTGTGTTTGTTTTTAAGCAAGATCTATTTGCCTGTTTATCTGTTCGGTATTGCCAAACTCTTTCTGAAATTCCAGTGTTTGAAATGAAACGTATTCATGGCAATGAACTTGGTAAGTATAAGGCAGCTCTGAAACAGCCAGTGCAGAAGTTACTGAGCAAACAAAGCTAGGAATCGGAAAGAACAGAAGACTTCTAGTGTTGAAATAAAAACATACAATTGTCCTGCTCATCTGACTGGCAAGGTTGTGGTGGTTTGATTTTTTTTTGTTTGTTTGTTTGTTTTTAGATGCTTATGATTCATTCATTCTGAGAGCTGATAAGGAAGTAAAGAGGAGTTTGTAGCTAATTCACCAGCTGGTTGAATTGAGTTAACTTGTTCCTGCTGAATGCATGTTTTTTAATATTGTTGAGACAATTAGTCTGTTGTAAGACTAAGTGTCAGCATGCCTGGAGCACTTTTTCCTTTTCTACTATTTCCTGAAACTAAAGAAACAAGCAAATTCATCCTTATTCAACGTGAACCTCATTGCAAGTGAAAAGAAATAAAATAAGTTTGTCACAGGCTGTTTCTTTTTGTTGCTTGTTTGTTTGTTTTTTTTTCTTCTGAAATTTCTCTAGCCATTTCTGGATGTTTGACTATTTATGTATTATTATAAAATAGTATTTTGAATCTAATAGCAACAACAGAACTGGCTTAATTATAAGTAAGTAAAAAGATAAGCAGTACTTAATGGTTTGATAAAATGCAAGATCTGTAAATATTTGATCAATTTTTTTTTTTTGTTGCTCCTTCATTACTCTATTTTTAAAAAAATGAAATTCAAAAATGTCTACATATCTAATGCTCAGAATAGGAGATGTGATTTGTATGAACATATGAGGCAATTATGCCAAAACTAAATTTCTTCAGTTCTGTGGTTACTATGGTAACCAATATTCACTGTATTTCATTTAGACGTATACAACAGAAGAAAATGCTAGGTTTAAGGTTTAATAATCTTTTCAAAAATATTGTGCTATAGTACGTGATATTTTAATTATGGATATGGGGATGGATCAAATAACTAACACGCTTAGTAGCATGAACGTGGGTAGTAATCATCTTTAAAACATATTTGGATGATTTTTCTGGTAATGGAATTTCGGATGCTTATTTCTAACAATTGAATTGAATTAGTTTTTTGCTTGAGCAGAGAGATTGTTCCTACAACTGTCAGGTCTCTTTGACCTTCCAGGAATAAGGAAGAGATTAATAATTCTGTTGTTTCATTTCTGGCCTTAGAATGTGTGAGGAGGAACATTGAAATAACAAATTAGGTAGTGCCTTTAGTCAAAGGTAGTTGCATTTTGTGAGAATCCATGTCACAGAATGTGAGAAGCTCTTAAGGCATTTATTTTCTCAATGCTGCTTGATAGGAGAGTAATTCCTCTTTTCTGATTCATGTCACAGAGGTGGAACTCGAGAATATATAATGACAAAGTGCATCATTCAAGACTGTGGCACAAAGCACATGGATTTAATACCCTTACCTCTTAGAGATTTCCAGTTGTTTTTCAACTTGTTTAACTGTCTGGTTTTTATTTTAGAGTTCATATTTACACTAAGGCCTTTTATTCCAAAAGAATAGGAATTAAGTTCACTTCCATTGCAGACTATATAGTTGCAGTGAACCCTAAGAATAGTGGAATACTGGACAAAAATTCAAAATGATTTTGATACAGAACTATCAAAAGTATTTGGATATTTTTGGATAGTGGTAAGATCTCAGATACAGAATATATAGTTGTGGACACCAGTAGAAGTTTGTGAGAGTACTTTATTGATTTTATGTCCCTTCTTAAAGCATGTAGTGGCTAGTATGAGGGACACTTTCTTTTACAGAGATCTTGTTTCTGTGAACGAAATAATTCTGATTTTTGTTATTCCTTTTGTTAGTATTGTTGGTTTATATTAGACTGCCTACAAGATTGTGCATGAAGTCTTGTTTTCAAGAGTGAGACTTTGGTATCACTATAAAACATTTTAATGTTGCAAACTGCTATTTAAACAACACTGTGTACTATTTTGAAATACCACACTAAATGTAGCTTGAGGGAATAATCCTAGGGATATTAATCGTTTTTTGCATATTCTGAAGTAAACCTGGGCTACATTTCAGTGATTAAAATGATTCACTGCATCGCTTGAGGACAAGCAGAAATTGTGCAAGAGGTCCTAGCACCCTAACACCAAATGATAAAATGCTGTATTTGCAGAAAGCAAGCACTTGGAGGTCAGGAAATGATAGGATAAAATGAAGATTGTTCACGGAGTGTTAGCTCCTTTAAACTATGTATTAGTTCATAATTTTTATTTATGCTAACTGCATTTGGGGGAAGGAGAAAAAATTCCGAGACCAATGGCATGGCCACAATGAAACAGGAATCAGCAAAAACACTTCTAACAAATTTCTCCTGTAATTTGGCCATACCTGTTAGTCTTATGAGATAGATAATTTCAATTTGCACATAGTTTGCTTAATGATGAATGAGAGTTTTGGTGAAGAGGTAAGTATCGGAGTTGATGAGAGAAAGGTTCATATGGAATAGGCTATTTATGGAGTATTTATGAATGTCCCCAGACTCTTCCTGGGGAATGGTTTTATGATGAGAAATAGTAGTAGTAATTTATGTTACATGGACAGTAATTTTAACGTGTGGAGTCTAATCTCTTTCATAGAAAAACATTTGTTAATAGTTTTACTTTTAACAGAGTTGTTAGTTCCTCATCTTTCTATTTGAGATGTTGTCATTAAACATTTGTTTTTAGCAGATGACCAATTATTTCTATTAAAGTACCTAGAAAATAATTTAAGAGTTGTATTTTTAATTTAGCTTTAGTCATATTTAATAATATATCTGATATATATTTTTAATAAGTTTATATACATACCTGATGAAACATTCACAATGCTTGTTTTTCTTACTCCTTTATGAAGTAGCATACAATGGCTTTTGAAAGGTATGCTCTAGCAGTGTGGCTTAACATAGTGGTTATCTTTGGCAGAGTGAGAAAGTCAGTTTGAATGCTGTAAAATTATTTGTGCAGAATAACACTTCCTAGAAGTTGGAGATACATATTACAGAATTAAAGTGCTAACTCACTAGATTTGGCTTACTGGTCTAGGTAGGATAGTATCAAAGAAATTTGTTCATCTGTATATTTATAACTACAGCTATGAACATAAATAGTATTTATATACATGTATATCGAAGCTAAGATTTTCAAAAGATAGAGTGAACTAAGTGCTGACTATTTTTTTTTCCAAGCCTCAGACAGGTACAAGACTTTTGTCATCAAGTCTGGATTTGTCCAATATAGTTTGAGCAGGTTGTCATGCACAGTGAAATGAGTTTTTTGTGTTCTGTATAATGTGAATGATTCTGCATCAGGCAAATGATGTTCACACCTTGTTCCTAACAAGGTGTATATCAGATTGTATAGTAGGTATCTCTAACTTGTATATCAGATAATAGTCTGTTTTGTACCTCCTTCCTGATGCATTGCTGGATTTATAAGAAATGATGAACTGGAACTGTTTCTTAAGCTTTTTTTTTTTTTTTTTTTTTTTTTTCCTGGATTTCATACTTTTGTATATATGGTTTTTCTTCTCTTTTCTTCTTGCTCTAAAGCTATTCTGCCTGTAGATACTTATTTTCATTGACTTTCTGAGAGTTTAAGAATCTTTTGTATTCCTTTTTGGAGCTAGTGTGGCCCATCAGGTCTGACTGTTAGGATAAGCCAGTAGGAGGCTAAGGTATTGCTTTGCTGAGTCCAAGAAGCTGACATCCTATCACACGTTGAGTTAAAAGTTCTTGCTTGCCAAGTTGGCATATTTCTTTAAGTAACGTTGAGACCCACCAATAATTGATTCAGGCAATAATTGTTTCAGGAAATGGAAAAAGCTACCGTTTTGTATGCAAGAGAGATTGTTTTGTTCTGTGTTATCTATCCGTTGAGTGGGCAGTGGTTCAGTTGACAGGTTTATGGACTTCCACTGACAGTTTTGTAATGAAAATTCATCTCATAGGTTATCCACTCTACACATCTGTCCAGTTAGGGCTAATTTCTACTGTTGTGGGGTTCAAAAAAAATCATGTAATTTAAAATGCTGGGCCACATAGGTTGAAATCTGCCTGTCTTGTTTTTATTTATTTATTTATTTATTTTATTACAATTTCATTACTTATGTAGGTTCCACTGGGCAATTTGTAATGCCAACTGGTTAATTGCTGTCTCTCTCTTAGTAGAAAAAGAGAAAGCAGATTTACTAACCTTTAAAAATACTACAGATATATGTCAGTGATAGGATGAATTTTGTGCTGATGAAAATAAATGTTTAAAAGGTGTATTTATGTATATATGTATTATTATTTTTCTAATTATTAGGCTGCAAAGCACTACCAGCAATAATGTTTGAAACACAGATGATTTCCTATTCTAAGGACAGTGGTGAGGCACCCCACGGTATGTCAGATGTCTTCTGTAACACAGTTTTCAAGTAATTTAAAGAAGGGCTTAGATTTAAGACATAATTAATTATTTTATATTTTGTATTTTAATAGTGTGCAATGCTAGTTCTCTTTCTAGGTTATCTGTCATGCTGCTCAAAATCCTTCATAACAATTATGCATTTGTATGTTCTGAGTGTCAGCCATTGATGTCACTCGTTCATACTTCAGTTTTTCTGTCTGGAAAAAGCAAAATTAGCTGTATTTCACATCATATAGATTTATTTTTTTTAGATTGTAAGAAAATGGTGAATGGTTCCACTTTCTTACTGAGTTGTATTTCTAATTTGTTTTTACAAATGGTTTAGAAGACTCGTAAAAATGTTTGCATTTACCAAGGAAAACCAAAGAAGTAAGAGAAAAAATCTCTTTTTATTATGTTGTTTTTAAGTTCCAGATTTTGTTTAAATTAAGTTATTGTTAGTTACATTAATGATGTATGAAAATAAATAATTTTTACAACAATATTAATGTTCATTTAGTAAAACGTGAAAACAATAGCAGTAGAAACAACTAAGTGAAACTGAAGTAATATTGATCTGGAAACATGAACTTGTATGTTGTGGATCAGAGTGTAAGAACGATCCAAAGTCTTTATATGCTTTGTTAGGACAGTAGGCATCCTGTGAAGGCTCTAGAAACAAGCAGAGTGAGATCCTGTGAGGTTGTTTTCAATACTAGTTTTAGTGGGCTCCTTTTCAAATAAAATTTTTCAAACCATCTTTTCCATTCCAGTAAAGCTCTTTACATAAAGGAGTAAGGTTAGAAGGATGTTATGTAACCTATAGACAAGATGCAGATCAAGATACTAAGAGTTTATTCTTAAAAAGTAAATAAATAAATAAATAAATAAACACAACCACCCACAAACTGTATATGAAGGTTGTCTGTAAATCTATCTACTTTACTGTGTAATCCCTTTTATTAATAATGCTATTTTTGGTTAATCTCCAAGGCCCTTATAGCATTTTGTCCCCCTGAACATAATTAGGTTAATGTTCCATCTTTGTAGGACAGCTGCTTATATTTTTTTCATAGATTAGCTGCTAGCTTTCAGTGTCTTGTTCTGATTCCTGACACCTTTCATTAATGATCTCTGCAGTCAGATTACCATTCTGTGTATTAATTAGTTAACATTAATAGTGTGACACAGTATAATTTAATTATGTCATTATAAGGCTAGCAGAGTTTAAGAAAATGTAGTTGTTAAATCTGCATGTTTTCATAAGATACCATATAGCTTTAATTTCCCAACATGAGAACTACTGTTTTGGAAGTTCATCCCTTCAAAAAGTTGAAGCAAACACTGGCTGGAAGTAGCAGTCTAAGCTTGCCTCTTCAAACCTTTTTTTTTTTTTTTTTTTTTTTTTTTTTTTTTTTAGTATCTGACAGCTTTGCCTTTTTGGTTTCTGGTATTTTTTCTGGTTGGACAAAATCTTCACTGAGGACTAGCCTAAAATTATCAAATTCAATTAATTTGGGATTAATTACATAAAATTAATTATAACAAACCGTATTCTGACCTTCATCCATTTTTCTCATCTTTTTGAAATTATTCCTTCATATTCTTCATTCATTTTTGAGTCTTCCTCTCCTCATTTTTGAGATTGTGTTGAAAAGGAACAATGTTTTTTGCATAAAGTGTGCAGCATAGCAATAGATGCAGCTGTTACATTCTCCTAGTCAATGTCAAGACCAAGGTTTATCGAATCCCAAAGTAAAGGAAAAAAATTATGTATCAGAAAATCTGATATCTGCCTGCATGTAACGTTTATCAACCTTCTGTATTTTCTTTCTTTCTCCAGGTAAGAACGAGTGGTACACCATAAGGCAACGTAGCTGTGCTTTTGTAAACACTCCATTACCATGTATTAATAAAGCTATTTATCACATTCAAGAGTTGGAAGTAAAGCTGTATAAATGCTTTCAACAGGTACATTTATGGTTGAAAATGTCCAAGTGCTTTTTTGTGTAACAAGTATTTTTAAAGTAAGATTACTATGGTGATTTCTATTTAAAAATGTTACTTCAGCTGGTATGTGTGGTCCAAAACAGTGCCCAGCATGTTTTTATTACTAGTTATGATGTGTTATCTGCTTAATGGTTTAGGCAAATCAAACTGTCTCACAGCATCTTAATATAATATATCATATATATATTAGTAAATTCATATATGACAATTCGGATGCACACAGAATCGTTGTTTCGATGATGTAGATAGTCTGCAAAATATTTCTTGATACTAGTCTTGACTAGATACTCAGACTGATCTCTGTGCCATCAAGTGACATTTTCTGTCACTTATAGTAAGCAATGTTCTTTCCTAAAAAGTACTTAAAAATTCCTTGATTAAATATTCTTTAATCTTATGTTCCGTGAACAGAGCTGTGAATTTGAAAATACTATGTTTCTGTTTCTAGCAATATATGATGTTTTCATAGCCTATACAGATTTTGTGTGACTAGAAACAAGAATAAGGGGGAACTACAAATGGGTAGGTAGATGAATAAAAGTGCAATATATTCTGTTTTAAAGTATAGTAAAATCTTCCCATTAACTTCTTTGAGAACATGATTAGTATTATTTAAATAATTCACTTTACTGGAGGAGTGTTTTCCAAATGTTAATAAATTCTGTATATATCTACACTGCAGTAAGAAGATCTGATTGCTACTTTTGCAGACAAGTTATATTTAAATAATTTAGCTCGAGTATCGACCATAGTGCCATCATAGCAGCACATCAGGAAGACTATCTTACATTAATCTTCCAAAAACATTGTTAAACATGCTTCAGGGAGATTTCTGCAACTGCAGCATAGGTAGTAGAGGAATCCAAGGTGTATGAACTACAGTAATATCTCAATTTACAGCATAGACTTAGGTAGAAAATTTTATATTGTCTCATTCACCTGTATTTAAAATGATGTGAGAACAGTGAAATGATTTTAGTATTATAATTTTGTCATTAATATACATGAATTAGATGGATAAACACTAGATATTCGTTCATATTAATATATATGCAGTCTTGTGCATGTTTTCCCCATCTCTTCTAACTTTGTGAGCATACTTAATACACAGAGCTTAAAAATAGTTTAAGGCCTTTAGACAGTGACATCGTTACAACTATGACTTAAGATGAAAAAAAGACAGGGTGGCTTCAGTATCTCTATTTCAGGAATGCTTCTAAAATTCAAAATTGGGAACATTTACAGGAATTAATATACTGCTACAAATATAGAGAGCCTTTGACTTTACTAGGATAAATATGAATTTATTTACATCTCTGATAGTAAGTTAAATATCACCACTAATGTGTCCAGTTGAAATGGAAAACCTCATGTCCTTATTGTTAAATTCGTACCCTGCAAAACAGGATAAACTGTGTGCACACTGCTTTGGGGACTGGTTTCTCACTCTTTCCAGTTCCTGAACTGTGCTTGGAAACTGGGAATGATTTGCAAATATGGTAATTGTAGCAATAAGATTTTGTAACAATCTAATCATGTAGGTGATAAAATTGCTGGGCTCAAACAGCCTAGTAGTTTTTTACTGTTCTAAACATAACCCTAATGAGGAAAAAGTATACAAAGTTCAGACAGACACTCTCCAATATTTTTGAGATTAAAAACAAAGTATGGAGGTTACAAGAGCAGCAATGGTATTAACAATATAAAATGAGTTTTAAAAAATTACATTACAAAATTAAGTAATACATGACTGTTATCTGCAAATATTTTATTACCAGCCTTTTGAGATCACAGTTTTTAAAAATTCAAAAACTTTGTATTTATTTTAAGATGGTAAGAAACATACATCTGTATGTACACTGATTATATCTTCTTATGATAAAAAATGCGGTGGCCTTTTTATTAGGAAAGAGGAAATGTATGTATTATCTGAGATGTATGATGGAGTTTTTATTTTACTTTTGCAGTATGACCATGTGTTTAAGGAAGAAAAAATGCCACGGTAAGAATTGTATACAAATCATACAAAGAAACACACAGAATCATACAAAATTATGTATTTGTTTTAATAATTAAAACAGGTAATTAAATGATGAGAAGTTAGTCTGACTATAAAGTCTGCTCTGTGAACTATAGACTTTACTAAGTTCTTCTGTTGCATAAAACTTATCTAAAGTATTCTTAGTACCTGCAGGAGCTGGTTATTTCAGGAGCCCTAAAGTATTTATGGAATATTTCTTATATCGCTCCTATTCAGTGTTTAATTTTCAAAGTGATCTCATGTCTCAGGACCCACCTAAATGATGAATTTCTGTTGGTAAGAGTTGTTCAGTTTTTGGTACTTCTGTAATTGTGCCTAATCCTAGGTACTTAAATACAGCTCATTGCCGTTATTTTAAGCTCTCATTGCTTCAAGTTAGAAGATACCCAAAATAAAGCTGACTGTGTGACTTTAAATTGTATTATTCATGATGCAGGCTACTTTATAATGTAGTTCTCATAACAAAGGTTAAAAAGAAGAGTTTGAAGAGGAGAAAGTGTCTCATGCACACAGCTTGTTGTCCTGACTGTTTTGCTCAATGAACACTCCATTTCTCTGTATATTTCCACTCTGTCAGATATGCCTACTGAGTTACCTTGTGGTCAGTCTACTTAACCTGTTCATTGAACTCCTGCTTCTGCATCTGATTTGAAATCTCTTCTATCACCTAGTAGAAGTTTTCCTATTAAATATCTTTTTGTTGTTGTTGTTCTCTTCCCAGTACTTTACATGCATTTTCTGTTGATCTAGGGAGGCTTTAGTTCTATTTTTGACATCAGATTTTATTTTATTTTTTTTTCTTCATAGAAACCCCAAATTTCAGTGGAGTGCTTTCAACTCTGCACTTTCACTTTATGCATGTATGCGCAATGTACCATGAAAACAGATTTCATTTTTGTCTTAGGTGCATGTGACAGACCTGTATGTGCTCTTTAACCTGCACACGTGGGCATAAATGGGTGGTGGTTATCTTTCATTCTCTTTCTTCTAAACTCCAGCAGGCTAATGAGCCTCGTGAGGTCACAAGAGAGCTGTGGTTCGCTTGTGTTCTAATTTGTCTGTTTCAGTTATTTCTTTCCCTCTGTCACTTGTGGGTTAAACTTGTCCTGATCTCATTTTAACAATGCCCTCCTCTTTTCTGCTTTTGAGTCTCCCAGGATTTCAAAAGCTTGTCTGTTGGAAACTGATGAAGAACTTCGTATCTCTAAAAAATCTTTAATACTTTTCATTGTGACCCTTCAGTGATGACTTACCTTAAACTGATAAAAGTGAAACTACATCTAACTTGCAGTGTAAAATATATCTGTGTCTCATAGTGACCCTCAATGCTTCTGCTGTTTAGAAGAGTTTGGAAAGTATATATTGCTCCACCAAGTTCAGGGCTTGGAAAGAGTAACAACTTTTCCAGAACAGTTTCTCACAACAGTTTCAGATGTTAAAGAAATCTCTTTCTTGTATTTCTGTAAAGAAATGTGAGAAAAGAGTTTATATGGGAATTGTACAATTAAGAATTCTTCTGTATGACTTGCAGTGTTTTTTTAGCAATTATTCTGTTCACCTAAACCAATGTTTAAATATATAAGACTGAAAAGATACACTTTTGACTTAGTGAAAACAATATTTATGTAACAGTGTTAATTTAAATTCAGTCTACAATTTTAGTGACAGTGGGTTTTATCCACAGGATAACAAAACAGGTCAGTGCTGATTCTAATGAAGATATCTGTTTGTCATTCGATTTTCAAGAAGCTAATGTATCTTGTGAAGGTAAAATGTTTTATAGTACTCAGTCTGAGTGGTTATAGTTACTTACCCTCATTTAATATATGCTTTGCATTTAATAATAGTTGTTAATTACTTGGTATATCTTATGTAAGTGGTGAGTGTGTCCTTTGAAATCTGTCTGTGTATTCTCTGTCAAGCTGAAAGACATATATTTAAAATGTTATATTAAGTACTATTAAATCATCCTATTTGCAAGACAGTAATTTACATTTCTGTATTTAGATTCATACTGCATTTTAACACATGTAGGAGTTGAACCAGTAAAACTAGTTACACTGGTTGCTGGAAAATCTAGATTTTTTTTTCCATTTAATTTCAGTAAAACAAATATCTGCACCAATGTTGCAGGGTTTTCATAATATACTCCTGAGACAGAGTTCTATTTTTTACAATTTGCTTCTTTATTCAGATTATACTTTTTAAAATTATTTTAAGTATTAGAGAGATTATGTGCACTTTTTAAGCCACACTACATTTTAATTACTGCTAGCCTGAGGCAATCCTGTCTGCAGTAAATTGTGTGATAACATTTTTGTTGATGCCAGCAAAGCCAAAAGTTCTTTCCAGTGAAAGTAGCTTAAGTAGTTATCTTTTTTTTTTTTTTTTTTTCAATGCTCACAGTTTTAATCAAAATAATTTGGGAAATTAATGATTATTGACTGTGGGATCTAAATGTAAAGGTCTTGAATTCTGTAGCTTCTTTAGATCAGGATAATGGAAGACAGCCTCAAAAAAATCTTGTATGGAAACAAATAACTCAGGCATTCTTGATAGCCACATTTCACAAAATAAGATGTTGATGACCCAACATTTGTTTGTTGTTTGCTTTTGAGATATTACACTGAATATGGTTAGAAATCTGAAGACTTTGATACTTCCTGGGGAAAATAAAATAAAATAAAATAAAATAAAATAAAATAAAATAAAATAAAATAAAATAAAATAAAATAAAATAAAATAAAATAAAGCAAAACAGGTATTCTTTAAAAATTGAGATAATTAGGAACTTGATTACTGACCCAAGCAACATGGCAAAAATGAAAATTTGGTACCATCTTTATTAATGTATTTTTGTTGTACTCTGCATTTGACTTAAGCTGGAGGAAAATGCTGCTGAACTTGCAAGTTTTATTTGCAACTAATTGTGCTTGCCTTGACGCTAGCTTTCTATTGAGAATGAAGCTGGAATTGAATATATTTTTAAGCTTTCATAAGAAGTAATTATAATGTATTTTTTAAAAGCAATGTAACTAATCGTGCTTACCATGACACACGTGGATAGGCCAACTTTGTGTTGAGAATGAAGCTGGAATTAAAAGCATATGACTAAGCTTTCATTAAGAAAATAATTTTTAATGTATTTTTAAAGACAGCAAGACATTAACCTTGAAGCGCAAAACAGAGGCTTTGCTACTGGAAGTTACTGAGCTAATTAAGCGACTGGAGGCCGATCGTGAGGAGGCAGAAAAAGCTTTGGAGAGAGAGAGACAGCGAAGGAAAAAGCTTGGCATGGAAATAGATCGTATGTCACTCTGGAGGCTGCAGCAGCTCCCTGCAGCTGTGCAAAAAGGTATCAGTATTGAAACTAAGAATATTTGTTACCAAGTATGTTACCAAGAATAAGAATTATGACTATAGTTGTGTTTAGTGTAATAGAACTACAATATTTATACTTCTGAATTTGGTATGCTTGAATATGTATCCATGGGAAAAAAGAAAGAAAGAAACAAACAAACAAACAAAAAAACAAAACAACAACAACAAACAAAAACAAAAACAAAAACAAAAAAACAACAAAAAAAAACAACAACAACAAAAAAAAAAACAAAACAACAACACATAATGTACATTAACAGAATAGTTAACATTGTTTGAGAAATAGCTTAAGAATAAACAAGACACTGAAGATTATGAGAGATACTTAGCTTGTGGCAGGGAATGAGAAGTTTAAGCAGAATTACAAAATCATGCAATGTGTTAAACTGTATATTAAACCATAAATTAAAAAGATAGGTTTGTTTTTTTTTTTTTTTTAAATAAAATGTGATAAATTTGCATAACATATTTACATGAATGGTTTGATGTAACCATCAATAGGTCTCCTTGAAATCTCAGACTCTATGGACATTCTAAGGTATTCTGTGATTAACTGACATCTACACTATAGAATTAAAAAAGAAAAGGAAAAAAAAAAAGCCGTTACTTTGCAGCTGTTGTTGTCTTCTGACTTACAAGGCATACTGGGAAACAGGTAGCATTTGAACCTAGACTTATAGCCTGTTGCTTGGGAGAAAACATATATCTAGAGGAAAATTATAAACATGCATTAGCATTATCAGTGCTGTATCATGTCAAAAGCCATTCATATTCATTGACAGTCGTAGATGCTATGATTGGGGGTGGATTACTCTTTCCAAATTCTCACTTAACTATTACAGCTTTTGTGTGTATGTGTCCTTAATACTGAAAAATGATGACAGCAGTCTTAAAATCACTTCTTTTTAGTTGTGATCACTTGCTTTTTTTTAAGGTTACTATCTCTTTGCTCTTGAGACTTATTCCCTGATCTTTCTTTCTGAGTACTGTGATCTGTTCTCTATTCTTTGACCATGTTTATTACTGTTTTTTCTTGAAAAGGTATGTATGGTTCTGCAATAACATTTTTTTTTCTTTTTTTTTATCAATGTTAATGTTAGTCTTTAGTGCAAATATGATCAAGGTACTCTAAAGAATCTCACACAGCTATTTATCAAATCACATTAGGTGTTTGTAGGAAAAAGGAAAATAATTTTGAGAGCTCTTACTGGCATTACAGTTCAGTTTCTGAATAATTTAAACTTTTTACCAATAATGAGGCACTTGCTGTACTAGACCATTGTTAGGAACTACCTATGCTTGTTCCAACTAGGAACTACCAAAGAACTACTTAGGAACTACCAAGGCTTGTTCTTCTCTTGTATGCCTTGTGAAACAGATATTCTGCCCAGTTTAAGATGTTAAGAGACTCAAATACCTTCCATCCCAGTGTTTAAAGAAACAAAACATGGCAACAAACAGCGTGTAAGTCACAGTGCAGTCTACCAGAGCCCTGATTTTTTTATCAAAGTCCAAGTTTTAATGAATCTTTTTGAGAGTGAGTATTAAGGAGAGCTTCAAATGACAGCTAGCTCCTGGCCTCTGAGACTGTAAAGAAACTTAACTGCACAATACTCCAGAATAGCCAAGCAAAAGAAGAAAAGAAAAAAAAAGTTTTGAAACAAAGCTTCTGTGAAAAATTGTTACTTGTCTGCCTTCTGTAGTTGACACTTTGGAGTTTCAGACCTGTATGGACACAAGCACCAGCCTCAGGTGCATGTCAGTCTTAATGGCTTAAAGAAAATGAACACTAGAGGACATGTTTAATGATTTCATATTCATGTTGTCAAACTGAAGGAGTTTGCTGGAGAAGAATGGAAGCTCTGAAGAAGCTTACAGGAGTCAGTTTAATGCAGGATCCAACGTAATTAATTTTCTACTTCATTTAGAGGAGTCTTTTTCTAACAGAGATGTTGATGATAGGGCAGTCAACAGATGTAAAAAAAAAAAAAAAAAAAAAAAAAAGAAAAAAAGATGACTGGCTGTCTTGGAGAACACATTCCATAGTGGTGGATTACTTTTCCTTTTAGAATTTGTTTTCCTGCACTGAATTTAGAAAGTCCGTTAATTATGATGAAAAAACTGCTCAAGTGGTTGTTCTGGTAATACCATTTGTCTGTATATTTCAAGCTATTCAGTGCCAAGAGAGAATGGCAAATATTGGTGAGCAAAATTTTTGATGTAGTATACCTGAGTAGTGTCATATTAGGTTAACCACCAAATTCCACCAAATTCTTTATTTTTTCTTGGGAAGAAGGGTATGTATGTCATCATGGTAGTGAACCCATGGTTATGGACTCTAAAATCTCTAAACTTTTTTTCCTTTGTATTCCTCTTAGCCTTATTGGTTTGAGTTGCTTGGCTTTGTTTTGCAATGTCGTTATTGAATAAAATAGGCTGTTTACTTATAAGGAAGTCTTAATTATTCTTGTCTAATATTAGTAAAAATTCACAAAAAAAAAAAAAAAAAAATGAAGGGAATGATATGTGTTTCATTAGTAAAAAGTAAAGTTTCACAATAGTGGAAATGGCAGCTGTGTGCCAAAGTACACCAAGAGATCATGTGGACAGGATGGTCCTCCCCTTTAATGCCCAAGGATAAGAATGCACAATATCTGTAAAATCAGTAAATCAAAATTGTGGCTGGAAACCCACATACCTATTTGACCATTTTGACTATTTATTTTAACACACACACCCTTTTTTTCTAAATAGTTCATATTTCTAACTTTCTATTCATATCTATATATTTACATATATAGATATATATGTATAGTTTATATTCCTATAGCCAGGGAATAAGCAAGAACAACATCAAACCATCAAACTTCTCAGCTTTTTCTACAATATATCACCATAATATTTCAAGATACCATGTTTGTTTATTATCGGTGAGTAGTGGGTATCTTGGAGGCTGCCAAATCTGCCTTGGAAGTATAGTATCTTTATTTCTGATTTTAGGGTCCTGTTCTTAGTTCCTTTACATTCGCAACACATCACATTACGTGAAGGTACTGCACAATTCTCTTAAGTCTTCCAGTTGATAGCTATAAATCTCCCAATTCCTTTTTACAGAAATGCCTCAGGTTATCCTGTAGGTGCTGTGGGGGTAGTTTATTATTTTTATATCCAGATGTCTAACAAAATATACCACAGCAGCAAACAATAGTAAGGACCTTAAAAATAGGAAATGAGACTTTAAACTTTCTATGTTAATGCCTATTTTTTGGCTGGCAAATTATCTTTTATTTTCATAATGAAAACTGTTGAGTTCTGACAAAATCTAGGTTCTTGGCGTTAGAGATGCAGTGGTCAACGTGTCTTCACTCAACTGATTTTCATGTGATTTGTAACCATTTTAGCTCTATAGAGCTTCACCTTATCCTTTCAGTCTACAGTGCTTTTCTTACACTGAGAACAGTAGAGCAATATTTATAACTATTCCAAGAAAAAGGCCTCAGAGAATGTAAGTCCAGTCTTCCCAGTTGTGTTTTTGACTACTTTTTACTGTCTTGTTTAAGTAAGTCATAGAAGAGGAAAATACAGGCTCTGAACCATCATGGTATTCCATTACATCTGTTTGTTACTGTGCTGCTGCACTAAAATTAGAGGTGGTGGGACACCTGTTAATATTCCCAGACACTAATTTGAAAAGCATAGCAGTGGTTTCTCTACAATCTTCCCATCATTTTCAGAATGGTATCAGGTGCCACAAGAGATATGAAGATGGAGAGGAAAAGAAGTGGCATAATTTGTAATAGTAGGTTCCTGGATGTGAAATCATAGTCAGTACTAAGGCACATACTCTGGTGCACATCCTCCTAAGATTTTGACAAATACCTCCCTCACAATCCAGGGTATGGTTATGGAGCAAGAGTCTTTCAAAACTGTGTTTATTGATGGATAAACACTGCATGAAAATGAGTGCATAATGAATGCAAGCCAGTACTTGTTTAGTCCCAAACATATACTTTTTTTTTTTTTTTTCCCTAGAAAGACAAAACGTGAAATTGGACAGATAGATCCCTGAAAATATGTGAGAATAATTTTTTGTTTTATATTTATTTTCTTATTTATTTATTTATTTTAGCCAATAACTAACTCTAATTGGAAACAAGAAACATGTTAAGGTTTTACCAGTTTGCAGAGATTTTTTTTTTTTTTCTTTTTCTTTTTTAATCAGTTGCCTCTAAAGGGCGATTTATAACATCCTGAAAACAAAAGAAGAGATTGAATAAAGAACCAGAATTAAAATTCATTCATGGGGAGGTTAGAAACTGCTTGCAGGAGAAAATCCTGTGGCAATTGAAAGGTCAAAATTATAGAAGCAAAAAAAGCTTCAAGAAGATAAGGTCAATGATAGAGCTTCATTCTCTAGCACAGTATTTCAGGATTTGAACTGCAGAGATGTTACAAGTCAATTGCAGTGATGCAAAAAGCAGTATATATATATATACATATATATGTATATGTGTGTGATACTCTACAGATCTATTACTCTTACTTTACTGTTTAACATTATCTGTAAATATAAAAAAAAAAAATCAAAAGTTTGGAATAGTAGAATATACTGAACACATTGTGTTCATTATGATAATATATATGTTCATTATGTTCATATATATAATGATACACCATATCTATTAAAACAAACAAAAAAGCACAAAACAGCATGAAGTTTGTCTGTGAAGATTAACCAACTCTCCCCCTTGATTTATGAGTAGACTATGGTAGTACGATGTTTTGTCCTTGGAGTAAATTTGTCATTTTCAGGATTCTAATTTTTCACACTATTATCTATAAGACAAAAATTATGTTAAAACAGCATTGACGATAAAGGGAAAAGACCCTCAGGGATGTTATAATTATCCCTAATCTAAGTATTACAAACCCAGGAGATTCTTAATTAAGAGTTTGCATGACCCATTCAGAGTAGGCACAGAATCCTGTTATTTCTTCAGACTTCCTTTGATTTCCATTATTGCTAGCTCCTGCTGCCTTTTTGTACTGTAACACATTCAACTAATTGCAGTGACATAACCCATCTTCAGAACTGACCTTCTCTGAAATATAACAAAAATCCAGTGTAATACACATTTTATTCATCTTACTGTTAGGCATCACTTTGTATGACACAGAAAAAACACTTATTCATACAAAGTCCCTTTAACTTTTAGTGGCAATGAAATAATAAATTTCTAAATTTGTGATTTATGTCTTGTTAACACAGCAAATTTTATCCAATGTTAAGGGATTACACTGGATATTCCACAGCTACTTCTCAGAGCTTGCAAGCTGTTTTTCTCTGTGAAATGTATGCTCTCTCTCAGATTTGGAGCAGTTTACTCCTTCTGAGATATTTTCTGAATATATATATTTTTTCTTATCTGAATATCTTACTTTATTTTCCTTAGATTCATGCCAATACTTTTTCTCTGTGTAGAACATGAACTGCTGCAGGACTGTTATGACACAGTCTGTAATAAGCCTTTTTTTCTGAGCAAGATAAAATATATGCTGTCATTCAGCAACCAAGGATCTAGTTACAAATTTTCTTGTAAAGACCCTTAGGAAATTTATGCCGGAGTAGGAAAAGTAAATGCAATGAAGTGAATTAAGACTGACACAATTCTGTGTGGCAACATGAACATGATCTATCTGATGGCTTCAAATGTGTATCTTTAGTCTAGCTTTTCTGAAGCCACCTTAATTCAGGAAGTGTCCCTGAACTGAAAACAGTTGGCATATTAAGGTTATCTAGGATATATACTCGTCCTGTTCTTCTGCATCAATGTATGTCCATTGTTGGTGACAGAGAAGTTCTGTACAGCTGTTTTTGTGTGGTAATATCTCCCTCAGGATATAAGTTGATGCCAGGTGTTTTAGTTTCCTTCATAAACACAAAAACACCTCTCACTTTGACAATTTGCTTGAATGATGTAGTTAAATTATTAAGTATGAGTTTCTAAACAGTTCTACTGTTAACGCAGTATTTGGTGATGTCTTTTGTAAGCGATGTCCTCTGTTGGCCTTTAAAGTATTTTACAGCAAAATTTTGCAAGTCTTGTACTTGTTGTTATAACAACATATTTCCTAATCTCACTAAGTATTCATGGTTTCCCTCAGATACAGATTTTGTTATGCTAATTATCTTTTTAACAGAATACGAAATGTGTGCTCAAGACACCTTGGAGCTACGATGGCATTTTGATTGTAAAAGCTGTCAGCTGCGACAGGTAGAAACCCAAATACTTAAGATAGAAACAGTCAACAGAAAGATTCAGGAGGATATAGACTTCATGAAGAAACACAGCCCTCTGCTGGAAGAAAAGCTAAATCTGGAAGGTGAAGCTGTGAAGGATGTATTACTAGCTTATGAAAAGGTGAATACAAATCATGCAAAGACATTTCTATTAGGACCTTTCCACTAGATAAGTGTATATCCTTTTAGAGAACAGCAGTATTTTGGCATTACTAGTCTGTTGTAAATTTTGTACACAAAGGCTGAGAATTGTGTGCCTGTACATACAGGCCATTACATACAGGTACTCAGTGCAAACAGAATCCAGGGAGGATAATGCTGTTGGCCTTTAAATGCTTCACAAGCATACGTGTAATGTAATTCTAACTTTGTAAGTTGATTCCATGTGGATTTTTTTTTGAAAGAAAGATAAATGTCATATATCTGATGTCTGCATAAATTCTTTTCAGGTTTCTCACAGTCAGAGGTTAATTTTTTTTTTTTTTTTCCAGAATGTATAGGTGTTAGAAGTTGTAAAACAAACTAAAATTTAATTCTTTTCAAGTGCTGTTGTCTTTTTTTTTTTTTTTTTTTCCTAATTTATTTATTGGCAGTATTTATTGATAACAATATTGATAACCATATCTTATTTGTTGACAATAAATGCCAAATTAACTTAATTTCAGACTGAATAATCAAAGTTTAGCAATGTTGTAGGTAGTTTAAAATTGGTGTCTGAAAATGAGAGATACTGTGTTAACTCAAGTTTAGATTTTAATACTAATTACTTTTGATATATGTTTAATTGTTGCTTTATTTGCAAACCTAGAGATGAATCTATTTCAAGATTCTATATTTACATTAAAAATGTATTATGCTTGTGGGTGATTCTTAATAAAAATTCGTGATCTAAATTATTATTTCTTTAATTCACATTTTGAGGAGTCAAAAAGCATGTAAATATGCTTCTAAAATTAAAAAGAGTTAATTGCATATTACATCATATAAATAATATGATAATTGTTATAAAGTCCTTCTGATTCATTTCCTTTTTCTTTGTTAAATATCAGCAGGACATGATCATGAGACAGTGTGAGAATTACAGCTTGAAAATTCCTTATTTCTATATTTTGGAAAAAAAAATCTGTACACCAAAACTTACACATCATTCTGACATTTAAAATGGCTGGTAGTTCTGATATATTGATATATTTTCAAAATACTAGCTGATATATACTGATATATTTTCAAAATACTAATTGCTATTGCTTAATACTAAATATTAATACTAAATACTAATACAAAATACTAATTGCTTAATACTGAATTTTCATTGCAATTTAAAAAAAAAATTTACTTTTGAAGCTCTAGTTTTTAAAATCCAGATAACTAGTTTGAGCAGGTAAGTGCTAGATTGTAATAAAGATTTTATATCATGTCATTTTTTGACATTTGTAATATTTTCAAAAGCCGAGACAATAGGCTTGTGCATAGCTCAAAGTTGATAGGAGCACTGCTGTTTATACTAGTGAAAAAGTTGTTCATTGTCTGCATTGTCTCAAGCCCCTCTTTTACACAGGTGACTGCAGGGCTTGTACATCCTCTAGGATATACTTAACTAATGATTCTGGCAGTGAAACTTCTATAGCTTCTTTCAGCTTTCTTTCTTTCTTTCTGCTCCAGAGGTCACTATCTTCCCATGGAAGTAGCCACCTTTTCACAATAACTTGTAAATTTTGCTACAGAGCGAAAGGCCTCTTGATAACACTTCTTGATGTCATGAAGTTTTACAATACACATTCTGTTGTCTTTGCAGACCATGCAAAATTCATTGTTATGGCATCTCAAAATACTGCTTCAAATTCAAACTTCAGTTTTAAGATTGCAAAGAATCAGACAAATCTAGATTTTTTTTAAATATTATATAGGATTTTTATATAACATCTTTCGGAAAACTTACTTAATTTTGTTGCTTAGGCATCAAAAATATATAGCGATGTTCATTCTGAGCTCATGGAAATCCAAAAGACAATGAAGAGAATTGATGAAGAAGGGAAAAAGAAGATAAAATCTTTGTATGAGAAAATTAAATATTCTGGGATGCTACTAAGTCAATACAAGTAAGAGCTATTCAAATAGTCAAATTGTGTTACATGCTTGTGTTAGTTTTTAGTAGTAACAATGAAACTATAGAGAGTTTGCATGTAGAAAACATTTTAAATTTTTATTTTTGTAAAATTAAAGTTAATAGAATCAAACATAAAATATGTGTTTGCTTTGTCTTAGTTTATATTAGCAAAATAGGGAAGGGATGGTGTCCACAAATATACACAAATGTAAGGTTCCATGAAGCTCCTGAAGTATATATTTTTGCCTTATTTTAATTAATTATGAATTTTTATTCCCTTTCACAGGATTTTTTTGCTATAATTCTTATTGACTACACAAATTACTTGCATTGAACAGCATCTCTTACTGAAGTGTCATAGTACCATAGCTAATTTTGAATTTGCATGTTAAATAAAACAATTCTAGACAAGAAGTACTTTTTACCTTATCAAAATACATTATCTTTTTTTTTTTTTTTTTTTTTTTTTTTTTTTTTTTTTTTATCCCACAAACAAACAACGTTAATATAATTTAATTGGTTTGCAAGGTAGCTTCTGTAAAATGACGTATGTTGCAGTCTCTTCACTCTCACCTCTGGTCAGATTACTAACCCCTGATTTATCAAGTAGAACTATAGGGACACCCGCTGCTGGTTGCTGGTTGGTTCTTTTAATCACTTAAGAGTCAGGACCAAGAATATCTGTGCATTCTAACATTTCAGCAATTTAATTTCAAAAAATAATTGGTGTTCAGGAACTTGAAATGCCTCTGTCAGGCCTGTAAAAGGAGTACTTATTGCCTGCCTTAGAATTTTGCAAGTCTTTAAGCCTGCAGCTGAAACACCAACTTTTGCAAAACAGAGCAGTCTCACAGTGTATTTTGGGGAAGAGATCAACCTCAGGAAATCATTAAGTTGCCTAATATGACTGGTGTTTTTGATGTCTGCTATTCAGGGAAATCTGAGCTTGCCAGTCAGCTGGAACAGAGGCCTTACTGACACATTCTGAGAAAGAAAGGTTATTTAGATGCAATCATTCTGTTTCTTTTAGAGATATACCGTATCACTGTGGATCTCTCGGTCATTTTCCCGAACTACATCAGAATCAAAGAAAGATCATAGCTCTTCCTGTCATATGTTTATACTTCAATATAGGAGCAGAAGGAATCCCAAGTCACATGTATTTCCCAGAATGACATTGCTACTCAAGAAATTCCAATTGTAACACTCACAAAGTGTTTGTGTACTTGTAATGAGATATAAACTGTGTGACATCAGTAAGGTCTAGTCAGAGTAGGATAAAAATGTATTTTTCTTTAAGATTAATAGTTTAGCTATTCAATGCTAGAATAAGTCTCTTTGTCTCACTTGCTTCTTTTGTCAGTGTTTTTTTCTTTTCTTTTCTTTTCTTTTCTTTTCTTTTCTTTTCTTTTCTTTTCTTTTCTTTTCTTTTCTTTTCTTTTCTTTTCTTTTCTTTTCTTTTCTTTTCTTTTCTTTTCTTTTCTTTTCTTTTCTTTTCTTTTTTTGATTCTGACCTTTACTATGAATTTCTCACAGTAAAGCTCTTACTTTACTTGAGTTCAGGATAATTTTGACGCTACATTCTTTTCACCTTTATATTATTATTTTATGCTAATAAAATGTTATTTCTGATCAGAATAAAGGGATTCACACATGTTTATGTTTAATTAACTAAAGCTTAATGTTTTTCATTCCAGAGTCTAGTTTTTGCAATCTAGAATCAATCTAGATTGCAATCTAGTGTATTGCAATCTAGAATTGCAAGAATAATAGAAAATCTGGAAAGAATATATGAAAATTAAAATCATATTCAGAAATATAGCTAAATCCCAATTATTTTAATATACAAATCCTGAGACAAGATTTCTGTAATATCAATACCCGTCAAAACTGGCGTAACTTCTGGAAATCATCATGTGATTCTCCAGTTAAAAGTCACTACGTGTGTACAAAGGAAGAAGTGTGTGAAGGGTAGGAGTCAATACTTATTTTTGATGGGTATGAGGCTGTGAATGCAAGCTTTGCAATGTCTTCACAGTATTTGGAATTTAATTTTAGCTTAAATATAGAGAGATGTTCTGATCACATGCTTATTAGCTTCTCCGTGGGTTCCAGTTGAGAGAAATCTGGCAGCATTGGCCCTCATTCTGCAACTGGTAAAGTTCATTGCAACCTCATATTGATTATGGGAAAAGTCAGATCCTGGGTAAGAGGTATTACTAAAAATATAGTGTGATTTATTACTATGTATTCAGATTCACTGCAAATCTTTTTAGTGTTTCACTTGCCTATTTAATGTTCTGTCAATGTTCTTGTCTAAGTTACCAGCTGCTGGCAAGAATTGTTAGCAGTGGTTATAGTGATCCACTGCCGAACATGATTTTATTATACAATATCAGAGCAAACAATGCTACAAATATTTGACTTCACTTTCCATCATATATTTATATATATATATATACATGTGTATATATATATATATATATATATATATATATCCTCCATTACTTTGGATTTTTGTTTTGTTCCTTATTCCTATCTCTTTTCTAAAGAAACTTTCTCTATTTTCAGTGTGATTTCAGACCTCTCCAGGGTGTCTTCTGAGTCTTTCATTTCTGTGATATGCTTTTCAGAAATGGGTTAAAAGCTAATGCAAACAGTATTCCAAATGAAGCCATACCAATGACTTTAACGGGGATGTCTTGCTTTCATTTTTTATTCTAATGTTTTCATCCCATTTCCTAATCTAATCCCTTAGCTTCTTTATATTTGTTAAATGTTGAGGAGAGCTTCAGAGTGTTTATGGAAATGTGTGCATGTCTTTCTTAATTTGAAATAATTAATTTAGAATTTTGAGGTGTAACGATTGTTCAGCCTCTCCAGTCTTATACTTCTTTTGAGTACAGACACTAAATGCTACATGCTGTTGTTCTCCCCAGTTTAGTTTATCTTGATTTTTTTTTTAAGCTTCATAGCTCTTTTGGCCCTGCCTATCCTCAATCATGTTACATGCAGACTTTTACTTTCACTACACCTTACCCTTTCAGATCATTAGTAAATATACCAAAGCAGCAGATATGGGATGTTGAGATACCATGTTATTGACCTATTCTTTTAATGAAAATTGATCATTTAATTTTACTTCTGCATTTTATTCATCAGTATTAGAATTCTGTAGCTTGTGTTAGAACTACTTTAATCTTTAATAGTCTTTTATGCAGGACTTTGTTCAGTTCTCTTTGGAATTCTCTCACTGCATCACAGCTGCTGGCTTATTTAGTAGTTTTAGGACAGTGTGGGCAGTTTTCAAGTTTTGTTTTGGTACTCTTCGTGGAAATCAAGACTTTGAGTTTGTTTCATGTTAATGGAAAGAAATTGTGGTGTTAGTCTAGATCGTCAATCATCAGGTAGTTACTGGTGAATTGTCACTTTTCAGTTTTCTTGTCACAAGCCTTTGTTCTGAGGAGCATTAACATTGCTTTACAGAAAAAAAAAATTCTCTGTCCATTTGAAACAATCATAATGAAGTGAAATCCCTATGGTAATGGCAATAGGTAACTAATACCTCAACTTCATCATGTTGGTAGAAATACACCATGTATGTTTTTTGTTTCACCTAGTTAAGGGATTTTGTATTTGTAAAACATGGCAACGATGAAGACTGTTGTGCATCTTACAACCTGTCCTGTTTGTGATAGCAGTGATTTTAGGAATATCAGCATTTACAAGAAAAAGTCAAGAATATTTTTTTCTACCCTTCACTGAGGAAATTAATTTTTTTGTCTACTGTATTTTTTCCCATCCATTTGCTAGACTTGTAATTAAAACCAGAAAGCCAGAATTAATTAAAGAATAGCTTACATTCCAGAAGAAGCAGACCCTTCAGTTGCTGCCTAAGGAGGATTAGAATAGTATAGGTGTGAGAAAGACAAATTTCTGATGGCATAGTCTTGAAAGACTGCTCTTCAGTTGGTGCCTTTTTCTTTATGTTCAATACCATAAGTGAGAGAATGATGAATGATGAAACTTGAAATACTGAGGCTGGGATACATCACACAGCACAGTCTGTTATTTTTGCACATATTCACTGTGGCTGATAATAGTGTATTTTTCCATGGGATTGTACTCAGAAAAGTTGTGGCTGATAGGCAGTATGAGAAGAAAATTACAGTCTATGTCTGTTAAATGTCTGT
The DNA here is from genome assembly GCF_965140915.1 of Aythya marila. NCBI lineage: Eukaryota > Metazoa > Chordata > Aves > Anseriformes > Anatidae > Aythya > Aythya marila. Next base: position 112,120,145 of record NC_139043.1, read on the forward strand.
TATCAGAATAATTCCAAGTGTCATTTATATGTCTATCATGACTGGTGGGACCTGAGAGAGTAGATGTGTTTGAATTGTTGGTTTCGTGCTCATGATATATATTCTGTGACCTTTGGAATGTGATTTTGCAGAGTAAGTCTTTATCACTGGATAGATACCTTGGAAGCAAATAAAGGAAGTGTCTATCAAGTAATCTTGTAGGAATGGCTCTTGAATTACTGACTGAAGTCTTTTTGTCATACTGTTTTATTTATTTATTTATTTTTTACTATGTTTAGGTATGCAACACTTGTTCAAGGTTTTTTGTGGGGTTGTAATGCAGTAGATGTTTGTAAAATACAGCTACTGTTGGCCTTAGTTCTGCTGTGGTGGATTTATTTTGCCATTTAAGGTGTGCTTGCTTTAATCATGTTATTGGCTGAGTTAGTTCTCTGGGGAGCATGGGAGAGACTCTTTTCTACCTGCTGAAACAAAAATAGTGGAAAAACATCAGCAATCATTGTAAAATTTTAACCTGACATCCCTCTATTTCTTTTGCCTTTCACCAAATCCATTCTCTTACACAGCTGTAGCAAAAGACCTGCGCACAGCCTATAAAGAGGCCTAACAGTGTCTCCTGGGAGTGTTGTCCTGACTATTGTTGTAGTTACTACTACCTCTTTCTATAATTATGAGTACCTTTCCTTGTGATAAATGCAGTGTGTGCTGAGAAATCTGCTATTCAGAGCTAAATTAAGGTCTTTATCCCCTCCTTTGACCTTGTTTACGGTATGCAAGTTCCTTTTTGCATGAAGAACTGGCATTTTACTTGCATGGTGGCACCAAAGATACTGGTTACAATACTGGTTACAGAAAAAAAATTTCTTCAAAAATGACAATTATCCACAAAATGACAGTGAAGTAATGTGATTAAGTGAAAATAACTCTAAATTATATTTAGTCTCTAGTAGAAAAAGAAATTGACTCCCATTTTGTTTAATAAATATGTTGAGGTATGATGGAAAGTCTTTTGCTCAACTACACTGATACCTGTTTAGAGGTAATTAGAAGTTTCAGTGTTGGCAAACGGTTTCAAGTACAAGTGAACTGGTAGCCTGATTAGTTTTGATTTCTGACTGAAATTGTGTGAACCTGCCAGGGTAGATATTTTGAAATTCTCTCATGCATACCTGTTCAAGAAACGTAGTAGAGAATCAAAATAAATCTTTACTAATTCAGATCTGCTTTACATTTTCCTTTATAGAGAGGGACTACCTTGGAAAATTTCCAAATAGATGGATTCACTTTCTGTGTATTTCTATTAGGAATGAGTTAAAGCATTCTGAATTTATTTGGACCGAATACTGTATGAAGTTAAAAGAAACAGAGGAGAAGATTATAAAGGATGAAAAACACCTTGAGGAGTTAGTGAAGCAAAAAGCAGAAATCCAGGAAGATGCAAAATGTTGGAACAGCAAAGTGAGTCTTGAATATTTATAAACAAGCAAGTAAATGAGTATCTTTTATTGAAAAGTACATGAATGCCTGAATATTTTTGTGTGTTTAAGAGTTACGGTCCTCTGTAAAAGTAAAAATACAAGTATTGATTTAAAAATAAAAAGTGGTAGAATTGTATAAAACTCTCTTATTAATTCTTGTGTTTTGTTATCAGTTTTCAGCATTTTTTTAAGAAAAATGTAGTCATCTTATGTTGCTTTGAGTGACCTGTGTATTTTTAGTTGTTGTATGCATATCTGCCTAATTTTGCTTATCTTCTTAAGTCATCTGGAAGTGTGTATTTAGCAGTACAACACGATTGTCCTATTGAATTAGTAGATTTTTTGTCCTGAGTTGGCATATCATACCTTTTTCTACATCATGCAGAGTGATAGTTTCTTTTACTTAAAATTCCTGTTTTATCTTATATTTGTTGGGCATCCCTTTTTTAGTCTTGTATTGCTGTACACAGCAGTTTGAAACATGAACTGGAGATCCTTATGATGCTTGACTAGGAGTTTTCAATTAATTTACAGCTCCATGTGTGGGACCACTAGAGAAAAGGACGAATCAGGCCCAAAGCAATGCTCAGGTGCCTAAAACAGGATTTATATGCACACAACAGAACTTGTCATTTTTTATACCTATGCGTACACGTACATACATGTATATGTATAAATAAAATAACAGTAAAATAACAACAACTCTAAAAATAAATATTTGGAGTGTCCCTCACTGGAGACATTCAAACACTGTTTGGCCATGGTCCTGGGCATCCTGCTCTAGGTGGCCCATCTTGGGCTGAGATGTTCGACTAAATGACCTCCAGAGGTCTCTTCCTACCTCAAACATCCTGTGATTCTGTGAAATTCATTCTCTTGTGCCTGCCCAATACTAATATAATTTGTGCATCTAGATTGTGAGGTCCAGAATCTAAGTGGAGTGTTTCCTGCATTCCCCAAGAGACTGAAACTGCTTAGCATGACCAAAAAAGGTAGAGATATACAGGCATATTAGACAGCCTTTGCTAGATACGTTCTTTCCTTTTTTTCCAACACTCAACTGTGTATTACAGTTTACTTACTGTTACTGGCACTAGCAATTGCTACTGATATGTAGAAAAATGCTTTTCTCAAATTGAACCAGTACTTATTAGTAAACCTTTCCCCTCCACCCTGGATTTCTTTTCCATCTCTTTTTTTTTTTTTTTTTTCCTGGTCTGATACATTTCTGTGGATACCAATTGGGTATTAAAACCGAAACAAGGGAGAAGGTAAAATGTGCAACAGGGATAAGGTGGAGCATGGAACTGTTCCTTTTGGTGACCACTTCTGGTTTGATTAGTTTATGCTGAAGATGAGAATTAGGCTTAGCATACAGTTGAGCTGTTATTGTCAGTTTCATTCAAAAATATGGCTAAACCTTTACAAGCTAGTAAACCTTTAAAAGTAATTGAGGATTTTCAGAAGGCTCAAAGTGATTCTTCTGATCATCAGGGAAATATTTGTGGGAGAATGGAATTATTTTGGGAGTAATGAGAAAATATTGTGATTATTTTTAGCAAATTAAGTGGTGTTTGAATTGGATCTAAATTGCAATGTGCTAACTGTCACATACATCATTATTTTATTATCAAGGAACAAGTCTGAAGACATAATTAGTGATGTTATATTTTCTGTCTTTTTTCCCTTGTCTTGACTAATGCTTTTTTTATATATTATTTTTATTATTTATTTGACATGATCTAATAGGAGTGGTTTATTGCTTAGTAAATGTTACAACTTTTAGCAGTATAAGGATAAATCTGAGTATTATTTTTTTCCATATTGCTGAGGTTTGTGATAAGACAGGCATCTGTATGCATCAAAACCACCTTTCTCTATCTGTATGGGCATAGCTCTTCAAAGATGAGAAACAAGACTCCTCATAAAATTAATCTCACATTTACCTACATCTCCATTATTCTTTCACTTTCATTGGTGTCCAGCAATTCAACAACATTTTTTTTTTTAACTAATGGAAGAGGATTTGGAATCTGAAACTTGGTGGAGACTTAAGATGCATTCATTTGGTAGCCTGCCATCGAAATACTTTTCCAAGCACTGAGGGGAATCAATGCCCTCCTAATACAGTAATGCAGCAAAATTAATGCTCTTCCGTTTCCACTAGCAGCAGAAAGAGATTGGGCATTGAATAATATAGTAGAAATGGTTGAGGCAGAAAACAGCCCATTAACAAATTAGTTATATAAATATAGTATCTTCATACCCACTTCCTTATAATGCTCTGTATAACAAAAAACAAACAAATAAACAAAAAGTTATGAGGTAGGTGTATATAGAAAATTAGACTTAGGAAATTTTGGGTGCTGATTTATTTGCAAACCTACTTTTAATGATCTGTACAGGGATATTCCAGAAATGTTTTCAAAAAAGAAAGGTTTATCCTGAGATACTTCTCGAGAAACAAAGGAAGTGATACATGTAGAAAAGTATCAGATACTAAGTATTACTTGGTTGTAGTTAGTATCTATGTGGCTCATATCTTTGTTGCACCTGTGCAAAGGCATAATTTGATGGTAAAAAGCTTAAGAAGTCTTAAGACTTCATCTGAAGGTGTTACTCAATCTACAACAAATTATTTGGAGTAAAGGACCAAGGGATTTGTATCTGAGTCCCCTTCGAGTTGGTCTTCTGTCCTTAAAAATTCTGAAGGACATTGTAAATCCCTCATAAGCAGGATACAGATGCTCTTAACAGTTACAAGAAGCACTTTGTTCTAATTTGCTTTGGTAATATTTGGTCTACTACTTTTTTTTTTTTTCCTTGCTACATCAGGTACAAATAGTAGATTATTCCCTTTGTTGCTATGACCATATTGCATATGCCTGAAGATTTGTAATGTCTCTGCTCTGCCATCCCTACTCTAGACAAAATAAATTTGTTCAGTCTGATCTTACTGATCTGCTTTTTCTAGATTGCTAAATGTGCTTCTTTTCAGTCTTTCAAAATATACCATGTTTTCTAATCCCTAACCATTTTTCTTTCTCTGTGGACTTTCACAGTATATTTATATCTTAAATTATGGAGTCCTGAAATATACGTACTACTTCAGTTGAGGACTTTCTACACCTCAGGCTTTAATAAAGTAGTTTTTATTGATTTCCATAAATATTAAATAGATTTTTTTGACCTAGAAAATTATATGATTATTTTGTATTTAATAATGAACATTTGCAACTGTCTCTCTTGTAAAACTGGTCTTTCTACCATTATTTTCTGTTCTGAATTTTTCTGTCACATACTTCCTGAGTGTAGCATTTTGTATTTGTTTGGATTTAATTTCATCCTGTTGATTATATACCAGCTTCTAGTTTATCATATGCCAGTTAGACCCATATCTCTATAGAGATTGTATAGGTAGGCTCTGTCAGGATAGCTCTGTTATTTCAGTCTCTGCAGAGGAACGAGAGGGGAAGAAAGCACAGTTCATTAAGCTCAGTGTGAGCAGGTATGCCTTTACCTACTTAAATCCACTTTAAATGTTTTCCTTATCCTGTAGATGCTTGCTTCCCTAACATCCTCATTTTGCTTTAGTTCCGTTGGTTGGTCCATCATTGAATCTCTGTATTAATCTCTGTGTTAATTTGATAGATATTTCAGGATATTAAGGAAAATCTTGAAGCTGAGAGGAATTAAAGGTATTTTGTTCAATTGCACACCATATGTCATGTATGAATTTGCAGGCTGTGAGTGTGTTCTTACTGATACCATGAAGTCCAAAGATTCTGCTTGGATACATAACGATTGGAATATGCGTATAAAAGAGCATGAAATACCTCCAGTTACTCTTTAATAGCCTTCCTTTTAAATTTTAATGTAAGATATATTGTTCAAATTTTACAAAGAAATGTAGGAGATGTTTGTATTGTTAATTACTTAATTGTTTAAAATATATTCTAGGTACAAGACATGAATAACAGAATAGCTGCCCAAACTGATGAGAGCATAAAAATATCAGATACATCTTCTGAAATGATTAAAGCTATGGAAGAATTAGTAAGTTCTTTATTTTTTTTTTTTTATGTAACTGAAACAAAAATGTTTGCATTTTTGTTTGCATACTTTCATTTTCTGTGTTGACTTGACTTATTTTGACTAATGTTAAAGGTGTCTTAATGTTTTAATGATCCTTAGAAATCCACCAGAGAAAGTGAACTACAGAATATAAAGCAAAAGCTTCTCAAAATTGATGAAGCACTGGATGCTTTGAAATATGAAAATGAAGGACTTGAGGGAGAAAATGAAGAGCTTTTGCAAGAATTCAGAGATAGGTAATACTAACAATATAAACATTAACATAGGAAACAAGCATTATTTTTTCACTGAAAACATGCCTATAAAACAGAACCTTGCTTTTATTTTAAGTCTGTCTATAATTAATATTTCAGTAATTTCAAGTCTCTTCAGGCAGAAATTTATCATTGAGATTTTTTGACCTTGACTTGAAAGAAAAAAAGCTAAAATTCTGCCAAAGAGTATGTACATAGTTTGACAATTAAAATGAAACAAGGAAGATTCTGAATTCTCTTTGTTAGAAAAAAACTCAGTCTTAAAAACATTTTGGCAAAGCTTGTATGGATTTTATTTTTATTTATGATCTTTATAAAATAGAATCCGAAATACTACATTTCTCTACTTTCTTCGAGTTCTTGTTAGACATTATGCACGTATTTTTTTGGCTCTTCAGTTTATTGATTCCAAATATCTGTACTTTAAACTATATTGTGCTTAATATTCTCAGTGCATTAATAACATAACAGAAAATAAAACCAATTTTCAGTTCCTTCTTCATCTGGACATCAGGTGTATGCTGTTTTTAGGTATTTGACACATTGCTATATATCCTCCCGATCTTGTGATCTTTTGGATCAGCAAAGTCAACTGAAAAGAAAAAATATTGAAAATAATTGTATTCTCACAAGTTTTTTAAAAATCAATAACTGAGTTCAATAGACATACTGTCAGCATGAAAACATTCCTTACTAGACCCCAACAATTCTATACAAGAGATGTAGGAAAGAGGGGAGGGAGGGTATAAACACAAAGATGAAAAAGAGAAGGAGGTATGTTCCTGCCCCTACTAATGCTCCCAAGTTGGAGCTCACACCTTACACAATCAAGCAAAACAGCCATAGGTCTCAAATGGGTATGAAACCAAGCTTCAGTAGAGTTCTGATACTCACAGAACTACTACTAAGAACATTTTAGAATTAAAAGTTGGTTATTTACCTTTACAAATTTGTTAGTTTCAACTGCATTTAATCTTTTTTTAAGCATTATCTTTTTCATATATAATTAGTATTGTTGTGAGTGTGTCATGATTACTGTGTCCTTCCACACGTTCAGGAATTCAAGAAATGCATGCTAAAGTTTGGATCACAGACCCAGACAGTCAATATAACAAGTACCTAGTAATGAAGCTCTCCAGGAACTCAGTCTCTTTATTTTTTCAATGGATGAGTTGAAGACATTCTGAAGGGGAAATACCTTTCTAGACAGCTATTTAGTTTAGTCCTAGAAACCAATGAGAGGAAGCTTATTCAATTTTAAATATTTTTTACAGAAAAGTGTTAATTCACTAGGAAAAAAAAAAACACAACAGTTTTAAAATATATCTTGCTTTAGTGGAAGAGCAGGATTCTTCGTCAGCCTAACACAATCCCTGATCTCTGTATATTGCTTTCCTATGATTAGTTAACTCTTAAAAGGATTTTCTGAGATACTTTATTATAGAACCGTTGCCTATTCTCAATCCTACTTTCATGACCAGTAACCTCACATGAGAAGTATTAATTCCTAGAGAAAAAGGAGTTGCTAATCCATACTAAAATTTCAGATAAATTACATTCCCCTTATTCTACTGAATACAAGCAAAACAGAAAGGAATAATGTTGTTAGTATGGATTTTTGTCTGGGTAATACAGAAATTGAAAATCTTTTATCTTATTGGAGTTCTTGGCTAAATAAGGTGTGTTTTAACTAAAGGCTATAAATAACTATAGTTCTCTTGGTTGTTTTGCCAATAAGTATCATGGAGGAAATAAGATGTTTATTCTCAGAAACCTTTAAATTCTCTCATTTTCTATTAATCTCTTGCATTATATTGGAAATATTTTGCATATCAGATCATTAGTGTGATGGTCTGAGCATTTTGTAGCCTCCCACAAACATTCTCAATATAATTGTGCTTTGTTTTTCACATTCCTTTCTGAGTATATCGTGATTTCTGTATGTTCTTTTGCATTAGGGTAGAATTGCTCCATTTTATGAAATTGCTATAGAATTCCTGAAGAAATTAGGGAAGGTGTTAAGGTTAGTAAGGATCTTGTTTCATAGAGAAGATTAAACTTGTTGCTCATGAACTTGATGGGGACACCCTTTAAGCCATTTCTGATGTGTTCACTAATAGCTTTACCTAGGTCCTTGGGAAGGTGATGGAGCATCTAATACTGGAAACCACTTTCCAGGCACATTTCACAAAGACAGGAACATCACAGAATCATAGAATCATTTAGGTTCAAAAAAATCTTCAAGAACAACAAGTTCAAACATCAACCAGACCTACCATGTCCACCATGTCCTATCAGTAAACCCTTAATGCTATGTCTACATGTCTCTTACATACCTCCAGAGCATCAGGAATAGTCAGGATATATTCACCAAAGGGAAGTCATGTTTGATGAACATGATAAACTATGATGAAATTACCAACCTGGTAGATGAGTGGAGAGCCATGGTTATAGTCTTCCTAGACGTCAGTAAGGCTCTTGGCACTGCCTCCCATAATACCCCCATATAAAAGCTGTTGATGTAAGGGCTGGGTGGACAGACTGTGAGGTGAACTGAAAACTGGTCAAATAGCCAGGCACAGAGGATGGTGATCAGTAGCATGAAGTCTAGCTGGATGCCAGTAATGAGCAGTGTAGCTCAGGGGTCAGTACTGGGTCCAGTCCTGCTTAACATCTTCGTTAGTGAGCTGGATGATGGGGCAGAGTTTACTGTCAGCAAGACTCCAGATGATACAAAACTGAGAGAAGTAGCAGACACACCAGAGGGTTGTGCTGCTATCTAAAGGGATGTAGATAGTCTGCAGAAATGGTCTGACAGGAACATCATGAAGTTCAAGGGGAAGCTGATAATTCTGCACATTGGGAGGAACAACCCCAGGCATCAGAACATGCTGGGGGTCACCCATGAACCAACATGAACCAACAATGTCTCCTATCTTCTTTGTCATTCTCATAATTTCTTTGTGTTGTTTCTTTGTGCATTCCAGTATTCAATATTCAACCTTTATGTTTTCAATAAGGAAAAGAAAGAGGGGGGGGGGGGGGGGTATGTGCTCGCCTTACCTCACTTTAACTGTTCTGTATAATCTTAGAGAAGGGAACATCTAAGTAGTTTTTATCTTAGTCAAACTAAGGTGGAAGCCAGTATGCCCAAGCCATGAAGAAGGCTAATGGCATCCTGAGCTGCATTAGGAGTGTTGCCAGCTGGTTGAGGGAGGTCATCAATCCCCAAAGCTCAGTGCTGGTGAGGCCACACCTGGTGTGCTCAGTCTAGTTCTGGGCCCCCCAGTACAAGAAAGACCTGAACATACTGGGGAGAGACCAATGTACGGCCACAAAGATGAGGAAGGCACTGGAGAACCTCTCCTATGAGGAAGGTCTGAGAGCTGGAGCTGTTCAGCCTGAAGAAGAGAAGGTCCGTGGTGGATCTTTTTAAGGTATATAAATAAGCGATGGGAAGGTGCAAAGAACATGTAAAGAGTAAAGAGCATGTAAAGAACATGTAAAGGTGCAAAGAACTCTTTTCAGGGGTGACCAGTGCCTGGACATGAGGCCATGCGCAAAAATGAAAACACAGGAGGTTCCCTCTGAATATACGGAAACACTTTTTGACTGTGTGGGTAACTGAGTACTGGCACAGGTGGCCCAGAGAGGCTGTGGAATCTCCCTCCTTGGAGATCTTCAAAAGCCACCTGGACATAGTCCTGGGCACCCTGCTTTGGGTGGCTCTGCCTGAGCAGGGGGTCAGAGCAGGTGACCTCCAGAGGTCACTTCCAACCTTAAGCATTCTGTGATTCTGTGATGAAGGTTAACAATATGGATATGTAGGAAAATAATAAAAAATAGGTACTTATAATTCTTTGATATGAATGAGCAATCAGGGCTTACAGTCATGAATAGAGAAGGCTTAAAGTTTTGAGGAAGAGCTTCATGTATTCAACATCAAATAAAAGGGTCTAAAATACTGCTTTTGGTTTTGATTTTCAAATATTTTTGTTTTACAGTTTGATACTGGGTTTTCCATTTAGTTACTGTACTTTATAAAAGGTTATGTATGATAATGTCTGTGTTATTTTAACAGTTCAAGAAAAAAGAAGTTGTATCAGTCACAAGTCCAAACTATCTGCAAAAACATACAGAAGACTGAAGAACAAATAGAAAGGCTAAATGAAGAGCTATGTAAAAATGAACTGTCTTATAATGAAAAAAAAGCGAAGTATGAGGAAATCCAAACAGAAATAACTGCAGAAAAAATCTCTTACAAGGTTGTGATTTTTATTATTATGATTATTTTTTAATTTAAATTCATTTTTAGATTGGAAGACAAGGAAAAAAAGATCTTTGTAACAGAGAAGTATTGGGCAAGCAACCTAATATTAAGCAAATAATAACGTAAAATTTGTGTTTTAACATGTACTTTAAAACACTTGAAAATGTGGAAAATAATAGCCTCTGAAAAAGAAAATAAATTGGTTACTAAGTGGTCATGGGTAATGACAGGCTAAAAATTAAAGTTGACAAATTTTAAAGACTACTAAGATTTTGTTATTCATAGGTGGTTCAACATGGATAGTAACAAATAACCATATTGTTCTTTTGTAACTACATGATTACAAGGATTTGCAAGTCAATATATTTTACTAGTTAGTAAAAGTAAACATTGCAAATGAAATTATTTAATTATCACTTGGATGTCATTAGTTATCTAGAACTGAAATTGACATTCATCCTCATGAAATTCATCCACAAGTCTTGACATGATTGTGAAGGCTTACGAGACTGAGAAGTATTTTTCTGTCTTTTCATTTTACACAATTTTTAATAGATAACACTGTACATATCTATACAGTGTTATTGCAAGGTGTAAAATTCAGCATTCAGAAATACAGAAAAGAAATAATCAGGGGAATTTTCAGGAGTCTTTATGCCAGCGTGTTTCGTATATTCCTCATTAGTGTTCTACTGTATGTATAGTATAGATTGCCTGGAAGAAAAGACTTTAACAGTTTTATTCTCTGTAATAATTTTAAGATTTCCTGACTTAATCAGTAAAATTAAGAACATCATAGTATTTTCCAGTTTATAGTATGAATTGGCATACTAGGCACTCCACATTTTTCCTACATTCCTTTTCACCTAAGTTCTTGGACATCTAAGTACCAGACTCTGCTTCTAAAAATAAACGAGGAACTGTTGGATGTGATTTAAAACCGAACCAGTTGAAGGACTTATGGAGCCAAAGCAAAAAAATGTAAAACATAGGCTAGAGAACCTTGGAGCTGTTAAGGCCTTGCACTGTGCCAAGTTCTCTTCTCTTGGATTCAATTTATATTGTAGGCGATACCTGAATTTGCACCATGTAGTTTTGGCCTATAAATCATCTTTTTGGTATATTATGCTGTTCTGTGGACATGCATTTTAATGCTAAATTTGCGCTGTTTTGTTTGTGTATAAATTTGATGAGCACCATTTTCTCTACATTCTCAGTGTTGTGTGCTGAAAGTTTTACACAATTAGATGTTCAACAGCACAAGCAGGAGAGTCTATTATACTCCTAATTTGATTTTTTTAATGGTTATTTAGGAAATGATTAAAAATTAGTCTGAGAAATAAGAGTTTTAGAAGAATTTCAGGCAAACCCCCTGTTTATTTGCTGTCCTGTCTTTTTTTGTCTTAATTTATCTTTTTAATGTAGCTGTTATATTCAGTTATATTTTGAATTTATAAAATCTGTAACATTTTGTGATAAAGTCAAATGTTGTGTGACGATTTTTTTTTCTTTATTTTCTGCTTTGGATGCCCTATCCATGTAAGGCCCCAGTTCTTATTTTCAAAGTCATTCATTCTATATTTACTTTCCACTTGTCACACATTACTTTTATTATATTCTTGCTCTTTTTCAGGCTGAAAACTCCTGATCCGTTAATTGTTTCATGAATGAAAACTGCCCCATATCTGTCATCATTCTGTTTGCTTAGTACTGTTTCCAGTTCTATTATTGTGGGGGAAGAAAGCAGGACTAGAACTTGCAGAGAATACTCAATAAGTAGACACACAGTGGCATAAAGATGATCTCTTTTTTTGTCATCTTTCCCTTTCTTAATAGTTCTTAACATTACATTTATTCTTTTAGATGCAGTGGAGAATTTTATTCACAGTGTCATGGAACTGTCTGTTTTACCTTCATGGTGTTGTTCCTGTTTGATTACTAGCCACATCAAAATCCAGTCTTGTATAAAAAAAATACATTTTAAAAAGTGTCCTAATGTATAAATCTACATTTACATTAATTGAATTTTGTCTACTGTTAGCGAAACCCAGATGGTTTTACTAAGTCATTCTGCAAAATACCCTATTTTCCATATTGTCTCTGAATAAATTGAAAACCACAGGATCCATCATGGATACTTGCAGGACCCAATTGTAGCTCTGATGCTATGAAAACTGGTGATTTATTTCTACCTTTGAAGGTCTTCTACCTTTGAATGCATTACATATTCATGTTAGGACTGATCTCTTATGAAGTCATTTATATAATACTTTATGAAATACCAGCTAAGAGTCCAGGTAGACTGTATCACCAGACTCTCTTTTCCACATACTTGTTACATCCTTCAGAAAATTGATGACTTTGCAGCACTGCTTTCCAGTCATAAAATATATATATATATATATTTTTTTTTTTCATAATAATACATGCTATCAGTTTGCCAAGCAGGGCTTTTAATGTTTTATTTGCTTTGGGATTTAGTGTTTTGTTTTGTTTATGTTTGTTTGTTTTTGTTGTTGTTGTTTTGTTTTTTTTTTTTTTTTCTATCATATTTTGAATGCTTCATGTTCAAATATGTATGTCAGTGCTTTTGATTATCTGTTGGTTTTATATTGTCTCTAGAAGCCTTCCTACTTAGATGTGTTTGGAAAAAGACTTGTTACTAGTTCTAATGTTCTTTGTAGGTTTTCTAAAAACTCTTACTTGTGTGGCATTATTTTTAGATTTAAATTGGCAAAGTTCAAGATCTTTTATGTTTTCCTTCTTTTAGACATAATTTCAAATTTTGGAGCATACAGTCAGGCTGCTAATAGCTTCTCTTCTGTGTGATGGTGTTGATTTTATTTTTGATATTTCCAGACTGTTTGTGAAAACTTGACATGAATGTGCTTTTGGTCTCCAATATTATATTAATTAAGATATATAAGTAATCTCTGCCTGACGTGCAAATAGTTTACTGCTTCTTGTAATGCTTTTAATAAACTCTTCAGAAAAAAAAAAATATATATATATATATATATATATATTTTTAAATTGACTACAGCATTACTTTTTGGATTTTGTTGTTCCTTAATGTCCCTTCTCAAGTCATAAATAAAGTTGGAATCCTGGACAAGTAGTCAGTAAGAAATGTATCTCAATGCTTTACACTTATGGTAAGGGAATTTCATTTTGTATGTGTTATCATGACTTAACTTCTACATTAAACCATTGCTAATGGTCCCATCTCCAGTGATAAGATAGCTTTCCAGCACCACTCAAGTACCTTTGTTGTTGAATACCTCCATTACTAACAGTTGCAAAATGATCATTCTGTTATCAGCTTTAATGTTCCTATAGTTAGTCTCAGCTACTGTAACTTAGCAAAAGCACGGTGGTTATAATAATTTAACAGCATATGAAGACACACACAGGGAAGGTGGCCAGAAGTTGCTAGTTTAGTGAGAATAGAGTGCACAGAAGCTAAGATACCTCTCTGTCTAAGAAACAGTTGAACAGAGATGAATTTTGAATACGGCCATATAAACAAAGGTGCAATTTATATTTATATTTATATAATTTGACTGCCTGGTCTCTGCTGTTATTTTGTTATAACAATCAACCCTTGGTGTGTCTGATAAAAGTGTCTGTCTGTAACCACCAGTTAATCTGTTTCTGTGGGCTACTGAACAGACTGAAGAACTTATTCACACAATTACCAAGTGTTATTGTTAGCCATTTAAAATAATGCTGCATTTTGGAGCTAGATTCCACCTAGTAGACTAAGTAGATTTGGATTCAGAGAATCTATATGCATATGTGAGGGGAAATGTAGGGCCATGGTACAGGTTGTTGCTCAGAGTTTTCCGTGGAGCAAATGTATGAACTGTCATCTGGAGAAAAAAAGCTCATTGATTAGAGGATTTCCTTGCAATGTGCTTTCCACATGAACACTGATCTCCATGTCTTCTATTCCCTTGAAGATTCTAATAATCTTTGGGATTTGGGGTTTGAGGATAAATGGGGTTGTTTGTCACCTGCTTCTGTATTTTGCTATGTATGTGGCATCTGGGAAATGCTTATGACTTGCTTATGCAAGAACCTCCCTCTCCAAGTGTAGATGGCATATGCACTCCTGTAATGCAGACATGGATGTGAATAAATCTTCAAGAAGTACTTTTCAAAAATAGTAGTGATTGAGTCTGTTTTTTACTTCACTATTGGCCATGTTGCACCTAATTTTGCTTAAGTAATCAGTTTTGTAGTCCCTTAATTCACTTAACAGCCCTAATTAGGATTTGACTTAGATTGTAATCAGGTATAGTTATGATTGTCTGCTAATCTGACACATTAAACTAGAGGTTTTCGATGTACAACCTATAATAATTTTCTATATAACTGTAATCCTAGAAGTGGTATGAGTAGGATGCTCATATAAGAAAGGCCTAAAATGTTCCAATTTTTAGTAGAAATTAAAAAAAAAAAAAAAAAAAAAAAAAAAAAAGTTCCATCATATAAAATACAGAAGGTACTGAGATATTTTTAAATTTTAGCATTTAATATTCAATAGCCAATTAGGTAAGCCAACTCATTCAGCTCTTCATGCATTTAATTATCTTAAGGTGCCAAAATTAAATTAAATTATTTTTATATTTATTCAAATTAAGAAAATATTGTTGCTTTTCATGTAGTATAATCTATATTTATTTACCTATTGTGCCTGAGTTGGTGTTGTAATTTCCTTTTTTGTATATTTTTGTGATACTTGAGAGAAAATTTAAAATCTGTAAATCTGTGGTCATCCTTACTGTGATGTTAGTGTTAATTTTTTTTTGTTGTCCATTAATTTGTTTTCTTATGTGTTGCTTATGGCTTTTTTTTTTTTTTTTTTTTTTTTTTTCAAGAATTCGGAATGGAATCTTAAAAAGGAGATTCAGGATGAAAAAGAAGTTTGGAAATTGATTCAGGTAAACATGACAGTAACTGGTTTATTTAAATCTAAATTCTTCTGCATTCTTTTTAATTCCAATCACAAATTAGCTTAGAGTAACTTCTGACCAATTCACATAGAAAGCTAATAGGTTTTGCTAAGTAGTAATGTTTGCTGTTTTTTATTTTCAGCTAGGAAAATTTTAATACTTATGAAAACATGGAATATTTTAATTGTAACCTACTTATTCACAATAATTTCCAATTTGCTAGGAAAGAAAACAAACAAACAAACAAACAAACAGAAAACCCTTCCAGTGATATATATATATATATATGCAGTGACACTGTAATTTGAATTTGTAAATTTTGCTTACTTCAGTTTCTGTAGAAAGTGCAATCAGACTTACTATACCTTATATTGACACATGCATATATAAAATAGGCTGCCTTAACACCATTTTATATTCTTCTGGTGTGAACTGCTGAATTTGAACAAGACATGCTTGTATTACATTTTTTTTTTTGTAGTCAAATATAGAATAATAGATTGGCTTGAATTAGCCGGGACCTTAAAGATCATTTAGTTCCAACCCCCCTGCCATAGTCTCCCACCAGACCAGGTTGCCCAAAGCCCCATCCAGCCTGGCCTTGAACACCTATAGGGATGGGGTGTCCACAGCTTCTCTGGGCAGTCTGTGCCAGTGCCTCACCAATCCCATAGTAAAGAATTAATTTTTCTCTGGAAGAGTAATGCTCTTCAATAATCCTCAGGCAAGTGTTGATACTTCTTCAGCTTTTCTGATTGAAATCCCAATAATGGCATCACCAAAAAGGATATTCCATCTATTTCCATCCTTTGGCAAATTGATTCCTTCAGATGTCTCCTATGAGAGCACACATAATGGTCATACTAAATGTGTTGTAGTATCTATAAAGTATTATAACCTTGAGCAAGACACTGAGTGGAAGCTTCAAGACTATTTTCTGAAGAAATCCTAATTTTCTGCATTTAGTGTCACCAGCAAGAGACAGGAGGACTTAAGGTGGGGTTATCAGAACCAAGCTCTAGCTTCTGTGAGATCTCTGGTAGTCTGAGAAACTTTCCTGAGCTCATTACATAATCCCCTATTATGCAAGAAGATGAAAATCAATGTTTTTTTTTCAAAGTTGCAATCCAGTAACACAGAGACTTCCATGATACAGACAAAAATTAGCAAAATGCCAACATGCTGTTGGTAAAGTCCTTGCCATTGTTGCTTCCTGCTGACAAGAGAACAGAAAGCAGTATATTAACCATTTACAGTTGGGCATCTTCTATAAGGAGATGGGATACAGCGATAATGATCTTGCCAAACTTGAACCACCCTACACAAGCTGAATCAAATCCCTTGCAAGCAGTACAAGAATTGCCTTCTTCTTAGTTAAACTTGGTAGCAGCTAAGGAGCAAAATTAATCAATTTTTTCTTATCCAAGACCACTTTGATACTGGAAAAGATCTCTTGTGATGCATATTTAGCACAGCAGTAGACAAAATATCCAGACAGCCCTTTCATAATTGGTAAATGAATGCCATTGAGATTCACCTCTTCCTTCCTAAGACGGAGACTTGTAATACTTCTGTGAAAAATACGTCTAGTATTAATATGCACACCCTCACTATTGTGAGATGCAAGATTGTTTGATTCCATTGATCCTTGCTGCTCATCCTGAAATGAATATTCACATGCTGTGAGTGTTCTGATGTTGGATTCTGATCCATGTATGTAGATCCTAATCTAAAGAACATAGCCAGAACTGTTTGGAGGCATTGCAGTCCTTTATTGCAAGTCCTCTTAACTCAGAATCCCTTTTTGCCTTCTTTTGCGGTTGTCTCAGACAGGAGGGATGTAATTTGAGAGGTCTTGAATGCTTTTCTTCTTTAGAAATGAACCTTGAATTTACTGTGATGACTATAACTCCTTCTGAGAGTTTTATTCCCATTTAATTTTTTTTGAGAGGTCTGATCCTTTTTTATTTGCTTGTGGATGTTTACAGTCACCATCTTTCTTCTGTTACAAAGCCTGTTCTTTACCATTTTGTGACTTCAATCTTGCAAGAGCTCAACAGCAGAATCTAGTATCTATATCTCACACTTCTAGAAAGACAGTCTCTAAGAGAGATTTTGCAGTTCCTCTTCATTCCTGACATTAGCAGGAAGTGCTGAATGCTCCTCTTCTAAGCCATGTGTTGAACAAGGTCTCTGCCATATGTACTTGTCTTTGATGCATGACTTCCTTTTGATTCAGTCTTTGCTTAAGAGAAGGCTGAAAGGAATGCTTCTGGGTCTGACTGATGCAGCATGACAGGTTTGATTTGGTGCTTCCAAACATCTTCCTTACTTTTTTTTGAATCATTGCTGATAATTTTGATTATTTGTTGGAAAAAAAAGTCTTCTTCTTCTCTCTCAGTCTTGCAAAGACCACTCAGTGGCAATTCTAGCCCACTTCCCTTCTACAGACGGGAACAGAACACTTCCCTAATGGGAAATAAATTTGCTTCTCAGATCTGCTTTTGTCATTGTAGTCCATATGTTTTCAGAATAAAGAGGTTGATCTTTGTAAGTATCTTATAATTCTTTTAAGGAGACTTTTAAGTTCTTTTTTTCTACTAAAACAATTTTTTCTATTTTTTTTTCCAAAGCTTAATTTTTCTGGGTTAGATGAACTTTATATCCTTTATCCCAAGCATGTTTTCTTACTAATAAAACAAAATTATGATGTGAAAGGCTGTTGAAGAAGCAAAAGCTATCATTAACTAGTGACTCTACAAGTGCACAGCAGTTTAGACGAGGGTCTGTTCTAACATAACTAGAAGGAATCCCCTAATGCCATCTGAGTGTAAAATACCAGAGCTCCAGAAATGCTAATGGTTTTCTGGAAAGCTTGTCCATTCCATCTACCGACCATGTTGTCATCTGGAACTTTATTCATAACTTCATCTAATATTGTGCCATTCTATAGGAATTCAGAATTTTTCCTGCATTTACTACTTGAAATACTCCCAGTAAGGATAAATATGTAGACTATGATTTAAAACTTCAAAAAGATTAAGTCATATGTATGGCCATTCCCAGACTTCTTTTCAATTATCTTCCTGGCATCTTTCATTCTGGTTCTACAGAGGAAAGGAAATCAAAATGGTACCAGTTTCATTCCGCTTGTATGTTACATATTCTATATATATATGTATAGAATACATATATAACATATTATAAGTTCACTCAGTGCTAGACAGGTAAATAATTATTTGAGTTCAAGTGATGGTGAATTGGGTGTATTAGAAATTGAAAATGTATGTAATGCCTGCCTGCACTTCCTGAAGAACATGTCTTGTATATAACATTTCTCTTTCTTTATTTATTTCTTTGGCAGGGAGAAGGTTCAGGTGGATGTAGCCTGGTTGTTGTATTTTGTATTTTCCAACGTTGAAGGGCATTCATTTATCTATCTATCTATTTATTTATTTATTTATTTTCCACTCTTCATTGTCTTCATTCTCTCTCTCTCTCTCTCTTTTTTTTTTTTTTTTTTTTTAATTTAAGAACATGCCTATGGTGATAAAATTTACCCTTGGAAAAGATTTTTGCTCTTGGCGTTAGTATTTGGAATTTTAATCCATCTTTTATGGGATTCTATTCTACTCTTTGCTTAAGTATTACTGTAAATTCATTGTCTGCTTCAGTGTAATATTTGCATTTCATAGTATTCCTTGCTGGTTCGTCTTCTGTGTTTGTTTGACAGTAGTGCTGGTTATTCAGCCTATTCATATGCTGACATAAAGGCCAACTTTTCCTTCATTCTGAAGACATTTCTAATCACCTTATGATATATTTGTTAACTTATTTTTGTATATGCATTTTTTTTGGTCTATTTATAGTATTCACTTGATGTTCTTTCAGATTCAGATTTTTCGTGTTTAACTTCTGCTTCTGATTTCATACTGAAAACAAATTCTATATATATTTTAATAAACAGGCCAGGATTAAAACAATATATGATGAGCTAGAGGAAGAGCGAAAAGAGAAACTGAGGAAAAGAGACGAAGATATGAAGACGATAGGAGAGAGGGAGAGAGAAGTAGCTGATCTAGAAACAAAGAACAAAAGAAGTAAAAATTTATTTAAAGAAAACCATGAGGTAAAAGTGGTAAATTCTGAATCATTTTGTAGTGTAATTTAATTTGTGCTATTATTTATTGAATATAAATATATAAATAAGAAGAAACTGATGCTTACAGGGACCCATAAAGATCATTTAGTTCCAACTCCCCTGCCATGGGCAGGGATCCCACCCACCAGACCAGGTTGCCCAAAGCCCTGTCCAGTCTGGCCTTAAACACTTCCAGGGATGGAGCATCCTCAGCTTCTCTGGGTGGCCTGTGCCAGTGCCTTGCCACCCTCTGAGTGAAGAATTTACTCCTTATACCTCATCTAAATGTACCTTCTTTTCATTTAAAAATAATACCCCTATCACAACACTCTCTGATTAAAAAATCCCTCCACATCTTTCCTCTAGGCTCTCTCTAGGTACTGGAAGGCCTCAATAAGGTCACCCTAAAGCCTTCTCTTCTCCAGGCTGAACAACCTCATCTCTCCCAGTCTCTTTTTGTAGAAGTGCTCCAGTTCTCTGGTCATCGTTGTGGCCCTCCTCTGGACTTGTACTAATTCTTGCATATCCTTTTTGTAGTGTGGGCCTCAGAGCTGAAAGCAGCACTCCAGGTGGTGTCTCACAAGAACAGAGTACAGGGTCAGAGTCACCTCCCTCAACCTGCTGGTCATGACTCTTTTGGTGCAGCCCAGAATGTGGTTGGCTTTCTGGGCTGCAGCATACATTGCCAGCTCATATTCAGATTTTTGTTCACCAGTACCCCCAACTCCTTCTCTGCAGGGTGATTCTCAGTCCACTCATTGCCCAGCCTGTATTAATGTCTGGTATTGTCCTGACTCAGTTGCAGGACCTTGAACTCAGCCTTGCTGAACTTCATTAGATTAGAGACCCACCTCCCATCAAGACTGTCCTGCTCCCTCTGGGTGGCATCCCTTTCAAAGGGGGCAAAGGAAATAAGTGGTTTTTCTTTGTACCTGAACCTGAAAATGCAATAATCAGTGTAAAAAAATTTATTTCTTAAGTATCCGAAAGAGGAGGGCATTACTGTCATAAAAGCAAAAGCAAAATACCTTTGTTTTTGTTTCAAAATCAACACTAAAAAAAACTAGCTATTGATGGTTTTTGTCCAGAAGAGAAGTTGGAGTTTTCTGTAATCCATATACATCTTCCATATCATTCTCACAATCAAGCAAGGTCAACATCTTTTGAACCTATTTAGTTTAGATACAGGGTTTTTTATTTGGGGTAAAAGCCCAGACAGAAGAGTTTCTGCTGCCTCATCTATAAGAAACTGTAGCAGCATCACTCTGTAGGTTTATGATTGAGTTATCTGACTACTGGTAAATAGCTTGTTACTGGAGATCTTCTTCTCCAGTTTTTATTGTTATTCTATTTGCAGGGTTCTTGATATAGTCTGCAGGTAGCAATACTTCAATGCTTTTGTAGACGCAATGAAGAATGTTGAATAGTTTTATTTGAGATAATGAATTATGTGATAGTTTATTTTTGATTCAGGTTTAATAAGTCAAATTGAAAAATAATAATAAAAAAAAATAAAATAAAATAAAGGTTCCTCTAATAGTTAATAGTATTTTCAAAACAACGCATTAATGGCAGTGACTAATATTGTTAGCCCTTCCCCAACTAAACCTGAGTAGAAACAATGTGACAAAGATCACATCATTAGTTTCTTGGAAACCTAGAGAGGTGTGGTATAAGTTATATATCATCGTCTATAGCTATGTATTTGCTTCTGTGTTAAAAGCCCGGAAACAGAATTTGCACAAGCAGATTTGTATATGAATGATGTGTGAAAGATACTGGTAATTTCAAGAAAGAACTTTCTTATTGATTAAAGGTTCCAAGTGTTTCAGAATGGAAATACTAATACTGATATTAATGTTTATTATTATAGAAGAAATTGAATTTAAAGGTTTTAAAAATGTATCTATTATATGATTTATATAAGTATATTTCATAATGTAAAATTGTCCTTATTACATGTATTAATAATAATTTCTATCATTTAATATTTGGTGCTCATACTAATGATGCAAATGAAATTAATACAATAGACAAGAACTTCTGTTTTGTTTGAGGTACTAATTAATAACAGAATGGATTAATGAAAAATATAAAAGTGAAATATTCCAATAATTTATTTTCCTTCTTTTTCCTCTTCCCATTAGCTGTCTTTAGCTGTATTTTTCATGAGCTAGTGATAATAAGTAGTAAACATTTCTTTTGTCCTTTATACAACTTCCATGGAAGCTATTCAAAATATTTGTTTTGGTTACAGAACTTTATATGTAGCTTCCTAACAAAAGGAATGTAAAGACGCATGGGAAGAAGAGTAAGCAGTGATATTTTGCTGTATATTTAATATTTATAAACACTGATAAATATTGCAAAGCTGCATTTTAGTTGTGGATTTTTCATTCAAAGTGTACAGTAAATAAACATACAAATAAGCATACTGGTTGATGGAAAAATAGGTTTTTAGGGGTAAACAAAAATAAGCTTAAGTATGGTGACTATTAAAATATTTAACAACTAATGTATTATCTGAATTCTCTGGAATGAAAGACAATAACTTTTGAATACTAACACATCTCATTGTGAATGTTCTCTCCAGAAGCTTTCCTATTTAGAACAGAGACTACAAGAGCTAGATAAACAACAGGAGCAAACAGAACAACAACTGGAGAAAGAAAGAACTATTCTGCTGAAACAATTAAAAGATATACAGGTGAATCATAAAGCTTTTATGGCTTTTTTGACATACATTTAATCTCAAAGGTTAGACTGTCATTTCTACACAATTGTTTTGGACCTATATACATACATATAGTGTACATACAGCTTTCAGTTTCTTGCTTGTACTAACCTATGAGGTCCATAGCCTTGAGACAGGGTAAAGTACAAAGCAGAATTGATATTGGGGTCATTGAAAAGTCCTTTGCTTTCTTCATTTGCTGCACTGGCTCAGATTGCTTGAGGGGCTTTGGAAACACAATGAAGAAAATCAATAAAGGACGAAAAGGATTCTAGTGTAATAGAAAGTGCCTGCTGATTGCATGTTTGCTCAGCAGATGGCATCTTTTTGTAAATGATGGCTTGTATCTCCTGTATCAGATACTAAGCTGTATAATCCACTGAAGGGAATTACTGAAATTCATTACTGAACACTATGCTGTATATAAATATAAATATAAGAATTACAAGAAACAAGCATTTTGTTTCTAAGAGTCTGTTCATTTTTATTACACTTCCATTTGTATATTGTATAAACTTAAGTTAGATATTATAGTCTCAAAGATGAGTCATATAGATTCAAAAAAAAAAAAAAAGCTTTCATGTTGTTCAGAATAGCTTTCATGAATCCAATAATTTCTACTGAAAAAACTCTGAGACTTCCTATTTATGATAATCTTAAATTAGGGATTGAGGAATTAATTGATTCAATAGGTTTCTAAATTTGGCAGGGAAGACAGAATTTATACATCCATTTCTGTTAAAGACTGTGCTCTAGCTAACTGCAGGTTAACCAACATATCTCAGATTATGTGGAAATGACTCATGAGTCAGCATACCAATATTCATTAATTCTACATTGTTGTTAAGTACAGTTCTTTTCTATACTTTTAAAAATTAATTTTAAAACTGCCTTTCCTAGTAACTGTAAATAACTGTCTCCATTAGTTGCTTTAGCAATATCTAAGTTAGTGTTCTGTGTAGGTGGAATAAAATAATGCACAAAGCCTATTTTGTGAGATCTCTAGAGTACTGAACGAGTAACAATACTTGGATACCTTAAATACTATATTTTTAGAACCTGATGAAGTTCCTTGATTGTAGCAATTGAAGTTTCATAAAAGGAGGGCTTTATAAAAGCGTCTGTCATATTTTTAAGAATAAATTACATTTCTAACTATGCTGGGGCATGCTATATTATTCTGTAATGTTATATTGTTTTTAAGGAAATTATTTAAAGATATATTCAGAGATTTTAATACTCAGGAATATGACATTGTCATGTTTAAAGCTTGTTCAGTGCTTGGCTTAAATGATTTTATGGAAGAAATGGCAATGATTCCACCGTATTCATAGTACAGGAGCAATATAGAGCCTGCAACTTCCAACTGATCAAGCAATTCACCCAGTCCTTCATAGTTTATCTATCTTAGGACAAGATAAATCACACACTGGAGGCTACTGCATCTTACCATGGAATTTGAAGTGATTTAGTTTGTTCTGCTGACATTCAAATGTCTAAAAGCTGGATATCATGATAAGAGCATATGAATTCTACCTCATAATACACTGGTAGTCTAGTTCAGCAACTGAGAAGAATGATGAACGGTGTTCAATTGATAACATCCCAGTGTCAAAAGACTCAGTCAACTTACGCAGGATGCTCGACTGTTATCCACTACAGAAAACCCTAAAGGGTGTATATTCAGTCCATCAATATTTAGATTACAGAATGTAGCATAACTCATTTTTATTTGTTTGTTCTAAAATCTGATTGCAAGTTCTCTGTCTTCTGTAATAAGTAACAGAATGTACTGAGTCAATGGTTATTATTACCTATGCTTGGAAGGTTTTCCAGTTCTTATCTGCTTTATCTGCTAAAAAATCCTGAAATGAGTACAGGATGTCAAAGTAACAAAACTTGTTTTCACTGGCAGTTTTGTTCTAACACAGACTTTTTTTTTTTTTTTTTAATGAAACAGAATAATTAAAAACAAAAACAAAACGACTCATCATGACTTCTTTCTTTATATCTGACCCTCATACCTCAATCATTTTGGATTTCATAATTTGATTAAGTTTAAGGCCCAAACAAGTAATCTGCTCTGACATTCTATATATCACAGGCTACCACATTTCTTCACCCCTGATGCTGAGACTAAAACTAATATGATTTTTCTCAGAGGTTTGAGACTCTCTATGGGCGGTTCAGTTGCACAGGGATTTGCATTAATTACCATATCTTCATTTTCCTTCTAATGATTCTATGTTTCTGCAGAAAACCTGAAATTTCTACCTAATCCTATACAGATGCATATTACACTTCAGAAAGTTCAGAGGCCTTAAAAATTTCATGTGCATGTGGTACCTCACACACTTCCATGCTTGTGCTCACATCTGTTACAAAAGCTTTGGTTACTGGCTTTTTTCAGCTACCTTTTAGGTATATTTTTATGAAGCACTTCATTTATAGGGAAAAAGATAATTAGACTATGCACCAGGCTACTGATTCAGAAAAATGGTGTGGTATCTAAAGAAAAAAAAATTAAAACACTGACCTTGATTTAAATACCGATGTGCACTCTTTGTCTACTAAGTTGTGATTTCTTAAAATTCTGTATTTATATGTGTGTATATGTAAATTATCTCTATATATGTGTATGTGTCCTTATACATAATCAAAAGGTATTTTCCTCCCTCTTACTTTAACTCATTTACATAGCGGCATACATCACATTAGTATGTGTTTCAAAATCTAATGCAGTAAGACCACTTGAGAAGTATCACCCAAATAGTAGACTTCCACCTGTTTAATACCATAGTACCACTACAGTGCTTGGTATTTGCCTTTTTAATTCGGAAGAAACTGCATCTTTTTTTACCAGATACTGTTGCTATTGGAAGTAGTGTTTGCTTCTGTCATGAATCTTTCCTTTTTTTTTTTTTAATTTTATTTTTATTTTTTGGTCCTGTAACTATCAGTCACTTTTGGAATGAAAAAAAAAAAAAATTACAATTTAATATCCTTTCTGCAGAATAGGGAGTTTAGTGATTTTTTAATGTAATGTTTTTCAGCAGCTTAATGTCAACATCTCTCTAAGAAGTTGTGTACTTGTAGAAGAGGAAAGTAGGCAGGAGTTCAGCAGTCTTGTCCTCTGTGCTTCAGTCCTCTTCTGTATGGAGTACAGGGAAACTACATTATGAAAAAAAAAAAAAAAAATGGTATCCAAAAGAACAAAATTCTCTATTTAAGCAACTAAATGAGTAATGCCAGTTTTCAGAGATAATGAGTAAACTGCATTCTGCCTCAAGTCAGTAGCATCTAAAAATACAATTTTTCCTGAAAGTTCATTTTTTTAGGTATCTGCCTAAAACACTTGTATTGTGTAAGCAATACAAATCAATAAAAGTGGCCAGTTAAGACATTAACTCTGCATATGCTGAAATAAATAGGTCCAAACTTGGTCATATATGAAAATTTCTCCTTTTCACTGTCATTAACATTTTTGCTGTGCAAGCTAGTGTTTATTTGAAAAAGTTTTATGAATCAGAGCAAAAACTAAAGACAATATGTATTTTATCAAGAAGGTGGCCTACAGACTTCCATTCATACATATACAACATAGGCAACTGCAAAAACAGAAGTGTCATGATAATATTTATGGATTTTTAGATGTGTGACAAATTGGAAGGCTACAACCGGATGTGCAAAATCATGCCCTAACAGACATGCAATTATTCCAGTTGCACTAAGTGTTTCAGCTCCCCCTCTAGAAGTAGTTCTGCTTCTTCGAGTACACAATTTCATGAACTGTTGTCCATAATCATACGCTTAAACTGCAGTATTGGGAAGTCTAGCCCTGCTAGTTTACATGCTACATATTTTTTAATTCCAGGAAAAAAAATCATTTGTTTCCAGTAAAATTGCTGAAAACTCTCACACTGTGGAAAATTTAAAAAATGAACTTAAAGAATTTGCTGTGTTATGGAACATGAAGCAAACGCAGGTGGAAAACATAGAAAAATCTTTTGTTGATTTACGGTAAGACCTCCCTCTTACATGAACTTGTACAGGTAGTTTATTACTTTTAATAATTTTACTTATTACAATTAATACAGGTAGTTTTATTATTTTACAGTATTATTTCTAGGAAATATAATTCACTTTTCCTCAATAATTTGGAAGTATTTTTGTGGGATTACTGTTTCAAGGTATTTGTAGAAGTTATTCATGATACATTATCTGCCTACCAAATTGAATTTTGCATATCAGAATTACTTCAGGAAATCTAATAATATTCATGGTCAGTTGCATCCTTAATTAATGGAGAATTCCTTGCATCCTGTGTTTTCTCTAGTTTGAGAAGTGTGGACCTATGCTTATTGTGACTGATGAGTACTGAAAATAGTCTCAGAGGTCTCCATCCAACTGATAATGTAGACTACCTTCTAGGCCACTCAAGCCTTGGAGGGCCATGTATGTTGATTGCACAGCAGGCTTACTCTTTAAGGAGAAAGGTGAACCTGCTAAGCAATGGCAAAGAGAAAATAGCTTGGACTGTTGAGTTGTGCAAGATTGCTAAATAATAAAAAGCAATCCTGCTGTCATGATAATACAGCTCCTTCTCTGTCATCTCACTCACTTAATGTATTGTTAGTGTTGAAAGATCTTTGAGAGATTATTGCATTAAATTCTTGGCTGGGGAAAAAAAAAGGTGTTTTTATAAGTACATTTTTATAGCTGTATATGTGGGACTGGATATGTTCTTTTGCAACTCTTGATTCAAACAGAATGATTTGGAGGCACTCAGTGTGCAGTGGAACTTACTAAACTTACTTCAAGAATTGAAGGCATCCTTCCACAATTGGAGATATCTTCATATTTTCCTCATCTCTTCAGCCATTAGTTAGTAGTTTCATATCAATGAAATGCTGTATTTAGACTCACAGAAAAAAAAGTGATAAAGTCAATAAAAAGTGATAATGAGAGGTTATTCCAAAGGTTATTGCAAAATTTGGACTAACCTGCTAAACAAGGGAAAATTGTGTTGCAGGTATCCCACCTAGAAAGTGCTTTATACCAATGGCTTTGGAAAAAATTGTTTATGTACTCTTGGAAGAGATAAATATATGTCTTCATATATGAAGTTAAGAATGAACACGAAATACATTCACACATTTTTTTTTTTATTTTTTTTTTATTTTTAAATCTCAGCAAAGTGTGGTGCTAATTTAAGGATGATGGACAAATCCTGTGAACTTGAGATCTGTGTTAGAAGCATGCTTATATTGGAACCCCTACCATTGATATGCATCAGTTCAAATACCATGTGAACCCAGTGAGAAGAAAATAAGGGTGGGAAGCAGGTTAAGGGGATGTGTTGGAGATTAGGAAGAGTGGAAGGGTGTTTCAGTGAAAAGAAACTCCAGGTAGTTTCTGCTGGATCACTTACTCAGCCTCTCTTTAGAGAGATTTTTGTAGACACTGATTTAGAAGAGGCTTGAGATGCTCTAATTTTCTGCAAAGAGGTTTGTTTTGCTGCAAAAAGTCTCAGAAGAGACTGTAAGGTGGATATTGTGACCTCCAGAATTTAGAACTAAATCCAAAACCCCTAAATACCTCTGTTGTTTCAAGCATGAGGTAATTGTTAAGGATAACATATTACTGGTCCCAGCTGTTCCTAGCTTGACAGCATAAATGGCTCCTGAGAAGTAAACATAAGTTTTAT